>NW_006408536.1:23242057-23246005 GCF_000296735.1 Chrysochloris asiatica
GGTTTCCGAGGGTGTAAATCCTTACGGGAGTAGAAAGCCTCATCTTTCTCCCGCGGAGCGGCTGGTAGTTTCATATATATATATTGTTGTTGTTAAGTGCCGTGGAGTCGGTTCCAACTCATAGCGACCCTGCACAGGGTTTCTGAGGCTGTAAATCTTTACGGGAGCAGAAAGCCTCATCTTTCTTCCGCAGAACCGCTGGTAGTTTCGAACTGCTGACCTTGCGGTTCACAGCCCGATTTGTAACCACTATGCTACCAGAGATATATATATACACACACACAAAGCAAAACATTTGTCAATTCTATTTTTCTTACATGTGCAGTTCTGCAACATGACCTATGGAAATCATGATGGTGTGTAACCACCACCATTAAGTGGGCTCATTTTACATGAATGATTTAACATAATTTAACAAAATTGTTGTTGTTGTTATGTGTGGTGGAGTCAGTCCAGATCCATAGCGACCCTGTACAGGGTTTCCGAGGCTGCAAATCTTTACGGGAGCAGAAAACCTCATCTTTCTCCCACGGAACAGCTGGTAGTTTCAAAGTGCTGACTGGGAGATAGCAGCCCGTTTCATAACCACTGCGCTACCAGAGCTCCTTTGAAAAGAAATAAATCCGCTAAAATGTCTGGGAAGTTTCTGCTCCGTAATTTGAGATTCCCAAAGCTGGGGTGGAGGTGCGGGTGGTGTTTAGGGTGGACTGGTGAAAGTCCATCTGATGACTATGAAGAACACTGCCAAGTGGATGTTCTCAGTCTGCAAAGGCACCTATGACAAGAACAAGCAGGGTGACCTGGTGGTCTCAGAAATGCCTACACTGTCTCCCGAAACCTTCCGGGGCGCACCTGTGAGACACAGGTGAACTCGATTCTGCATTTCTGAGACAGGTGCTCTCCATCCTGCGGCAGGGAGGCCGAACCGCAAAGAAGACCGAGTGTTGGACCAGTGCCTGGCTCAGCTGTGCTTTGGAGAAGACACTTAAAACTGGTTTTGTAGCTCCAGGTCTTAACTCATTCACAGAGAAACACATTAAATGGAATTCAGCGATGACTCGAGGGTTCACTTGGAAATGTCTGCATCTTTGTTTCAGTCCACAAACAGACATTTAGCAAGGGTTACCACTTTGAAGATTTGAAAACAGCTGTTCAGGAGCTACTAGCTATGTTGATATTTCTTTCGAAAGAGAATGGAGTCCAAAATTATGCTTATTAATCAGCCATGTAAGTTTTTGAAGGCTGTTTTATAAAAAAAAATTTTAATCCGAGGGGATGTCAAAGAATTCCTGGAAAAATTCCATGCTCTTTTCATTCTATTTTCCGTGAACTTTTTGAAGCAGCCCTGTACAGTGCAGTGAATTACTTCATACGGTTCTTGTACTCATAGTCTTTGTAACTCCCATCAGACAACATTTATTTCTGATGGGTCTGGGTAAAGCAAAGTGGGGGAAGATGCGGAAAGGATGACATGCTTCCGTTGTGAGAGACTGTTAACAGAGCTAATTGTATTTGTCAAAACAGAGACTCTAACATGGGTATAAAATGAGCCATCTCAGGGCAGGAACACAGCATCTCACTACCATCAAGAAAGAAGAGCCAGGATTTCATGTTCTTTGGATGCTGATATCTGTGCATATTGACCCTCCTTGATCCAAGCACAGAAAGCTGTGACATCAGAAAAGTAGCAGAGGAGTGACAGCGGCAGACCTGAGAGCCTGAGACTGAGCCCGAGTGGTGGGCTGACAGAGAGAGTCCAGCTGAGTGACTTTGGGCAGGACGTTTGTTTATAGAGTGGGATGCCTCCAAACACTTATTTGGGGAGCTGTGTTTTCTGACTCACTGAACTAGAGCCTTTAGGCTGAGGCTTACAGCAGTATGGAGTGCCTTTTGGGTATTTATCAGCAGTGCAAAAAAAAAAGAACTTTGTAACATTGCCCGAAAAGAGCAGAGGACAGGCCAAGAGACTGAGGGCCAATGAGAAGCCTACCTACAGGCCTGGTGGAGAAGAGGCTGTCCTTACCAAAGAACTGTATTCTGAACATTTCTGATCCTAAATTGTAACCTGTTAACTTCCCTAGTAAAGCCCAAAATCAGGAGTATGGTCTGTAAGTTCTGTGTGGCCACTGCAATGAAGTACTTAACTCAGATTCGAAGTAGAGAATGGTGTGGGAGGGCTGGTTGGTGTCAGAATTAGTAAGGAAGGTTGGAGGGTGGAGGCATGTCTGACCACAGCCACAGGCTGATGTTGAATTTGACCCTCCTTTCCCCTTCTGAAGCCAGAGGAGGTCAGATGGCTGCCCCCACACCACTTTTTACACCCTCTCGTAGGTACCATCACCTGAAATGACTACTAATTACTTGGAATCTACTCTGATTTGCACATTGTATAAACAAAGCAAGAATATGTGTAAAGCTTATTTTGATTTTTGGCAGTTCAAACCCCCCAGCCACTTTGCAGGAGAATGATGAGACTGTGTGTTCCAGTAAAGATGGACAGTCTCCGAAGCCCTACGGGGCATCGACTTTGTCCTAAGAGTTACTATGAGTCAGAATCAACTTGAAAGTACTGGATTTGGGCACATAGAATACCTTAACAAAGAATACAAAATTGCTTGACAATTTTGTCATAACTGATAGTCCTCTGTGTTCTGTAATTCATAAAGAGAGTGGAGCTGTAAAGGCCACTGTATTTGAAAAGATCACCACTCATCTGTCAGTTTATGGGGCTGTGGTGACTGGTATTGCTGAGATGCTGGAAGCTATGCCACCAGTATTTTGAATGCATGCAGAGTCACCAATGGTGGACAGGTTTCAGCTGAACTTCCAGACAAAGACAGACTCAGAAGAAGAGAAGGACTACTTCCGAATGTTTAGTCACTGAAAACATTATGAATAGCAGTGAAACAATATCAGATAGCACCAGAATATTGGGAAAATAATGAAACATGATGAATAGCACTTGAATATTATCAGATATAGTGCTGGAAGATGAGCCTTCATGTTGGAAGGCACACAAAATACGACGAGGGAAGGACTGCCTCCTCAAAGTAGAGTTAACCTTGATTACGCAAATAGAGTAAACTTTTGGGGACTTTATTTGCTGATGGGGCACAAATTGCAAATATTATAACCTGGGGTCCTGGTGTGGTGCTGTAGGATCATCACTGGACTACGAACCACAAGGTTTGCAGTTCAAACCCCCCCTTGGAATTTGCTGATGGGGCACAGCTCAAAATGAGGAGAAAAAACTTGCAAACATCCATTAATAATTAGAACATGGAATGTACAAAGTATGAATCTAGGAAAATTGGGAGTTATCAAAAATGAAACGGGATGCAAAAAGATCAATATCCTAGGCATTAGTGAGCTGAAATGGACTGGTATTGGCCATTTTGAATCTGACAAACACATGGTTTATATACTGGGAACGACAAATTGAAAAGGAACGGAGTCACATTCATCATCAAAAAGAACATTTCAAGATCTAACTTGAAGCTTAATGCTGTCTGTGATAATACCCATATGCCTACAAGGAAGACCAGTTAATAAATACACTATTATTCAAATTTATGTACGAAACACTAAAGCCAATCAATGATGATGAAACTGAAGAATTCTACCAACTTCTTTAGTCTAAAATTGATCAAACATACAATCAAGATGTACTGCTCATTACTGGTGATTGGAATGCAAAGGTTGGAAATAAAGAGGAAGGAAGGAACAGTACTTAGAAAATTTGTTGTTGTTGTCAGGTGCCATTGAATTGGAACCGACTCATAGTGACCCCATGCACAGAAGAACGAAACAATGTCTGATCCTGGGCCAGGAGCACTCTGGCTGCACTTCTTCCAAAATAGATCTATTGGTTCTTTTGGCAGTCCATGGCACTTTCAGTATGCTCCTCCAACACCACAACTCAAAGGCATCAATTCTTCTACGATCTTC
>NW_006408536.1:23247260-23254784 GCF_000296735.1 Chrysochloris asiatica
TTGGTTTTCTAACTCTAAATCTTTGCATATTTTATTATAGTATTTGGTTTTATCTTCTTGAGCTGATCTTTGAAATCTTCTGTTCAGCTCTTGGACCTCTTCAATTCTTCCATTAGAAAATATGGCCTTGGTGAAAGAAATGATGCTGGAGATCTCATGATAGACTTTTGCAAGACCAATGACTTTTCATTGCAAATACCTTTTTAAAACAACACAAAAGACAAGTATACACATGGACCTCACCAGATGGAATACACAGACATCTAATTGATGACTTCTGTGGAAAAAGATGGTGGAAAAGCTCCATATCATCAGTCGAAACAAGGCCAGGGGCAGACTATGTAACAGACTATCAATTGGTCATATGCAAGTTCAGGCTGAAGCTGAAGAAAATTAAAATAAATCCATGAGAGCCAAAATAGAACCTTGAACATATGCCACCTGAATTTAAAGATCATCTCAAGAACAGATTTGATGCATTAGACACTAATGACCCAAAACCAGAAGAGTTGTGGGATGACATCAAGAACATAATACAAGAAGAAAGAAAAAGGTCATTAAGAAGACAAGGAAGAAAGAAAAGGCCAAAATGGATGTTAGAAGAGACTCTGAAACTTGCTCTCCAGCATAAAGATGCTAAAGCAAATGGAAGAAATGAGGGAAAAGAGCAAAACCAAAAATTTCAAAGAGCAACTCAAGAAGACAGAGTCAAATATTATAATGAAATATGCAAAGATTGTAAGGAACTCTGGTAGTGTAGTGGTTACGAATCAGGCTGTGAACCTCAGGGCCAGCAGTTCGAAACTACCAACTGTTCCGTGGGAGAAAGATGAGGCGTTCTGCTCCCGTAAAGATTTACAGCCTTGGAAACCCTGTACAGGGTCACTGTGAGTCGGAAACGACTCCACGGCACATAACGACAACAGCAGAGTTAGAAAACCAAAAGGGAAGAACATGCTCAGTGTTTCTCAGGCTGAAAGAACTGAGGAAAAACTTCAAGCTTCAACTGACATACTGAAGGATTCTTTGGCTAAAATACAAAATGATGCAGAAAGTGTCAAATGAAGATGGAAGGAATACACAGAGTCACTGTACTAAAAAGAAATGGTTGATGTTCAACCATTTCAAGAGTTAGCATATGATCAAGAGCCAATGACATTGAAGGAAGAAGTCCAAGGTGCACTGAAGGCATTAGCAAAGAACAAGATTCAGGAATTATGGAATACAAATAGAAACTCTTCAATAAACTGATGCAATACTGGAGGCACTCACTCATCTATACCCAGAAATTTGGAAGACAGCTACCTGGTCAACTGACAGGAAGAGATCCATATTTGGACCCATTCTAAAGGGAGGTGACCCAACAGAATGTGGAAATAATTGGACAGTATCATTAATATCACACGCAAGTAAAATTTTGCTAAAGATAATTCAAAAACAGCTGCAACAGTACAATGACAGGGAACTGCCATAGGTTCAAGCCAGATTCAGACAATGATGTGGAACGAGGGATATCACTGCTGATGTCAGATGGCTCTTGGCTGAAGGCAGAGAATACTAGAAAGATATTTACCTGTGGTTTATTGACAATGCACAGGCTTTTGACTGCATGGATCGTGACAAGCTATGGACATTTCAGAGAATGAGTATTTCGGATCACTTAATTGTGTTCACAAGGAACCTGTACATAGAACAAGAGGCAGTCATTCAAACAAAATGAGGGGGACACGGAAAGGTTTAAAATCAGGAAACGTGTGTGCCAGAGTTGTATTCCTTCACTATAATTATTCAGTCTATACACTGAGCAAATAATCCATGAAATTGGATGATATGAAGAAGAACATGGCCTCAGGGTTGGAGGAAGACTCATTAACAACCTGCAATAAGCAGATGATACAACCTTGCTTGCTGAAAGTGAAGAGGACTTAAAATATTTACTGCTAGAGATCAAAGACCACAGCCTTCAGTATGGGTTGCACCTCAATGTAAAGAAAACAAAAGTCCTGACCACTGGAGCAAAAAACAACATCAAGATAAGTGGAGATGTTGACCTCGAGATGAGAGAGAGAAGAGGAAGGGCTGGTTGGGAAGATTTGGGAACTCCTGAGACCATGGTCGCTGACCTGGTCATGGAGGGCTAGAGCTGAGAGTGAAGCATCCAGTTCATGTGAAGTGGGGGGAGATACATAGGAATGTCCAAACTCACAGACAGCACCCATTTGACCTAGCTTCAATGACTTGATGACCAGAGCTCAACTAGAGGAAGATAAAGAAATTTGATAAAGAAACCAAGTGTAAATTGCTACAATTTGATGAACTTGACCTATAGTTATGTTTTACGGATGTAGTAGCTCAAAATACCAAACGAGAGGGAAGGAGTCTTCATACCAAGGATCAAGCCTGTCCTGTCGGTATACAGGGTTGATAGGGATGGGCAACTTAGACACTGGCTACCTAAAATGGTGGGAGGGGGGAGGGACCTATAAAGGCACAAATGGATCAACCATCAACACTCATGGAAGCAGCAGTCAAGAAATGAAATGACGCATTGCATTAAGCAAATCTGCCTCACAAGATCTCTTTAAAGTGTTCAAGAGCAAAGACGTCAGTTTGAGGACTAAGGTGTACCTGACCCAAGTCATGGTATTTTCAGTAACCTCATATGTATGTGACAGTTGAATAGTAAATAAGGAAGACTGTAGAAGAATTGATGCTTTTGAGTTATGATGCTATAGAAGAGTACCAAGGACTGCCAGAAAAACAAACAAATCTGTGTTGGAAGAAGTACAACCAGAAAGCTCCTCAGAAGCCAAGATGGCCAGACTTTGCCTCTCATACTTCAGACATATTATCAGGCAGGACCAGTCAGTCTCCCGAGAAAGACATCATGCTTGGTAAAGCAGAGGGTCAGCGATAAAGAGAAAGACCCCCAATGAGATGAATTGGCACAGTGGTAGCAGCAATAAGCTAACGTTTAGCAGCAATTGTGAGGATGGCACAGGATTGGGTGGTGTTTCATTCTATTGTACATAGGGTCACTATGATTTGGATCAGACTCGATGGCAACTAACAACAACAACACATTTGATAAGAAATGGTATTTGAAACAAACTGCATTTATATATTTGTAGTCTTCCATAGCGTAAGAGAATATAAAAGTGTAAATGTCTTTTAAAAAGCTACATGCTTTTGATATTTTAAACTAGGATTTTTAAATGACTTGATTCTCTGGACATGCGAGGAACCACAGGGATGCCAGCAGGAAGATTCCAGGGAGCCAGGCCGACTGCTCAGCATTGGAGGAGGCTGTGCTGAGCACCAGGCCAAGGTGGTGGTATGCAGAAACCGTGTGCTCCTGGATATCTTCGAAAAAAAACAAAAGATGCTAAAAACTAGCCACACAGTATTGGTGTTGTTTCTGGGAACAAGCTGATGAGTAAAACAAAATAAAACAAAAAAATCAACACAAAAATACCCCACACTTCCTTTCACATGCCATATTGCTGGCATTGCCCCCATGTGAACTTGGATAAGTTCTTTAATCTCTCTCTCCTTGCGCCAGTTTCCTCATCTTTGAAAGGATACCAACACCTGCATGGCTTTCTTTGTTATGTTAGTTAGAGCATACCTGAGTGGACTGGGCTCTACATCTAATCACTTCTAAATGATAAAAAGAGTCTATTAGACACAGTGGCAGACACATGGTGGGGAGAGAGCTACCCCATGAGGATGGGCAAAGAACCAAGGACCGCCTGGGTCTACCGACAAGGAAGGAATCGACATGGTCAGGATCCTGATTTGGGCTTTTAGCCTTCAAAACTGTGCAAAAAGTCCCTTTCTGTTCTTGAAATCCACCCACCTGTGGTATCTGTGTTACAGCAGCACTAGGACACCAAGAGAGTAGCCCTGAGGATGAAGGGAGATGATGGAGCTAAAGTTCCCGGAATCTAGAAGATACGCTGATGGACAGCCTTTCCCTCCTCCTCTATGAGTCTTACCCCAGAGTCCCGGACTCTGCTGGGCTAGTGGAGCCTCCCTCGCAGGTCAGGGATAGCTCTTCAGTTGGTGCCTCTCTCACAGTTCATACTGTTCAATGGCTGCTGGCTACCTCACCTGGCCCTTCCCTGGTATTTTCTGAAGCGTGAAGCCTGGGACAGTATCTTGATCCTCTTTTTGTCCAAAGCACTTGGTAAAGTGTGAAGCAATGTGTGATTATTATTGCATAATCTTTCTGACAAGGCATGGTAGCATCTATGGAAACCTAATTTTAAACAATAATGCAAATGGATAGTTCTCCTTTTAGATTGTAGAATTCTTCTGAAAGCAAGAAGGCACCTTCTATAATCTAAGCCTTTATTGTAAGACCCTCTGAGAGATATACAGATACCTATTTTAGTGAAACAATTTGCATTTTCTGGGACATTATAAATAACAAAGAGCCAGGCGGCCGGCACAGGCAGTGGAGTGCAGCCAGCTGCAGGCTTCCTGACTGGTAATTAGAGATGGTCCTGAGGACTGAAAGGGGCCTTTCATCACAGGAAGTGCTCAGGGAAGAGACAGAACTGTGATTGTCTCCAATATTTGATCTAAAAAAAGCAACATGAGCAAAAAAGGGAGATGTGGGAAACCCTATCAAGAGGCCTTCTACCTTCAGGCCTAGCAACTAATGGGTATGCTCCCTGCAGAATGACGTCTGGTCACCAGAGCAACCAGGACCCAGGATACACTTGGGCTGGATTCTGCGTGGTTGAATTGTTATTCTTTATGATGTGATATGGGTAGGGAATTTTGGATGGGTGCATTTTAAGGGACATACATTTGTAAAACCAGGAAGCATTTTGTCAACTCTCTGGATAAAGGGAGCCAGTCTTTGGCTACTCTTGTTTCAAGGGTGTTAGGTGACATTTGAGACCACCTAGCTGGTGTCCTTGCATCCATCTTTGCTTTCTCCCCATCTAACTCAAGAAGTGCAGCCAGAGTGCTTAGAGGCCAGGATGGCCAAACTTCACCTCTCATACTTCAGAAATATTGTCAGGAGGGACCAGTCAGTCCCTGGAGAAGGATATCATGCTTGGTAAAGTGGAGGGTCAGAGAAAAAGAGGAAGACCCCAAGCAAGATGGATTGGCAAAATGGCAGCATCAATGGGCTGAAACGTGGCAACAATTGTGAGGTTGGCCCAGGACTGGGCAGTGTTTTATTCTGTTGTATATAGGATCGCTATGAGTCGGTACCAACTTGATGGCACCTAACAACAACAACTCAACATGGAGTCTGGGGGTGTTGTTACAGAATAAGCACTGGACCTCAAAGTTGGCTTGAACTGCAAGATTGGTAGTTCAAAGTCACCAGTCGCTCCTCAGAAACCCTATACAGGGTCGCTATGAGTCAGGAGTGACTCAACAGCACTTAACAACAATAAAAACTCAACATAGCAGCCAGTGTGAACCTTCCTAAATGTCATTCCTATGTCAACCAAATCACAACTTACTCCCTAGCTTCAGTGACTTTTCACTGTACTTAGAATAAAAATCTACAAGGAGCCCTGGTGGCACTGTAGGATAAACACTGGACTGCTAGCAATAAGGTCAATAGTTCGAACCCACCAACCACTCCCCGGGAGAAAGATAAAGTTTTCTGTTCCTGTACAGATATATGGCCTTGGAAACCCTGTAGAGAGTCACTCTGAGTAGAAATTGAGTTGATGCAGTGGGCTTGGTTAGATAAAACTGTGAGCTCTTTACCGTGCTGTCAAGGGCTCTCGTGGACCCACCAGCCTCTCTGACTTAATTCTTCTTCTTTACCCACCTGTTGACGGTGTCTCAGATCCGGTGAGCTCTTGCCATACCATGAATGTATCACACATCTTCTTGCCTCACAGCCTTTGCACTTGCTGTTTGTGTGGAAGTGGTTTTCAATTAAAGATTTAATGATCAGATTTCCAGCCCCACCCCCACGTAATTGGTTTTTTATTGTGGTAAATATAAAGGTAACAGAACATTAGCCATTTCTACAGTCTTGTCATGTACAGTTCAGTGACATACATTGTTTCCATCAGGCTGTTCAGCCATTAAGTGATCCCAAATTGTCTGTCTTTCCCCCTCACTGACACTCATCCCTGTTGCTGCTAAATGCCTTCAGTTGGTTCCAACTCATAGTGACCCTGTCTAGGGTTCCTGAGGTTTTAAATCAGGGGCAGGGAACCTTTTTTCTAACAAGGAGCAATTGGATATTTATAATAATATTTGCAGGCTATACAAAATTATCAACTTAAAATTAGCCTGCTGGAGAAGGGGACCGGCGCTTCCCAGACCAGGCAGCTCAGGTAGGGCTCCGGGGAAAAGGACATAGGAATGTGGAATTGCACATAGGAAACCTCTGTCTAGCAGACAGCCAGCCTTTGAACAAACATAAGATCTTATATTTCAACATTCTGAACTCGTTTTTTTAAAAGATCAAATTGCTGAGGAATTACAGGCATTTTTGAGCTTTTGCCTGCCTGCACGCGGCTCCCGCTTCCACGCCCACGCCGGCGAGTGCCTCTTCCCCCTGCAGACCTTGGAATGCAGGGCTAGAGCAACCCCACTTAGAAGGCTGCATTTCCAGAGAAAAGGAAGCATAAACTAACAAAGCCGAACAAATAGAGAGGGATATTGGCAAGGATATCAGGAAATTTGGGGTATCCATGGTACAGAGAGACTGAGAGAGGCATCTTTTACATCATCAAATACAGGCACTACCTCTCTGAAGCCATTACCCCCAGCCCTCTACTGTCCCGGCCTAGACCAGCCCTCTGCCAAGCCTCCGAGGCTCAGGAACGCCCAAGGCACAGGCCCGCCCACTGAAGCTAAGGCCCTCCCAAGGCCCAGACATTCCCACTGAGGCCAAGGCCTTCCCTGAGGCCAACCTGCCCACAGACTGGTCACAAAGGCCCAGGCCCAAGCAAGGCCTGGTCGCCACCAAGATCCAGGGCCCCCAAGGCCCAACCCACCATGAAGCCAGGTCGCGGAGGCCCAGGGCCCCTGAGGCCCAACCCGCCACGTAGCCCAGTCACCAAGGCCCAGTGCTCCTGAGACCCAACCCGCCCTCAGCCCGGTCCCCGAGGCACAGGCCCCCCGAGGCCCAATCCGCCCAACCCACCCGCTGAGGCCCAAGCCACCCGATGCCCAGCTGCTGATACCCAGGCCCCCTGAGGCCCAAACTGCCCGCCCGAGGCCCAAACCACCCGCCCGAGGACCAACCCTCCTGCAGCCCGGTCGATGACGCCCAGGCCCCCAGAGGCCCAACCGCCCGCCCTAGGCTCAACCCACCCGCCCGAGGCCGAAACGGCCCACCGCCGAGGCCCAGGCCCAACTGAGGCCCAAAAAAGTTACTCTGAGTTAAGCAATAAGGAGAGTGAAAAGGGAAGACCACATCTTGATCACATCTTCCTGGAGGTAATCAGAAAACATAAAAAATTACCAAAACACATAATTAATTATTAGGCCCACAGATAAACATTAAACATGTCCAAGAAGCAAAAGCAG
>NW_006408536.1:23257724-23260861 GCF_000296735.1 Chrysochloris asiatica
GATTGGAACCATGGCAGTGAGATGATATACGATGGAATGAATGTAAAACTAAAGTTCTCCCATGTAAACTATCATATAATTTGCAATAAAACATTAAAAAAAATTAGCCTGCTATATTTGGTCCAACATTTACTTAACTCACCCCTAATATGATGGCTGGAACTGTGGTTGCCTTGGCAGGATCAGACCAAAGGATTTTGTGGGTCTTACATGGCCCGTGGTCCAGATGGTCTCCACCCCTGCTAAATCTTTGCAGGAGCAGAAAGCCTCATCTTTCTTCCAAGGAACAACTAACTGGTGGGCTCGAACCACAGACTTCGTGGTTTGCAGTCCAGTGTTTATTGTATGAAGCCACACTCATCCCTAGTAATGAGTAAAAAACTTTCAGCTCTATATACTTGCCTATTCTAGATATTCATAAGGTTTTCAGTGACTAAATATTGAGATAAATAAAGCACAGGTAAACATCTTTCTGGTATTCTCTGATTTCAGTCAAGATCCACCTGATGTCAGCAATGAGATCCCTCGTTCCACGTCCTTGTCTGAATCCAACTTGAACCTCAGGCAGTTCCCTGTCACTGTACTGTTGCAGCCATTTGTTAATATCTTTAGCAAAATTTTACTTGCATGCACATGATATTGTCCAATATTTTCAGCATTTTACATAAGTGAGATCATATACTATTTGTCCTTTTGTGACTGACTGATTTTCAGGGTTTTGAATCAGTTCATCTAGTTCATCCCTGCTGAGAATTTACATCTTCACTCCACATATGGTGTCCTGGTGTGGTGGTGCACAGGACTGCAATTCGGTTCAAGCTCACCAGCCACTCCTTGGAAACTCTATACAGGGTCACTATGAGTTGGAACCAACTCGACGGCATTTAACAACCCCATATGTAAAGCGACCTAGTAGCGTAGTGGGTTATGAATTGGGCTGCTAATCGCATGGTCAGCAGTTTGAAACGACCAGCTGTTCCGTGGGAGAAAGATGAGTCTTTCTGCTCCTGTAAAGATTTACAGCCTTGCAAACCCTGTGTAGGGTTGTTATGAGTCGGAACCAAATCCATGGCACATAACCACCACCACTCCATAGATAATGAATCAGAATCTACATTTGAACAAGATCCCCAGGTGATTCTTATAGACCGCCTTTCCCCCAATGATTCTGCAGGATAAGCACTGGACTGCTAAGCAAGCTAATCATAAGATCGGCAGTTCAAACCCACCAGCTACTCAAGGAAACCCTACACAGGGTTGCTACGAGTTGGAACCAACATGATGGCACACAACAACAACATGTAGGTTGTTAGCATGTACACTTGGATTCAGTATATTGATTGAAAGGAAAATTCTCAGCAGGGAGTCAAACTAGAATGAACCGGTTTAAAGCCCTGCTAATTTCAGCCCACATAATGTTTTCAAGGGTTATCTACCCCAATTGTATTTTTAAAGAAAAATCCTTTCTCTTTAGAGGATCAAAGCTGGGATGTGAAAGAAGAGTTATGTGTTCCTTAAGACTATAGTACAGCTTCTTGACTAAAAGGAAAAACAAACCAAGATGACTATTTTCCTTACTGTAGATGCAAAATAGGTGCCCTGGTAGCGTAGTGGGTTAAGTGTTGGTCTGCTAGCCGCAAGGTCAGTGATTTAAGCCCACCAGCCACTCTGTTTGTAGGAGACTAACGAGGCTGTTTGTGCCCATAAAGACTTACAGTCTCAGAAGCCTGAAGCAGTAGCTCTACTCCGCCCTGTAGGCTTGCTGGAAGTCAGTATTGATCTGGCAGTGGGTTTTGAGCTGAGAAAGCCATTGCTAAAGTTGATACAAAATGAGGAAGGTCACCCAGATTTCCATTTCAGGTACTTTTATTTGTCTACAAATTTAGTGGGCAAAATTCTAGTAAAAATAAAACCTTTTTTTTAAAAAAATTACAAAAATAAAACCTTTTACAAACAAAAACCCTCAACCGGGTTTTTGAACTAATGAAATAATCACATTTGGTTTTCACGTGCTATGTTCTACCATGACCATTGAATAGTTTTAAAGATCATTCTAAGTCATATGAAGCCAGACTTTGTGAAACTGGAGGCTTGTAGATGGTTTTGCAAGTTTCTCTGAACTATTTTGAAAGACCAGCAGGTTGCCTCATCGGCACTGGAATGCTGGACATTGAAAAAGGGAGACAGAGAAAGAATGGATGCATTTGAACTGTGGTGTTGGCGAAGACCACTGAAGATACCCTGGACTGTGAGAGAAGGATGAACAAATCAGCCTTTGAAGAGACATAACCAAGCAGCTCTGTAGAAGTAAGGAGGACAAGACTTCACCGCATTTACTTTGCATACATCAGGGTAAACCAATGACTAGAAAAGTGCATGGTGAATGGCAGAGTCATCAAAAACGATGGAAGCCCTTGCTGAGATGGACTGACTCAAACATACCAGAGATCATGAAATGGAGCAGGACTGGGCAGCATTGCATTCTGTGCTACAGAAGGGCTCCAGGAGTCAGGGCTGACAGGACGGCAACTCAACCACCACCAATGTGCATCACAATAAGCAGCAGAACCCTCAAGGACTCACACTGAGAAAGGATATCAAGAGGATTTTATATTTGATTTTTGATTGCTGTAAGACTTTTTTTTTTCCTCTCTCAAAAGTATCTGAAAGATATATTTCATCTACTCAAATTATTCCAGAAGACAGAGGAGGATGGAAAACTTCCTAATACATTTTATGAAGCAAGCATATCCCTCATACCAAAACCAGGGAATGACGTCACTAAGAAAGAATATTATAGACCAATAGAGCTCTGGTAGCATAGTGGTTACGAACTGGGCTGCAAACCACAAGGTCAGCAGTTCGAAACTACCAGCTGTTCCACGGGAGAAAGATGAGGCTTTTTGCTACTATAAAGATTTATAGCCTCGGAAATCCTGTACAGGGTCGCTATGAGTTGGAACTGACTTCACGGCACATAACAACAACAATCCCTCATGAACACAGATGCAAAAACTCTCAACAAAATCCTAGCCAACAGAATCCAGCAACACATCAAAAAGATAATACATCATGATCAAGTGGGATTCATATCAGGGATACAAGGATGGTTCAACATTAGAAAAACGATCAATGTT
>NW_006408536.1:23262741-23373943 GCF_000296735.1 Chrysochloris asiatica
CCACAAGAAATACGAGCCACAACACAAGAAGATATATGCACACCAATGTTCATAGCAGCACTATTTACAATAGCAAAAAGATGGAGACAGCCAAAGTGCCTATCAACTGAAGAATGGATAAACAAACTGTGGTACATACACACAATGGAATACTATGCTACCTTGAAAAATAACCAGGAAGCTGCAAGCCACCACATAACATGGATGAACCTTGAGGACATCACGTTGAGTGAAATTAGTCAGTCACAAAAGGAGAATTACTGCATAGGACCACTACTGTAAAAGACTAAGAAAAAGAACCCATACTAAAGGGGGGGTGGATTCTTTGCTGGTTGCTGGGATGTGGGGGTGGAGTGAGGGGAGGCAGGGAAAGGTGGAGCACAGGGTAGGGAATAGACACAGGATAGTTTGGGTGCTATGGAGGGGGGCAATATACAAGAAGGGAAAGGGGAATAGAAGAAAAAAGCAGATGGGAGAACAATTAGGCAGGTTTGCCTGGGCTAAGTGGGACAGAGGTAAATAATGATGTATGCACAACCTTGGAACAACAGGGTTCTGGGATACAGAAATTGAGACATGGTTGGAATGGGGAAAAGGGGGGTATAATGTTAAGATGCTTGCTTGTCTTTTGAATCTTGCTTTTCCTTGCATTATATTATAAAATAGACACTGGTGGGGGAGAGACAGGAATAGCCAGAAACATCACCATAGAAAGCTTGTAAGTCCATCTTCTGCCTATACTGATTGGAATACCTAAAATGGGGCTACAATGTGCCCAGTGAAGGAGGCTTCCTGTGGAGCCTCTGCATTATGTAAGACTATAGGTGGAAGCCTGAACCACATCCAGATCTTCAGAGATGGGAAATTTCCACTTGAAAAGACAAGCAGACCATCCTGGAGAAGCTAGAAGAACAGAAGATACTTCTTGAAAGAAAGACCTACAGGAAAAATACAAAACAATATAGGCAGACCAACGGTTACTACAAGAATAAGCAAATTGCTTGTCCAGGAGACATCAAGGCAAGCGGTCGGGTCCCCTTAGTGTAAACCCCCTTCCAAGACTAAGACTCAATGGGGATACATGCTCTGATTGGTGACCATGTTCGTCACCATTAAGGGGAAGTGAGGGAAAAACAGCAATGAAGCTGCAAGCTAAGCCCTACAACGTTCAATAGACACCTGTGAACCCGGGTGGAGACCTGGTTGGCCAGCAGTCGGTGACATAGCCACAGAGGACTAGAGTGGAGAGGGAAGCATCCAGCTGGTAAGAAGAGAGGGCACATGCACAAGAACACCCATACTTGCAGATAATATCCACTTGACCTGGCTTCAATGACTGCATGATCAGAGCTCAACCAGAAGAAGAAAGAAGAGGGGGAAAAAAGAGTAATCTGATAGAATTTGATGAACTTGACCTACACCTATGGATGCAGTAGCTCAAAAGAGGGAACTAATCTTTACAGCAAGGATCATTCCCACCTCCTCCATACACAGAGTAGACAGGGATGGGCAACTTGGACACTGGCTACCCAAAAAAAATGTGGCATGGGGTAGGACTACAAAGGCAAGAAGTGACTGGCTTACAAGCTTTCAAGAGGGAACCTAGATCCAGAGGGTGTGAAGGAAGATAGAATCTCCACTGAGTAGTATCCAATCTGTCTAGGCGGGGCTGATTAAATGAAATGCGGATAGGTCTCTTATGATACAATAGTGAATAATTGTTATCAGGACTGATGGTGAGGGTTGGAAATGTAAAGGTAGACGTTTTGTAGCAAAAGGAGGGGAGTGATTGAGCAGAGAGCAGGACCGTACCCAGAGAAGCAGTGATGCCTGAGATGGAGGCAGAGACGATGATGTGGAGAGATGGAGCAGCTGGGGACTTGAGACCCAGAGAGGGAGAGGGGCTGTCTGTGATGATTGGGGGGCAGGCTTGTAGTGTATACCCTTTGGTTGGTTGATGATGCATGGAAGGGATTGTAACCATGGCAATAAACCATATACAATAGGATGAATGTAAAACTAATGTTCTCCTGTGTAAACTAGCACATAATTCACAATAAAACATTTTAAAAAATAATGAAATTATTTTTAAAAAATAGATGTATTTCAGTGTACTGCAGCTTTTGGGGAATTCTGTCATGCAGCGCCATATCCCTCCTGTTGTAACCATTCCTGCATCTCTCCATGACCCTGATGAGGCAGTGCCTGTAAAGCGTTGTGTCTTTCTGTGCTCTTTGTTAAGAGGATATAGTTCTCCTCACAAGGGAAGTTAGAAGAGATGGGAAAAGAAAATGGGGGAAACAGTAAAAATATGTTAAGTTTGCAGATAGGGCAAAATTGTAAAAGCAATGAATGAATATTGCAGGATATTTAAAGGGAAAAAAGATCAGCTGTCATCACAGAGGTGCCTTACATTTAAGCAATTTTACAAATCGGTGAAACATTGTTTGCAAAGGCCTTAGAGAAGTCATTTCTCTTTAATCCATTCATTCCAGAAATGTGGGTGGTCTCAAAGGCTGTGGCGGTGGGCCTTCTCAGAGAGATGGATACCCATACTGATGAGCAGAATTTGCATTTCAGGCTGAATACACATGCCCTTTAGAATGTGAAGCTCTGAACAGAAGCCAAATGTCATGATGAAAGAGTTCATATGCCCTGAAGAACATGAGCAAAGAAAACCAAACCAAACCCAAACAAATAATAAACAACTCCTCAAACTGAGCAAGCCCTGGTGGTGCAGTGGTTAAAAAGCTTGGCTGCTAACCAAAATGTCAGCAGTTTGAACCTACCAGCTGCTCTGTGGGAGAGAGATGAGGCGACCCGCTCCTGTGAACATTTACAGCATTGAAAGGCCTGTGGGGTCACGATGGGCTGGAACTGAAGTGATGGCAATAGGTTTTGGGTGAAGCTAAGCAAGAGGACATGGGACGAGTGTTGGAATGATGGTCACAGTCCTGAGGAGGTTTGGGAAGGGAGAAAAGAGAAACGAGAAAAGCATGGCACTCTAGTCACTGGATATTAGGTTCTGCATTTAGGTCCCCACCTCTCAAGAAGTCACTATTGAGGCAACCTTTGACAGTGAATTTGGAGGAAGAAAATAGACAAGATTCTCCGCATAACATGGAGGAACCTAGTGGACGTTATGCTGAGTGAAATTAGTTCACTCACAAAGGGACAGATATTGTATGAGACCACTGTTGTAAAAAGTAAAGAAAAGGTTTTCATTATCCCACAGCGCCACCCCATGAGTCCTCTAGGTGGGTCACCTGATTTGCACTGTCCATTGACCCTGGTCAGTCCACGTGAGGTGCAGCTCAGGATCAGATCAAAAGATCAAAACCAAGTTGTTTTTACAGCTTGTCCAGGAAATGTCAACCAACGTGGACAAAAATAATAAACCTTCTGGTAACTGGGGTAATGCCTCAGATTTAGGGGGATATATCTCAAGCGGTTTTTCCAAAGAACCAAAGAAACAGGCCACATAAAGGAACTCATTTCACCACATGCATTTTTGCCACAAATCAGCTTTTGGTGGCTCTGTGGAAGACCCAGTTAAAGCTTTGAGAAGTTTGGGCATCAGTTCAAGGAGGGCTATTTATAGTCATAGGTCTTAGACAAGTCATAGCACCTCTGTGGATCCAGTCCCGTCCTCAACCCCTAATGAACAGGCACATGTGGTGATTGTGCCAAAATGCTGATTCTAATGTGGATTCAGTACTGTGGGGACTGAGAATCTGCATTTCTCACAGGTCCTGTGTTGTGTTGCAGGTCCACACTCTGAATAGCCAGCAATGAATTAGCTGTAATATGGGAGCACTGGTGGTTCCATGTGTAGAATTCTCATGGGAAAGTGAAAGGGGAGACCCAAGTTCACCTCCAAGCCACTGCACCTAAAGGGCAAACCTACCGATGCTAATGGTCCACTGTTCATGGGGTCAACATGAGTCAGGGGCCCAGTATTTAAAACCACCACCACAAATGGCTGCAAAGCACAATATAAATTCTTTTAATAGCCATATATTTCCCCCAAGTTATCAGCTCTGGGCAAAGGTGTGAGTGGCATTGAGTGACTTTCTTTCTTCTTGGTGATGGTGGTGTTTATGTGCCGTGGAGTCAGTTCCGACTCACAGTGACCCTGTACAGGGTTTCCGAGGCTGTAAATCTTTACAGGAGCAGAAAGTCTCATCTTTCTCCCGCAGAACAGCTGGTAGTTTCAAACTGCTGACCTTGAGGTTCACAGCCCGATTCGTAACCACTACGCTACCAGAGCTCCTTTTCTTTCCTCTTAGGATTGTTTTAAGCCTAGAACATATACGATTTTAGAGACAAGCATGAGTTGTATGAATGAAAGGTATCATTCCAGTTCTGTGTTGCTAAAATAACAGATATTGACAATTACAAACACACCCACTTGCTGTGGTACCACTGCTCCCCGCATTCATTACAAATGACATAGGTCATCATCTGTTCATCGGGGCTGGACTTCCGCACCCAACTTGGAAGGAAAAGGGTTCCGCGAGCAATAACAGTGACCTTGCAGTTGTACTTCTCACAGCGTCTGCACTGAATTTTATCTGTCTGTGTGCCATCAAGTCCTTGGGGGAGGAGATGTTCCTGTATGGAAGACTCCGTATAGGCAGCTCTTAGTTCCTTCAACTCCTGGCTGGCCATTTCCAGGACGGTCATTGCAGCGAATTCTCTTGGTGACATAGTTCCAGTGAGCAAGTTGCGTTGCAAGTGAGAATTTCTGGGGTTCTTTAAATTGGACACTTTACTTCGGATACAAGTTTTGTATTTTTTGAGGTTTCTTGAATAAAGGGCAAAAATGTGCTCTTCGATCTCTTCTGCGAATTTCTGCCATAAGTCAGCTTTCGGAGGATCTGTGGGAGAGCTAGTTAAAGCTTTGTAAAGCAGTTCTACGCATTTGGTTCTCACAGGCATTGTGGGACCCAGAGGCATACTGGATTCCTTGCCAGTAGGTACAGGGTCACAACCACTGCAGTGTCCCTCCTTAGGTACCATGTAAACAGCACTACTTGCTGGCACAATCATTTCAATGGCTTTTGCAACATCTTGGAATGAGAGGCAAGAGATGTCCAACATCTCATCTTTACCTGAGGCTTGAGAACCTTCTGCCTTCTCTTCCTTCCTCTCCCTGGTGGGGAGTAACTGAGGGTTGCCCGTTGGTTGGCAGTGAGGAAGAGTTTTATAGAGAGCTTTCCACTTGGATAACAGACTCTTGGCTTTCTTCTTCAAAGTCGCCGTGGGGCAGTGTTTGAGGACTCTATACACAGCTCTGGCCACATCTGTCTCTTGGAGATGCTCCTTAGTCACATGAATAGTTTCTAGTTCAGTCAGGTGGTTGCCAAGACCCTCAAAATTCCTGTCAGACACGAGTTGCTCAATCAATGCCACTCTGGCAGTGATCTGCCTCTTGGCAGACATCTTTACAGCTGCAAAGAAAAGGGAAAAGAGGTTTCAGTTTTTGGAGGTTTGCCGATAGTAAAACGGCACTTTCTGCCATCTCCCTCCTTCCAGTGTTTTCTGAGTTATGTCATATAAATGCTTGTGGCATGTTAAAAACTGGAACCTGAGACGTGGTGCGTCTGGTTGCAAAAGTTCCTTTCACAGTAGTTTTTTTAAAAAGCAACTCTTGTTGCAATTTTTAAGTGCTGTGGAGTTGATTTCAACTCATAGCGACCCTGTATAGGGTTTCTAAGGAGTGACAGGGTTTGAACTACCAACCTTGTGGTTAGCAGTTCGGTGCTTATCCAATAGCACCACACCAGGACTCGGAAAGAAAGCAATTACTCAGCCATATAAAGAAATAATAAAGTACATGCTATAACATGGATGAACCTTAAAAACATGCTGCTGAGTGAAGGAGGTATGACAGAAAATCACAAATACTGTGTGATCCTGTTGTTGTTGTGAAGTGCCGTAGAGTTGGTTCCGGCCCATAGCAACCCTACATAGGGTTTCCGAGTACCATACTGTGGCTGGTGAGCTTGAACCGCTGACCTTACAGTTCAAACCGACTTTGCATTCCAGCACATTAACCCACAGTGCCACAGTATGATTCTACTTATATTAAATTTCTAGAATAGGCAAATGTATAGAAACTGAAGCTTATTCATGGTGATCAGAAGTCGGGGGGGAGGGGAGAGCAAAGGGGCTTCGGGAGCACTGAGTTTCTGCTGTTCAGAGTGGTGGAATCATTTGGAATAGTGTAGTGGTAACCACATGATATGAAGAGTTTACGTCCCTGGAGAGTCCATAGAAACATTGTTGGAATGGGAATTGTTTGGTTGTATCTATTTTAACCATGATCACGCATATACATACACAAAGCAGCGCCACAAAGAGCTTCGGCATTGGCACTGGCATAGAAAAGATTTCTTGGATGATTAGTTACAACCTTCCCATCTCCAATGTTACCATCAGTGCTTTTTCTAGATCAAGATTACGCCGTCAATGTGGAGGGACGTTAGTGACCCTGTGGAGGATGCAATCCTGCCATGTCAGCATCAGTGTGTTGGTGCTGAGCAACGCTGCAGAGATTTCCCCATACTCAGCTACTTAACTGAACTACTTGCTGATTTGATCATCTTTATGTAGTATTTTTCTGAATCAGGAAGAATGCGGAACAGAGCACAAAGGGGACACAATGTCTCATAGGAGCCTAAAGAAACTGTGAGCTAGCACAGGTTGGGGCAGGGGGTGGGGGTGGGGGCAGCTGGAGCTAAGTCTGGAACGGAATTTGAGGAGCCTGGCATCATGACCACAGTGCTGGGCCCAAAAGTCAGCAGATCAGCAGCATGCTGACACCAGAGTCTTCTGAAGCACAAGGTAAAGGCTTGGGACTTAGGACTCACTGGTCCCAAAGCCTGAGTTTGGTGTCATTAACATAAAAACAAAACACAAAAACTTTTAAAATGTATTTTTCTTGTTGTTGGGAATATAAAGAGCAGAACAAACACCAATGTAACCATTTCTACATATACAATTCAGTGAAAGAGCTCTGGTATGAGTTGGGCTATTAACCACAAGGTCAGCAGTTTGAATCCACCTGCTGCTCCATAGGTGAAAGAGGAAGTTTTCTACTCCCGTAAAGATTTACAGACTCAGAAACCCTACGTAGGGTTGCAATGATCGGCAGCGACGTATCAGCACACAATCACCAGCACTACAATTCAGGGACGTTGACAACATCTCAGTTGTGCAACCATTCCCATCCTCCTTTTCGGAGTTGTTTCTTCCCCAGGAAGATGAACTCACTGCCCCCTAAGGGTCTGATCTAACCTTTCCAGTTGCTGTTGTCAATTTGATTCCATACAGATAGATCTTAAAAGAACACAATGTTCAATCAAGGCAGATATTCAGTACCAGTTAAATTAAAACATTGTTTGGTTTGAAGAAGATTTTAGGCATTCATCCAGCCTCCAAGACTCCATAAAATCAGGATTCCGGGAGGATTTGAAGTTCTTTTCTGCCTTTCTCCTATATAATCAGGATTCTTCTATAGAATCCTTGATTACATGTTCAGTAGTGCTAGCTGAGCACTATCCATGGTATCATGAAGTTTTAAGTGACAGAAGTAGCAAAATGAACCATATAGAAGATTTACACCCTTGGAAACCCTAAACAAGGATGCTATAAAGTCAGAACCGACTCAACGGCACACAACCACCACCATAGTAGAACCTACAGGGAGTAAAGTTCTATACAGGGAATGAGGCACTGGGAATGGGGATTTAGAACTACAGTCCTGGGGGACCGCTAAGTCTACTGGCATAACCTAGTGTGTAAAGACAATGTTGGGGGTCTTAAAAGCCAGTGAGTGGCTGTCTAAGATGCAGCTGTTCGTCTCTCTCTGTCCAGAGGAAAGAAGAGTGAAGCTCAAAGAGACAGAAACAGTTAGTCCCAACGGACCACACAAACACCACCTCCACGACCCTGAGACCAAAAGAACTAGATGGTGCCCAGCTCCCACCACTGACTGCTCTGATAAAGACACAGAGGTCCTGGACAGAATAGGAGACAAATGTAGAGCACAAGTCACAATCATTAAAAACACAAACGAAACAGACATACTGGTCTGACAAAGACTGGTAGAACCCCGAGACTATGGCCCTTACATACCCTTCAAATCTTGAAGGGAAGCCACCTCCGGGGATCACTTTGCAGTCAAACAACAGACAGGCCTATAAACGTGCTTCTCAGAACAACCAAGCACATGAGACCAAAAGGGTAGTATGTGGCCCCAAACAAAGCTCAGAAGGCAGGGACCTGGTGTTTTCAAAGATCTCTAGACTCTAACCAAGCAAGGAGCCAGAATTTGTACTCCCAACTCTCCACCTTAGGTGTCAAAATAGTGGGGCACTTGGACGTTACCTCCACCATACACACACACACGGCAGAATACATTTCTGCAGAAAGCCAGACTAATCTAGAACTACTAATAAGAGGGTAAGCAAAACAATGTTGCTACTAGGGTTCCAGGTCATACATGCATGGGTTTATTTCAAAACAAAATGTGTTTAAACATGTCTCTATGATCAGTGAATGGCTGCAGACAAGTTGGAAGGCTCAGTAATACACCTTGGCCTTTGTTAGGGAGACTTTTATAAAAAAGATACTTTTTATGCCATGGGAAAAAAATGATACTGAGGGTCAGGGCTAATATAAAAAATGTAACAAAACTCAAGTGGACATCTTCCCAAATCACTGAAGCTTTGCAACAAGTTTACAGGGATCCTGCCCCATATGAAAACAAAGTCTTTAGATGGATCAAGCATTTCAAAGAGGGTCAAGAAGCCCTCAAAGATGAGTCTTCTAAACATCATGTCACAGTGATGGTGACATTTCTCACTGCTTGATCCCCTTGAGGGGTGGCCCTCACCGTGGAAAGCTTCCTGCCATAGAATGGCGCTTCTTGCTGCCCGCAGTCTTCAGTCATTCTATGTGCACTGCTATCAGGAAGTGTGAGGCCTGGCTGTTGGCGAGCTGGTTAATAAAAGATAGCTATAGTGTGTCCTCTAGGAGGTTAAGTAATATTTAACTTGGGTCAGAATTGTGCAACCCACCTCAGAATTTCAAGGGGATTCTGAAGGGGAACTGTAACTGTACCTTCAGGGCTTCCGGACAGGGAAGGCAGCAGCTTGTCTCAGCAAAGCTTTTTCTTTACTCACATTTATGTCCTGAAGTTAATGTATTTCTGTGGGAGAACCCAAAAGGCACTGGGTCCTTCTTAGTCCTTTTATTTCTCTGACCTCTGAAGTTTTAACAGTATTTAAATCCAGCCAACCATTCTAGTCCCTCTGGAGGCTTATGATGTGAAAACAAAACTTTTTATAGCCATGGGGGATGGGGAGGGGATACACAAGTTTCAGAAAGACTAAGGAAACTGTGTGTCCACTTTAGAGTTCTACACAGCATACTCAACATTTATTACGTATTTAGTATGTGCTAGAGGTCACCATTCCAAAAAGAGGTGACCCAACGGAATACAGAAATCATCATCTCTTTGATATCCCATGCAAGTAAAGTTTCACTAAAGGTAATACAGAAATGGCTGCAAGCATACATTGACAGAGAACTACCAGAGGTTCAAGCCAGATTCAGATGAGGATGTGGAACGAGGGATATCACTGTTGATGTCTGATGGCTCTTGACTGAAAGCAGAGAATACTAGAAAGATGTTTACCTGTGCTTTATTGACTGCGCAAAGGCTTTTGATTGTGTGGATCATGAAAAGCTCTGGACAACATTGTGAAGTATGAGTATTCCTGAACACTTAATTGTGCTCATGAGGAACCTGTACATGGACCAAGAGGCAGTTGTTCGAACAAAACATGGGAACACTGAGTAGTTTAAAATTAAGAAAGGTGTGCGACAGGGTTGTATTCTTTCACCATACTTATTCAGTTTGTATGCTGAGCAAATAATCCAAGAAGCTGGGTTCTATGAAGAAAAATGTGGCATCAGGATTGGAGGAAGACTCATTAACAATCTGCGATATGCAGATGATACAACCTTGCTTGCTAAAAATGAAGAGGACTTAAAATATTTACCGGTAAAGATCAAACAGCACAGCCTTCGGTATGGACTGCGCCTCAATGTAAAGAAAACAAAAATCCTCACCCCTGGACCAATAAACAACATTCTTATCAATGAAGAAACGATTGAAGTTGTCAAGGACTTCATTCTTCTTGGATCAACTATCAACACATTGGGCAAATCTGCTGTACAAGACCTTTTTAAAGCGTTGAAGAGCAAAGATGTCAGCTTGAGGACTAAGGTGTGCTTGACCCAAGCCATGGTATTTTCAATAACCTCACATGCATGCAAAAGCTGGACAGTGAATAAGGAAGATCATAGAAGAATTGATGCATTTGAGTTATGGTGTTGGAGGAGAATATTGAAAGTGCCATGGGCTGCCAAAAGATCCAACAGATCTGTGTTGGAAGAAGTGCAGCCAGAGAGCTCCTTGAAGGCCAGGATGGCCAAACTTCGTCTCTCATATTTTGGACATATTGTCAGGAGGGACTAGTAGCTGGAGAAGGATATCATGTTTGGTAGGGTGGAGGGTCAGAGAAAACGTTCGTCTCTCATACTTCGGACATACTGTCAGGAAGAACCAGTCACTGGAGAAGGATATCATGTTTGGTAAGGTGGAGGATCAGAGAAAAAGAGGAAGACCCCCAGCAAGATGGATTGGCCAAGTGGCAGCATCAGTGGACTCAAGAGTGGCAACAATAGTGAGGTTGGCCCAGGATTGGGCAGTGTTTCGTTCTACTGTGCATAATAAGGTCGCTATGAGTCAGTACCGACTGGATGGCACCTAACGACAACAATAAGAGCTCACCACTCATCTGTCCGTTTGGCATCTTGTGGTGGCTATGATGCTGGAAGCTATGCCACTGGCAGGGTCACTCATGGTGGGCAGATTTTCAGGAGAACCTCTAGACTAAGACTAGAAAGAAAGGCCTGGCAAGCTTTCAAAAATCAGCCAGTGAATATCAGACGGATCCCATCAGAACATGGTTAGACAGTGCTGGAAGATGAGCCCCCTAGGTTGGAAGGCATTCAAAATAGACAGTGGCTGCAAAAAATGAACTTGAGTGGCCCAGGATGATACAGGACCAGACAATGTATCATTATGTAGTACATGGGGGTCTGAGCTGACTTGACGGCAATGAACAACAAGAGGCCGACTGCGCTGAGACAGATGGTCTTTGCCTTCAAGGAGCCGACAGCCTAGTTGAAATTGTGCAGAGCAACTGGCCAATGAGATGCGCCAATGAGATGTGCCAGTGAGGTGGCGTTCCTTCAAGGATGACCACTAGTTGCTAGGGGAAGCACAGAGGCAATAAAACCCCAAATCATGGCTCTTCATCATCTGGACAGCTGCCTTTACTCTGGTCCAGGGCACTTGGGGGATCATACATGTAAATCACTTTGAATTTAGAGCAGTCACATGACAAAAGAAAAGCAAACAGGTGAAATCAATTCATATTATTTACATGTACCAATATACTATTTCAACATGCAATCAACAGAGACGAATATGTGAGCTATTTTAAATTTTTATTTTCTCTCTGTTGTTAAGTGCTATGGAGTCGGTTCCGACTCATAGCGACCCTGCACAGGGTTTCCGAGGCTGTAAATCTTTACGGGAGCAGAACGCCTCATCATAGCATTACACTTAACAGTACATCTCAATTTGGATTAGCCACATTCTAAGTTCTCAATGTCGTAGTTACCAAAAAACGGAACCAAAACCACTGCCATTGAGTCCATTTTGTCTCACAGAGAACGTCACAGAGGCTGTAAATCCTTAAGGGATCAGACAGCCTCATCATTATCCCAGGAGAGACTGGTGGGTTTGAACCGCTGAGCTTGCAGTTAGCAGTCCAATGCTTATTCCACAGTGCCACCAGGGCTCCTTCAATATGGTAGCTAACGGCTGCCTCTATTTGGACACGATTCTAGAGTATATACTAATATTGTTGTGAAGTGCTTTCAGTCGGTTCTGACCCATAGCGACCCTGTATAGGGTTTCCAAGGGGCAGCTGGTGAGCTTGAAATGCTGACCTTGCAGTTCAAATGACTTTGCAGTCTGGTGCATTCACCTACAGCACCACACCAGGACTCATATGCTAATATAGATGATTGGATACATACCTATCCTCTCAGGAATACACACCTATACTCTTAGCTTTTGAATACATTTTGTTGTTACAAGCCTTAGAGTCAGTTCTAACTCATAGCCACCCTCCATAGGGTTTCCAAGAAGTGTCTGATGGGTATACATGTTGTTGTTGTTAAGTGCCATTGAGTCGGTTGCGACTCATAGCGAGTCTCTATTGGGTTTTCCAAGGAGTGGCTGGTGAGCTTGAACCTCCAACCTTGAGGTTCAAACCGACCTTGCAGTCTAGCTCATTAACTCGCAGTGCCACACCAGCATGGGTATACATATTGTGAGCCAAAGCAGGCCTTTGTTGAAAGAATACATGTAAAAGTTTGTGCATTTCAATACAACAGTATGGGCAAGATGCACATATCTACACTACAATTACTTAAACCCTAAGAAAACAAACAGATCAGCAGTAACCTAATTAGAAATCCAAAGAGAATTTGAAGTCTCCCAGTATGGTGCTGTGGATTAATGCAAAGTCACTTTGAACCTCAAGGCTGGAAGTTCAAGCTCAGGAACTGCTCCCCGAAAACCCTATGCAAATTGCAACCAACTTGATGGCACTTAACAACAGCCTTATCCCTCCGAGCCCTGGTGGCGCTGTAGGATAAGCACTAGACTGAGAACCACAGCTCTGGCGGTTCGATCCCACCAGCCACTCCACGGGAGAGAGAGGAGGCTTTCTGCTCCTGCAAAGATGTACAGCCTCGGAAACCATACACAGGGTCGTTGAGTTGGAATCGACTGCACTAACAAGAACAGCTCTATCTCACATAACACTTCAGGTTTGGGGGGCTGGAGGTGGAGGAAGCCCCTTCCTCCTAGGAGTGAAATGGTCGGGAGGCACAGTTTCCACACCCCACGAGGGCCCTTTCACACCATGCTGAGTTCTAGTCAAGGCGCCCAAGTCCCAGAGCCTGGCCAAGCCCGGGTTTGGGTTCCAGTTGGAGGGTCCAAGCAACAGCGGCCTGGGGGGAACAAAGCCCGCTGTAAGCCACCTCTGCACACAAGGAGCAGCGCCCCGGAAGGTTCTGCCCACCTTGGCGACTTCCGCCAGAGGACAGGGGACACGGGAAGGGGCATCTTCGGGCCTACCCGGCCCAGGGGTCCCAAACGGAGGGGGGGTGGGCTTCTAGAGAAACCAGGGCTCGCCCTTCTGCCAGGCAGAGGGCGCAGAGGGAGCCTAGGGCGCAGCTCACCGACAAGCGCAGGACAAGGCCAGGGGACTCAGCTGTCCAGGCGTCCGGAGAGAACTTCCGGCTTGCACGGGTGGGGCGGGACAACAAAGGATCAACCAATCCAAGTCCGCGGAGCAGAGGATGCGCGCATGCGAGCTAGGGAAATGGCGTCTGTGTAACGCTGGGCGGCACACGGCATTCCTCTCCACAACTCTCTCCAGTTTCCCCTTTCCCAGCGAGTGCGGCGCTTGCTGTAGGATAGGCACTGGACCACTGGTCGGTTTGAACGCTGGCGGTTCAAACTCACCTGCCACTCCTCGAAATGGCGCTGTGGGTTAATGCGCCAGACTGCAAAGCCGTTTGAACTGCTAGGTCCGCGGTTCAAGCTCACCAGCTGCTCCTTGGAAACCCTGTACAGGGTCGCTATGGGTCGGAACCTACTCGACCCCACTTCACAACAACAACAATAACTCTTTAGGTCTGGAACTGAACTCACCCCCATGGCTTAATTTTCAACCAAACAAACGATAGGTCTATAAGGGACCTATCTGTGAGTCGGAACCGACTAGATGGCACTTACCAACAGCCACACACACACACACACACACATAATTTTAAGTTTTTATTGTGAATTGAGTGGTAGTTTACGTTGGAGAGCTTTGGTTTTGCACTCATAGTATTTCATTTCATTGCAATGATTACAATTCCTCCTGTGTATCATAGTTCAACGGAAACCCAGTACAGGGTCGCTATGGGTCGGAACCGACTCGACGGCACTTAACAACAACAACAACAAGAAGCATCCTAAGGACACATTCTGCAGGCCTGCCTCCTGGTCGCCAGCACACAGCCTTTCTGTTTCCATGAGTCTAGCGGCCTCAGCTGTTCTCTCTCACCACGTCCCCATCTCTGCCTCCGTCTCTGGTGTCGCTGCTTCTCTGGAAAGGGTCCCACATTCCACTCATGTTCTCCCTTGATGGTCCTAGGGTCCTCTGTTCCTGGAATGTTAAATTTACTACTCCCCCTTTATGTTACACAACTTCTACCTTTATAGTTGTGACAATCACATTTAGTCATGATAACAATTACTATTGAATCATAACAATCCTATCCCCATCTCCTTTCACCAGATAGGTCTAGACAAGATGAAAACGATTCTGTGGGGATTCTACCTTCCCCTGCACACTCTGAAACTAAGCTCCCTCTTGAAAACTTGTAAGCCAGACACTTTGTACCTTTATAAGTCCCCTCCCCCCACCCCCACGCCCCATTTTAGGTAGCCAATGTCTAAGTTGCTGGTCTGTATTAACTCAATGGAATGCGGAAATCATCGGACAAGCTCTCTGATATCCCATGTGAGTAAAGTTTTGCTAAAGGTAATTCAGAAACGGCTCCACTCATACATTGACAGAGAATTTCCAGAGGTTCAAGCCGGATTCAGAAGAGGCCGTGGAACAAGGGATAGTGTTGCTGATGTCAGATGGATCTTGGCTAAAAGCAGAGAATATCAGAAAGATGTTTACCTGTGCTTTATTGACTATGCAAAGCCTTTTAATTGTGTGGATCATGACAAGCTCTGAACAACATTGCAAAGTATGAGTATTCCGGAATACTTAATTGTGCTCATGAGGAATCTGTACCTGGACCAAGAGGCAGTTGTTCGAACAAAACATGGGAACACTGAATGTTTTAAAATTAAAAAAGGTGTGTGACAAGGTTGTATTGTTTCACCATACTTGTTCAACCTGTATGCTGAGCAAATAATCTGAGAAGCTGGGTTCTATGAAGAAAAATGTGGCATCAGGATTGGAGGAAGACTCATTAACAACACGCGATATGCAGATGATACAACCTTGCTTGCTGAAAGTGAAGAGGACTTAAAATATTTACTGATGAAGTTCAAACAACACTCCTCACCACTGGACCAATAAACAACATTCTTATCAACGGAGAAAAGATTGAAGTTGTCAAGGACTTCATTCTTCTTGGATCAACTATCAACACTCATGGAAGCAGTAGTCAAGAAATCAAATGACATATTGCATTAGGCAAATCTGTACAAGACCTTTTTAAAGCATTGAAGAGCAAAGATGTCAGCTTGAGGACTAAGGTGCACCTGACCCAAGCCATGGTATTTTCAATAACCTCATATGCATGCGAAAGGCAGACAGTGAATAAGGAAGACCATAGAAGAATTGATGCTTTTGAGTTACGGTGTTGGAGGAGATTATTAAAAGTGCCACGGGCTGCCAAAAAACCAACAGATCCATTTTGCAAGAAGTGCAGCCAGAGTGCTCCTTGGAGGCCAAGATGACCAAAGTTCGTCTCTCATGCTTCAGACATATTGTCAGGAGGGACCAGTCACTGGAGAAGGATATCATGTTTGGTAAGGTGGAGGGTCAGAGAAAAAGAGGAAGACCCCCAACGAGATGGATTGGCCAAGTGGCAGCATTGATGGTCTCAAGCGTGGCAGCAGTAGTGAGGTTGGCCCAGGATCAGGCAGTGTTTCGTTCTGCTGTGCATAAGGTCGCTATGGGTTAGTACCGACTCAATGGCACCTAATAGCAACAACAGAGGGGATAGGTTTGGTCCTTGATGTGAAGAGTCCTTCCCTCTCAGTTGGAATTTTGAGCTACTATATCCTTAAGTCGGAGTCCTGGTGTGGCGCTGTGGGCTAATGAGTCAGACTGCAAAGTCATTTGAACTTCAAGTTCGGTGGTTTAAGCCCACCAGATGCTCCTTGGAAACCCTTTACAGGGTCACTACATGTAGGAACCAATTTAACTTCCCTTAACAACAACAAGCATGAATCCTACCACCGGTCTGTGAATTTATCATACTATGATAGCTGTGTGTTGCTATGATGCTGAAAGCGATCCCACCAATATTCCAAATCCCGGCAGCATCATCCACGGTTGACATGTTGAGTGAAGCTTCCAGACTAAGACAGACTAGGAAAAACACCTGGCCATCAACTTCCAAAAATTAGTAAGAAAAACACCCCAAAACCACTCTTATAGTTAACAAAACTGAAACAGGTCCTGAAAACGTTCTCATTCTGCTGAACATAAGGTCCCTAGGAATCAGGGCGGACTCAATGACAACTACCAACAGTAGGAATTGATGTGAAAATATCAGGCTTTTCTTAAGTAGCCGTGCACATCCTGTGTCCGTTCTTTGCCGCACAAGGGTCCTGTCAAACCAAAGTGATGGCTGAAATAGAGAATGTAGCAACCTCCTCTTTTGACTCCCTCCTATAAGTTAATTTTGGGAAAAGTTCCAGGAAGTAGGGCTTGGATGTTGTCTGTCAGAAAGCTGGGTGATTCTGTAGGTAGCAACCTTTAAAAATATATATGTCTATTTGTTTTGGTAGCAAGGTTCACACCCAATCTTACATCCATTCACAATTTCTAAATGAGCAGTTCATTGGAATTGGCAACATACTTCACACTGTGTCACCATGCTTCCTATCGCTCCCTATATTGTTTAATCCCTGTTAGACTCTACCCCAAAAGTTTTCACCAGTGCTTTAGGTGAATGACTGTCAATTTATACACATATAGATCATTCTTTGTAAGAGTACTGTGCTCAAGGCAAAAGTTCTGTACTAATTGGGCTAAACTGTTAAACAACAGCTTCATGGACAGCTTTAAATCAAGGTTTAAAGATTATATCCCAGTATTCGACTTGGGGGATCCCCCAGTCTCCATAGATCTAGTAAGTCTGGTTTCCATAGCAGTTTGGAGCTCTGTTCTACACTTTTCCTCCTTTTGATAAGGATCCATCTGTTGGGTCATAGATCAGAAACAATAGCGTAATCTTAACTAGATAGAAGCAGGGGAAAGTACACTAAGACAAAAACTAACCAGTAAAACCGCAGCAGTGGTCTGTCATGGCCAAGATAGGAGGGGGTTTAGTCTTTTCTGTGGTTTGAACAGTGTTCATGCTCTTGTCTGCATTCAGACACGATAACAGAAGACTCTTGTTTTGATCTTGATCACAGTCAGAGTGGCCTTGTCTGAGATTAGTTCTGTTCAACAGGGGAACACTAAGACCCATCTTGGAGTGCCTAGCCAGTTTGTAGCAATGCCAAGACCCTGTGTGTACCTGGCTAGCTCAAAACTGTCCCCCACCCCCATCCTTGAAAATACTGCAGAGTTAAAATATTTGCTACTGTAAACTTCAAAGCAATGTCCACTCAAGGATTATATCCTTACATTTGTCTTACTAGGATTTCTCTTTGTTACTTTTTCTGGATCCTTTTCTGAATACTCTTGCCCCTTCTTGGAAACACCCACTGAAAAATCTGAACTCTCCTGGTGTGGAGCTGTAGAATAAGCATCGACTGCTAACCACGAAGTCCGCTTTTTAAAATCACCAACTGCTCCTTGGAAATGCTATACAGGGTTGCTATGAATTGGAACCGACTCAATGGCACTTAACAACAACAACACAGGTGTTTGTAGAGTTCATAGTGTGGCTCCGTAGGATAAGCACTGGACTGCTAACCACAAGGTCAGGAGTTCAAACCCACTAGCAGCTCCTTGGAAACCTTATACAGAATCACTATGAGTCGGAGCCAATTCGATGGCACCTAACAACAACAACAACAACAACAACAACAACAACACAGGTGTTTATAGCAATAATCTCTATTTTAAAAGAGTGGCTGAGGAGTACTACTTCTTTGGCTATAAGCTTTGGAACACTGAATTCTTAACATAACTAAGACTTATAAAGATAATTGTACCCAAATGATGATGTCCAATCGTCCTCTTTTGTCTTTTGCTGCTGATGTTTTTGGTGTCCCCTAAGAATCCATTGTTAAAAAACCAGGTCCTGAAGCATTGCCCCTAATGTTTTCATCTAAGAGTTTTATGGCTTTTTAAAATCCATTTTGAATTCATTTTTGTATGTGGTGTGAGGTAGGGGTCTGGCTTCATTCTTTTGCTTGTGGAGATGTGGTTGTACCGATGCCATGTATCAAAGACTTAACCTATTTTTCATGGACTGTTCACTGAACGAAAAAAATAAAAATTAGTCAAAACTGTGAAAAATAAAGCTAGGCTTTTCTCTGCTAAGAAGGAAAAGAAAAGTCATTATTTTCTTTAAGAGGCAAACTCAAAAGACTGTATTGCCCTGCTCTGCCCACTACAATCACAATGACTATTTACCTTTAGATGAATTATAATTTAAAATTCAATTTCTCAGCCACACTAGCCAAAGGTTGTCTTCTCAATAACCACGTGTGCCTAATGGATGCTATATTGAATGGTGCAGCTATAGAACAGTTCCACTGATCATGTCCAAGCTCCACTGGGCAACACTGATTGAATTCAATTAGAATTATCCTACAATAGCAATGCATCAGACTGCAAAGTCGTTTGAACTGCAAGGTCGGTGGTTCAAGCTCACCAGCCACTCCTTGGAAACCCTATACAGGGTCGCTATGGGTCAGAATCGACTTGATAGCACTTAACAACAACAACAACACAATAGCAATAAAAGCCCTGGTGATGCAACAGTTAAGCACTTGGTTGCTAACCTAAAGGTTGGTGGTTTGAACCTACTCAGCAGCTCCATGGGAGAAAGGACTTGGTAATCTGCTCCCCCAAAGATGGCAGCCTGGAAAACCCTATGAGGCAGCTCTCCTCTGTCACGTGGGCCACACCAGGGCCAGACATGGGGCTGAATTGAGGATGGTCATGAAAGTCACAGAACTTAACTTTGAGCCCATTGCTGCTGTGACTCTGTCAATCCATCTCATCAGCTGTTTTCCTCTTTTTTTTTTTTTTGGCTGACCCTTCATTTTACCCAGCATGCTGTCCTTCTCCAGGGACTAAGCCCCTCCTGATGGCATGACCAGAATATGAGGGATGAAGTCTCATCATCCTGGCTTCCAAGGAGCATTCTGGCTGCACTTCCAATACAGATCCGTTTGTTCTTGGGCAGTCTATGGGACTTTCATTATTCTTTTCCAATACCGTACCTCAAATGCATCAATTTTTCCATGGTCTTCCTTATTCATTATCCAATTTTCATACACATATTGTTGTTGTTGTTATTAAGTAATGTGGAGTCGGTTCTGACTCATAGTGACCCTGCACAGGGTTTCCAAGGCTGCAAATCTTTACAGGAGCAGAAAGCCCCATCTTTCTCCTGCAGAATAAGGCTATTGAAACTACTGTGGCTTGAGTCAGGTGTACTTTAGTCCGAAAAAACATATCTTTTCTCTTGAACACTTGAAAGAGGTCTTGTGCAGCAGATTTTACTTGCATGTGATATGAATGTTTTTTTTTGTTGTTGTTGTTGTTTTTTAAGGTTTTTATTATGGATTGAGTGAAAGTTTACAGGACAGATCATCAGTTTTACATTCAACAAATCATACACCTTGTTCCATTACAATGATTATACCATCAGATTTCTCTCTATTCACTTTAGCTCTTTTTTTTTTTTTTTTAACACACTCAGGCATATATAATAATTTACACCACCAAAAGGCACATTCTGCAAGCCTGCTTCCCGGCCAGGCCACCAGCTCTCAGTCCCTCTTTTCCCATGAATCTAGAGTCCTCAGCTGCTCCCTCTTTCCATGTCCCCATCTCTGCCTCCATCTCTGGTGTTGCTGCTTCTTTGGATAAGGTCTCGCATTCCGCTCGTGCTCTTCTCCCTTGATGGTCCTAGGATCCTTTGTTTCTGGACTGTAAAATTAACTACTCCCCCTGTTTTTGTTACAAAACTTCTACCTTTACAATTGTAACAGTTGCAATTCGTCATGATAACAATTACTCACTATTGCATCATGATATTGATGATATTGTTCAATGATCTCCACATCCCGTTGGGTCACCTCTTTGTGAATAGGCTCAAATATGGATCTCTTCCAATTGGTTGGCCAGGTAGCTGTCTTCCAAATTTCTTGGCCATAGATGAGTGAGCACTTCCAACACTGCATCAGTTTGTTGATACAAATTTGCAATTTGTGTTCCATGGATTCCTGGAGCCTTGCTTTTCCTCAATGCCTTCAGTACAGCTTGGACTTCGGTACCATTGGTTCTTGATCATGTACTACCTCTTGAAATGGTCAAACATCGACCATTTCTTTTTGGTACAGTGACTGTATTTTCGTTTCATCTTCTTTTGATGCTTTCTGCATCATTCAATATTTTGTCCATGTTATTGTTGTTGCTAAGTGCCGTCGAGTCGATTCCGACCCATAGCGACCCTGTATAGGGTTTCCAAGGAGCAGCTGGTGAGCTTGAACCGCCGACCTTGCAGTTCAAACGGCTTTGCAGTCTGGCGCATTAACCCACAGCGCCACACCATAGAATCCTTCAATATTACACATCAAGTTCTTTAATTTTTTTCTTCAGTTCTTTCAGCTTGAGAAATGCTGAGCCTGTTCTTCCATTTTGGTTTTCTAACTCCAGGTCTTTGCACATTTCATTATAATACTTGACTTTGTCTTCTTGAGCTGCCCTTTGACGTTTTCTGTTCTGCTCTTTTACTTCCTCATTTCTTCCAGTTGCTTCAGCTTCTCTACACTCAAGAGCAAGTTTCAGAGTATTCTGATGTCCATTTTTGTCTTTTCTTGCTCTCTTGTCTTTTTAATGACCTTTTGATTTCTTCCTATTTTACCTTTAAGCAATTTTCTAAAGTTATTGTTCCAATTCATCCTCCCACCAGCAATATCTGATACCAGTTGCTCCACGTACTTATGAATACGTGGGTTGTCTGTCCTTTTAGTTTTAGCCATTTTAGAGGAACTTATCTAGTTCAGTAAGGAGCTCTGGTAGCGTAGTGGTTACGAATCGGGCTGCTAAACTCAGGGTCAGCAGTTCGAAACTACCAGCTGCTCCGTGGGAGAAAGATGAGGCTTTCTGCTCCCGTAAAGATTTACAGCCTCGGAAACCCTGTACAGGGTCGCTATGAGTTGGAACCGACTCCACGGCACATAACAACAACAAAATTTAGTTCAGTGGTCTCAATCTGGGATGCACATTGTTGTTGTGAAGCTCTGTCAAGTCGATTCCAACCCATAGCGACCCTGTATAGGGTTTCCAAGGAGCAGCTAATGAGCTTGAACCACAGACCTTGCAGTTCAAACGACTTTGCACTCTGAGGCGTTAGCCCACAGCGCCACACCAGGCCTCCACAGGATGCACATTAGAAAACTTAAAAAAATTTTCTAGAGGCCAGACTGTGCCCGGGACCAATTAAATCAGAATCTTCAGTCATGATTCAGGTACCAGTATATTTTACAGCTCCAATATGCAGCCAAAACTGAAACCTACAGCCTTCTGTGTCAAAGAGACTAGGCCAGGATTCCCATGGCTTAACAGCTAAGATGTGCTCATTCCCATGGTGATGAAACCTGATACAGGCTTAGTTAACTCTCTGGGGAGTGGCTATGAGTAGCCAATCAATTGAAGGAATGCTTTCTTGGGAGTGTGGCCTAGTCCCAATATAATGGACTCAAGGGAAAGGCTCTCTTCCTCTGGGGCTCTGGGACTCTACAATTGTAAGCCATTTCCTTGACAATAAACTTCTCTTTATATATATGTATACATATGGATGTTTCACTGATTTTACTTCTCTAGAAAATCCAAGCCAACTTCATCTAAAACGTTCTTTCTTTTTCTTTTTTTTTTTGAGACTCACCAATTTAAAATATCCGTAACAATGTAAATTAAATGCATTAAGTCCTTTAGAGAATGAAAATGAGGTATGTATTCTTACATAACAACTTGATTTCTCTCTGTGTCACATGAGGAAAGCCAGACCTAGATGGCTCTGGATGCTCACGCCCTCTCCTCCTTTTGGACCCTTAACAAGAAGTTGGCTTAGCAGGTCTGAATTGTTGTTGTTAAGTGCCATCGAGTAGGTTCCGACCCATAGCGACCCTGCATAGGGTTTCCAAGGAGCAACTGGTGAGCTTGAACCACCGAGCTTGTAGTTCAAACGGCTTTGCAGTCTGGTGCATTAACTCACAGTGCCACAGCAGAGGTCTGAATTAGCCTCGTGGAAAAATATGCTCAGCTCAGCAGTCTTATCATGCTACTTCCCTTAACTGAGCTCTGGCGGTTTCTCCTGTGTACTAATGCCATTTCCTCAACCTGAAGCTCCCTTTCCAACTCACGTATAAGTATGAAACACTGCATGGTCCCGCTCTATCCTCACAACCGTTGCTATGTTTGAGTCCAGGGTTGCAACCACTGTGTCCGTCCATTTCATTGAGGGTCTTCCTCTTTGGCACTGACCCTCTAGTTTACCAAGCCTGATGTCCTATTTTGTTAGCAGAACTTCCTCATAATTCCATTTAATCAGAAAAGCCTGACACAAGTAAAATAACAATGGGATGAAATGATACAATTTCCACTCAAAGACCTCTGCCTGCCTATTTAATCGCGGTTTCCTTTGCTTTTAAGAAGTCTGAGCTGAGTTCTGACCACCACCTGGGATTTCATTTGGCCACGTGTTCATTTTAAAGGAAGGTAATTGTGTAGTGGCAGTTCATCTGAGCAGTAAGCCATGTGTATTTCACTACAAAACTCGTGTGTGCCGATTCCTTTGTCCTTCGTTTTTGCGCCCTGTAGCTGCATGGTTCATGTTCGCGGACTGGGGCTGTGTGTGACACAACCTGAGTATACTGCCATGAGGTCTGTTGATCAAAAACAGCAATGGAAGGGATAAGAATATTCATTCCCGATATTCTGAGTCTTCGGCGGGAGAAACATTTGGCCAAACCCTTTACTGTCAGTGTGCCAATCCCTCTCATTGGGGGACGTCTTCTTTTTCTCTGATCATCTGACAACATGTCCAAGGTAAGAGAGACAAAGTCTCAACAACTTCACTTCTAAGGAGCATTCTGGCTACACCTTTCCAAGACTGATCTGTTTGTTCTTCTGGCAGTTCATAGTGTTTTCAGTATTCTTTTGCAACACCATAATTCAAATCATCACTTTTCCAGTCTTCCTTATTCATTGTTCACCTTTCAAATGCATGTGGGGTGATTGAAAATACCATGATGTGCCATGTACTCAATCCCAGCTCTCTAGACATTACAACCAGGTGCCCTACTCCGCCTTAGCCAGAGGACAGGCACAGGACCAAGGTGGCCTCCCGGGGATGTGAATTTTGAGCAGAGGAATCTGGAAGTTCAAAATCGTAAGAGAACATTCAGGCAATGGTGGCATTCAGATGGCCTAAGGGATTTGGAAGCTGAGCAAGAAAAAAGATATGACCACCAGATGGCGACAGTGCCCAATGAACTTTATATTGGGCGCCACTTTGGCAGTTTTGCAAGAAAGAAGTCCTTTACAGCATGAGACTTTTCAAAGTCAAGGGCAGGCCCAAGGCCCAGAAGGGGAGAATGGCAAGGGAGCTCTGGCGTTCGGGGGTGGGGGGTGGGGGGTGGCTGGAGAGGCCTTAGGTGCTAGATGGTATGTTCAGCAGCATGGAGGTAGGGGGCTGTGGAATGGGTGGTTCATGGGTCAGGGAGCACTGAAAGGCAGCAGTGGCTGAAGTCTTTTATAACCCAGGGTGATTTTATCTATGCCCATGGAAGCAGCGGTGAAGAAATCATTGGACAAATCTGCTGCAAAAGTCCTTAAGGGTTAGAAAGCAAAGATGTTCATTTGAGAACTAAGGCGTACCCGGCCAAAGCCATGGTATTTTCAATCATCTCATATGCATGTGAAAACTGGACAAAGTATAAGAAAGACCAGAAGGAGATTCATTTGAATTATGGTGTTGGTGAAGAATAATGTAAGTGCCATGGACTATTAGAATAACCAACAAATCCATGTTGGAAGAAGTACAGCTCGAACGCTCCTTAGACACCATGATGGTGACACTAGGTCTCATATACTTTGGACATGTTGTCAGGAAGGACCAGTCCCCAGAGAAGGACATCGTGCGTGGTAAAGTGGAGGGTCAGCACAAAAGAGGAAGACCCCCAACCAGATGGATTGGCACAGTGGCTGTAACAAGGCCTCATATATAGCGATGATTGTGAGGAGGATACAGAATTGGGCCACTTTTTATTCTGTTGAACATGGGGTTGCTATGGTTCAGAAATGACTCCATGGCACCTAGCAACAACATGCAAAACAGGCAGCTGTACCAGTACCTGCTGGTGTGGAATTGACTCTGAGTCTTGGCTATGCCATGTGTATCGGAGTAGAACTGTGCTCCAAAGGGTTTTCAATGGAAATAGATTACCAGGCCTTTCTTCCAAGGGACCTCTAGGAGCAGGGGCTCAAACCTCCAGCCTTTTCACTTAGCAGTCTAGCATGTTAACAGTTTGTACCACCCAGGAACTCTAGGCAGGCTCTACATGGCTAAAAGTACACATATTTGGGATATTTAAAAAAGTAAATGAATGTGTAAAAATTTGAGTTTGGCATCTGCTATGGGTTTTTACACATCTGGATCCCAGCCTGCTGTGAAGCTGTAAACAACATGGGGCAAACATCAATATACAGAAGCCACCTTTGGCTAATTTCTATAACAGCCCATTTCCCATAACGGCATCTCTCCCATAGTTCTGTGTGTAGCCCACCAGCCCCTTTCCATCTACCTGTCCCTGACTGTAACTCTCCTTGGCTGTAAGTCACCGAGGGTCTCTTTCTGTTGCTCACCACAGCAAACACTGACACCAGTTCCACTTGTTGTCATGGAGTGGACTTGAACTCATGCGTGTCAGAATAGAAGTCGGCACCACAGAGTTTTCAATGACTGACTTTTCAGGTCGGTCTTCTTCCCAGGTGGCTCTGGGTGGACTCAAACTGCCAGAACCTTCCAATGCATTACACAGGAGCTTCTGGGATGAACTGGGTGAAATGAAAGGTTTGCAAGATTAGATTCTTCAAGGTGTCAGGGTGGCTGAATTGGAAGATTCTGGGTACTCAGAGAGAGAGATGAATGCGGAAGAGAAAGAGAAATGAAGAGCGTGCAGGCATCCTGAAGACAGGCATCTTTGCTATTGGCTTGGAGGCAGCCATAGGCTGCTAGAACGCCAAGTTAAGTGCTATCAAGTTGGTTGCAACTCGTAGTGACCCATTGTAGGGTTTCCAAGGAACTGCTGATGGGTTTGAACTGCTGATCTTGTAATTCGCAGTCCAGTGCTGATTCTACAATGCCATACCAAGAGTCCAGAACTCTGAAAGAGGATGGATATTAAACAGAAAATAGGCAGGTGCAAAAGGGTCTCTCCCATTCAAAAGGAAAGTCGTGTGATGTATTTTGGATACATCTCAGAAAGAGAAATATTTGTAAAAGGACAGCGATGGGAATAGAAACGTGGTGAAGATGGTGGATTTGAACCAGCAATCTTTTGATTAGCAGTCAGTCTTCTTTTATTCTGAGCAGTTAAACTACATGTATTGTTGCTGTTATTGTTAAGTGCCGTTGAGTCGGTTCCAACTCATAGCGACCCTGCATAGGCTTTCTGAGGGTTGGCTGGTGGGTTTCAACCGCTGACTTTGCGATTTATAGTTCAGTGCTTATCCTATAGTGCCACACCAGGACTCCATTCTACATGCCTACAGGGAGACAATTTTAATTCCAGAAAAAGCAAAGGGCTAGAAGAAGCTAGGGCCAACTGAGTTTATAAGGAGAAGAGGAAGTTTCAGAGTTTGGGTGGGTGAGAAGGTAGAATCCCGACTGAATAGTTTTCATCTTGTCTAGGTGGGTCTGGTGAAAGGAGATGGGGATAGGATTCTTTTAATTCAATAGTGAGTAACTGTTATCATGACTAATTGCGATTGTTACTGTAAAGGTAGAAGTTTTGCAATATAAAGGGGGAGTAGTAGGAATCCTGGTGTGGTGCTGTGGGTTAATGTGCCAGACTGTAAAGCTGGTTGAGTTGCAAGGTATGCGGTTCAAGCTCACCAGCCACTCCTCCGAAACCCTGTACAGGTTCGCTATGGGTCGGAACCGACTCGATGGCACTTAACAACAACAACAACAACAACAACAGTTAATCTTACATTTCAGGAACAGAGGACCCTAGGACCATCAAGGAAGAAGAGCATGAGCAGAACATGGCACCCTAACCAGAGAAGCAGAGACACCAGAGAGGGAGGCAGAGATGACGATATGGAAAGATAGAGCAGCTGAGGACTCTAGACTCATGGAAAAAAAGAGAGAGAGAAGAGAAGGAAGAAAAATCAAAGCTCAACACATTTAATGGGACCTTGCTTTCTCCCTTTTACTAAGATCAACTGGTATCTAGTCACAAGGTCTCTGGCATTCCATCCAGCCATATACATTTTTAAAACTTTTTTATTGTGAATTGGGTGAAGGTTTATAGAGCAGATCATCAGTTTTGCATTCAACAAATCATACACTTTCCTTCATTGCATAGTTGCAATCCCTTCCATGTACCATCAGTTTTTTACTCTATTCACTTTAACTCTTACATTCCTTCCTGTGTCTCCTGCTACCTTCATCTTTCCTCTGCCAACCTCCCTCTAATTGTATATTGCCTGCCCCGTCACCCATGTTAACGTGTGTCTACCCTCTACCCCATGAATAATCCCTCCACCAAGTAATCATCATAGAATATTTCTTTTATCAAGAAAACCTATTGTTAAACTTTTTACAGCAGTGGTTTCTTACAATATTTGTAATTTTGTGATCAGCTAATTTCACTCAGCAGAATGTCTTCCAGGAGTCCTGGTGTGGCACTTCAGGATAATGCACTTGACCATAAGATCGGTTTGAACCACAAGGTTGGCTGTTCAAACCTCACCAGCTACTTCTCAGAAACCCCATACAGGGTAGGTGCAAGTTGTTGTGCGTATGTACCAAAGTTTGTTTAACCATTCTTCTGTTGGTGGGCATTTAATCTGTCTCCATCCATTCTGCTATTCTCTGTCTCTTGACTGGTGCATTTAATCCATTTTCAAACAGTGAATTTATGGATAGGTATGAATTGATTGCTGTCATTTTGCAGTGTCTTTTTTTGTGGTGTTGCTCGTTTCTTTGCTCCACATTATTTTCTGTGCTGAGTTCATTTTGTTTGTTGGTTTTCTTTTCATTTTCATTTCTGTTGTGTTAATGTTTACTAAATCTTTCTGATTTCTCTCTTTTTTATTTTGATGTAAAAGTATATTATTTTCTTTGAGGTTACCTTATAATTTATTCATATTTTTCCTTATTTAAAACAGTCTTTATCTTGAAATCTACTTGACTTCCTTGCCATGTGGAAGTTCTGTATCTACACTAGTCCCTCTTTTTGCTTTGAAGTTGACTTGATTATAAATTGATATTTCTGGTTCCTTGTTTTCAGTCCAGTAGGATTGTTTAGTTTAGATACTTCTAGCTCTGGTAGCGTAGTGGTTACGAATCGGGCTGCGAACTGCAAGGTCAGCAGTTTGAAACTACCAGCTGCTCTATGGGAGAAAGATGAGGCTTTCTGCTCCCATAAAGATTTACAGCCTCAGAAACCCTGTTCAGGGTCACTATGGGTCGGAATCGACTCAAAGGCTTTTAACAACAACAACAACATACCTGGATTGGGAGTCCTGGTGTGGTGCTGTGGGTTAATGCTCTGCATTGCAAAGTCAATTGGCTGTTCAAGCTCACCAGCTGCTTCTCAGAAACCCTATGCAGGGTTGCTATGGGTTGGAACGGACTCGATGGCACTTAACAACAATAACATATCTAGATTGAGTTCTGGGTGTTGTCATCACATATGTTAATCAAAAGTTGTTGTCTGCTGTTGTTGGTTCTCAGTCTAAAGAACACCCTTCAGTATTTTTTGTAAAGTTGGTTTGGTTATTACAAATTCCCTTAATTTCTGTTTATCTGGAAACGTCCTAATTTTTTAGTTGTATTTGAGGAACAATTCTGCTGCGTATATGATTCTTGGTTGGCCATTTTTTTCTTTCAGAGTTTTGTATATGTATGTCATTCCATTGCCTTCTTGCCTGCATGGTTTCTGCTGAGAAATCAGAGCTTATTCTTATTAATTCTCCTTTGTGGGTAATATTTTGTTTTTTCCAAGCTGCTCTCAGGACTCATTCCTTGTTTTTGGTTTTGGGAAAGTTTGGTTATATGTCTTGGTGATTTTCTTTTGGGCTCTATCCTGTTTGGGGTTCATTCATCTTGTATGCTTATCTTTTTATCTTTCATGATATTAGGGAAGTTTTTTTCCAACAGCTCTTTGACAATTTTCTCTGTACTTTTTATTGTCTCTTCCTGTTTCTGGAATTCTGATCAACCGTAAGTAGTTCCTCTTCATGGTGTCCAACATGACTCTTAGGCTTTCCTCAGATTTTTTCATTTATTTGTTTTTTATCTTCTAGCATACTAGTATTGAGAGATTTATCTTAAAGCTCACTAATTTGGGATTCCATTGCTTCTAACTTACTCCTTTGCCCTGTCAATGTATTATCAATTTCTGAAATCTTAGTTTTAATTACCTGGATTTCTTATTGCAGGTTTTGTTTCAAAATTTGCATTTATTTTGTCTGTTTGTTTTTGTAGTGTTTTCCTGAATTCTTCTAAGGATTATTTTTGTGTTCTTCTTGCTTTTTCTCGATCTTTCTATCAATCCTTTGAAGTTACCCAAATGTCATTCTTTTAAATTCTTTTTCAGTTAGTTCCCCTTAGAAACATTTTCTGGCTCTGTATCTTGGTCATTTGTTTGAACCATTCTCTCTTGTTTCTTTGTGTGAGCTAAAATTGTGGTCTCTGGGACATTGTGGTATTGTTGTATTTGTATTTAATTGATAACTGTATGTTGATGTGTTCTTAGGTTCTCACCAACTGTCTCCTGTGGGTGTAATTAGAGAATGGAAGTGTATGCACCGTTCTCCATTCACCATTCATGCACTTCAGTTTATGATGGGTTTGGCTGGTGTTGACTGCTGTTTATCATTGATCAGGTAGTATAGAACTTTTGCCCAGTGAGTGGAACTGCAGGGGGTGTGCTTGTTGCTGGGCTGTATGGGTACAATTGCTGTCTCCTGTTGAATAGGAAAGAGGAGAGATTCCCTCCCCACACACACAAGAAAATAAAACAGAATAAACAACAAACCAACAACAAAAAGAGAAAATAATAAAGGAGAAAAAAGGACATAAAAACAGACAGCAGCCAGATAAAAAGACTATAATAACTAAAAAGAGAAAAGAGGGATAAGAAAATGGAACTATAAAAGAGAAAATTAAAAGAAGAAATAAAACAACAACAACAAAATGAGAGGGAAGGTTCCAGGAGAAAGAGCATAGAGAGTAGTAAAGATCAAAAGGGAAAAATAAGAGGGGAAATGGGAACCAGAAGAGAAGAAGGAAAAAACATAAGTGGAGATTGAAAGGAAAAAATTCAAGGGAATAGAAAGAGGAGAAGAAAGAATAAACAAACAAAAACAATGATAGGAAAAAAATCAAAACCAAACCCAAAAAACCAAAAAACCAAAAACAGTGCAGCTGTTGGACCTGGAAAGAAGAAAACTCTGGGGGCTCCTGCCAGCCAAGGAGCTCACGAGTTGGGTGCAGGTGGGTGCAAAGTTCCTGGCCCTAGATGGAGTTCCTATTGGCCTCAGTCCAGAAGCAGTTTGTGGAGACCCTTGATGGAGGTAGTTTCAGTGTCTGCTAGGACAGCTGGGGGCAGGGTGGTTGGTTATGAGGTGGTTGGTTAGTTTCTGTGAAACTAATGCTGGTATCGTGATTCTGTGGTTTCTGTGGGTCTGGAGCCAAGCTTGCCTGAATCCAGGCACCAAAGTGGCATAGCCAGGCCCTGTCTCACACTGGCGTGGCTCCCACTCTCAGAGAGCAGGGTCTGAGCCGAGGGTGAATGAGGTGGGGAAAAAGAAGGAATTCTACCTTTCTGGTCACGTGGGAATCTGTTCAAGATGGCCGCACTGTGGCTTGTTGTTCACCAGTCTCCCTCCCTCCTCAGCTTCTCTCCACAGTAAGCACTCAATCCACGTCTCTAACCTTTCCTTTGAAGTTCAGGGTCCCAGGGTTATCATCTGTGTCTACTTCATTTGGCTTCTTTTATCTTTTTTGTAGAGGGTCCATGTAGTGTGCCTGCCTAGTCTGCCATCTTGCTGGAAGTTCCCAGCCAGCCATATTTTTGAAATTCAAAATTAGCAAGTAGGGGAATGTGGGTGGGGGGTGCTTCCAATGCACAAGAAAGAAAGGAATTGCAACTGTGGGTAAAAGAAATGCCTTTAGTGGACTCATGTTGGTCAGGGACTTCTTGAAAGTGAACATTTGGTTTTGTGGGTATGAAAATTCCCAAGTCAAAGCAAGATCTTTGCTTTCCATCTCTCTCTTTGACCTTCTGTATGAAAATCCCAAAGTGCACACTGCCTTGTTGTTAAGTGGGTTTTGATTTTTTCCTATCATTGTTTTTGTTTGTTTAATCTTTCTTCTCCTCTTTCTATTCCCTTGAATTTTATCCTTTCTATCTCCACTTATGTTTTTTCCTTCTTCTCTTCTGGTTCCCATTTCCCCTCTTATTTTTCCCTTTTGACCTTTACTACTTTCTATGCTCTTTCTCCTGGAACCTTCCCTCTCCTTTAAAAAAAAAAAAATTAATGTTTTATTTCTTCTTTTAGTTTTCTCTTACTATTCCCTATTGTTGTTAAGAGTTGGTTCCAATTTATAGCTACCCTGTCCTGGCAGGAAAAATCTACCTCAATGCCACAATGCTACAGAGAAAGAGAGCACAGCTCCTTGGCGTTTGCTGTCAAGGAATTAAGGAAGAAAACAAAGGTTTAATTCATTTGCATGGGCTTTGCATAGGTTGGTCGAGTCTAAGCTTCTTTGACATTTCTGGAGGGTCTCAGAATTATATGGGGAATTAAAACAAAAATTTCTCCTTAATAGCAATGTTCTGATGTAAAGTCACCAATATTCAGTAAGAACTAGTATTTAAAATAGAAACATGTCTAGCCACTATTCCTTCCTCTTATTCCTGCTTGCCAGCTGTCAGTTTGATAGCTTTCAACCTTCCACAGGAATTGCGTTTACTCAGAATAATGTGGAATAACTATTATCCAATTCACTCTTATCAGGTTTCCCAAATATTTTTAATATATTAAAAGAATACTTGAGAGCTAGGATATTTGACTCAAAACAAATAACCACTTTTGGAGGAGAAGTATCAAATTATAACATGTCCCAAAGCTTTGTTTTTCCTCAAAATGTGGAATGATTTCAGTACTGGTTTGTTTATTTTGCAGAAATTCAATCCCCTGACAGATAGCTTATGGTCTGACTAGAACACAATTTAAATAGCAGTACTGACTCAGAATCTACTTGACACAGTGGTTTTTACTGGGCAAATATGTTCTGGAAAGCAATGTCTCCTTTCATTCAGAAAAGTGATGTATGTCTGTCTCAAGAGTGGGATGTTATTGGTAACATTAGGGATTTGCTGTAAAGAGCCGACTTTCCCAGCCAGTCTGTCTGTCATCTTCTCATCTAATGGATCCCAGAGAGGCTGAGTCTGATGCAGGGAGGCAGCTCTCCATGGGTTTCTTGTGTTTATGCCCATCTTAGGATAGCCTTTGTGCTGGACTGTATTTTTCAAGGATATATGCATAGTGAACAGCCTTGGAGGACAGAGATAGTGCCCTGGTTTCCAGGGGGTAGGTTTGTTTCTGATCAGGAGTCTTAGTCTTCTAAGGGTGTTGTAACAAAAATACCACAAGGTGGGTGGCATTAGAGAACAGAAATGTATTATCTCATAGTTTGGGGGCCAAGAAGCCCACACAAATCATGCCATGGGCTCTAGGGTAGGGACCTTCCTTATTGGTAGCCCCAGGAGTTCCTTGGCCCTCCTTGGCATCTGTCTTCCGCTGATGTATTGCTGTTTCTGTTCTGCTCTTTTTATACGACACCACTTAGAAATGATTAGGTTTAGAACCCACCATACTCTAGTAAGACTGCATTTTCCCTGGAAGCAGAGATTTTTTACCTGGAAGTAGAGACCTAAGAGGTTGCGAACAAGACTGAAATAAGGAAGATGTCACCTTTAACTCCAGACTGGGCTGTGTGTGGAGTGTGGGGAGATGAGCTGCTTTTGTTGGATAAGGCTGCAGGGAGACAGGTGTCCCCAGGAGAGAACCTGCTTTCAGCTAAGGCTGAGAGACGGAGGATGAGATCTGCAGCAGAACTAAGAGTGGAAGCGGTGAGCTTATCAGACAATGAAGTCTGTGTGATGGAGACAGAGCTGGTGGGAGTCTGTGTAAGGAGGGAGCTCAAACAGTGTGGGGAGGAGAAAGCAGGACAAGAGGAGTTTGTATGTTGGCTGGTGGTCATGGGTGACAGATATGGGAGCCACGGCTGGATTAGCTGATGCTTTACAAAGGCTATAGCCCTGGGGCACTAATGCTACTGAGCAAAATTCAAACAGCATATTGATATTTAAGACTCAATACATTATTACCCGAGGTCATTGTCTTGTGGTGGAGATGTCAGAGACAGCTCTTAGGGTGACCATGGAGAGAGTGGTCACCTGGGTCTGGATTGTGCTTTGTTTGAAATCCTAGAGATCCCAAAGCCAAACAACCCAGACCCACTGCCATCGAGTCGATTCCAACTCATCGAGGCTCTCTCTATACAGGGTTTATGGGAGCAGACAGCCTCATCTTTCTTCCATGGAGTGGCTGGTGAACCGAACCGCCAACTTGTGGTTAGCAGCACAGTGCTGAATCCATAGCACCACCAGGGATAGACTAAGAGTTGGTTAAATTTTCTCTCATTTAATAAAGCATTCAGTGAGGAACATTCTGGGAGTGGGTGGAGACTCCATAATGTCACCATGGACCCAGGCTTCCTCCAGTTATACAATATTCCAAAGTAGAGCATGGCCTTTGCCCTCATGATTATGAGATGGCTCTCTGAGGTCCTGCCTTCACAACCACATTGCAGGTGGGAAGAGGAAGAGAAATGGCAAAGGGAGCTGCCAGCAGAGACAACTCTTTTCTGGAAGTCCACCAATGACTTCAACTTACCTCTCACTGACACCCCTATCTGTAAGAGAGACTGGGTTTGCAGTCTTGTAGATGAGCATGTTGGTCCATCCCCCCCCGCCCCGTCCCCCGATAATAGTAAGGAAAATGGTGAAAACGGCTATTGGGAGGCGACTAGAAATTTATGTCACAGACATATTAGAGAACCATGAAATACTAGTATTCAGTTTAACTCAGGTTTGTGCACTGATTTTTTCATCCACGTGTAACATGGTTCTAAGTCCTTTCTATTTAATTTCTGGTTCAATATCTCTTCCTTTAACTGCCCTTCATTGTAACTCCTCACCTTAAACTTTATTAAAAGCCACAACTATGTTCTTAAATGTCCTTGGCCACTGAAGAGACAAGAAGTCTTCTTCAAGTTCTACTACAGTATTGGAATCACCTGTAGTAGCAGTTAGATTTTGCTGGATAACAAACCACCCCAAAATATAGTGACTTAAAACAACCACATTATTATCTTTTATGAGTCTGTGGGTTGACTTACTTCAGCTGGGACAGTGTTTATTTAGTCTCACTAACACATACAGCTACTGTCCTGTATAAAGTTGTATGTCAAAATTCACTCCCACTAAAGGAATTTGGGTTTGGTTTTTGATCCTCAGTATCTCAAAAGGTTTTTTGTGTTGGTTATATTAAAGAGAATATTTTTGAGAAGGATTATTAAGGGTTTCAATATAAAAGAACTTTAAGAAAGAGACCACAAACTTGACTAACTTTTCTTTCCATTTAGTGCAGTCTATTGTATCCTGTAATCGACCTGACCTTCTCACCATCTGGATCTCTGTTCCTATGTGTTTACCTTCTTTTATATTGTAATTGTTTTGACCCTAGATTGACCTCCCAGATTCTCTGAGTTTGTTCTTACAGTTTTGTTCTGTTCTTGACTCTTCCCTCTGTTGACTTAATTCTGGGAGGTGCTGCCATGTATGTCAATCTCTGGTTGTTGTCTGTTCTTGTTGGTTCTCAGTCTACAGAACTCCCTTTAGGATGTTTTGTAGTGCAGGGTTGGCTTTGGCAAAATCCCTTAGCTTCTGTTCATCCTGGAATGTTTTGATTACACCATCATATCTGATTGATACCTTTGCTGGATAAAGGATTCTTGGTTGGCAGTTTTTTTCTTTCAGGGTTTTATATATGTCTCCCTGTTGCCTTCTTGCTTGCATGGTTTCTGCTGAGAGATCCGAGCTTAATCTGACTTGCTTGCCTTTGCATGTGACACTTCTGTTTTCCCTGGCTGCTTTCAGAAGTGTCTCCTTATCCTTGATTTTAGAGAGCTTGACTATGATATGTCTTGGTGATTTTCTTTTGGGGTCTATCCTTCCTGGGGTTCGTTGAGCTTCTTGAATGTTTATCTTTTCACTTTTCAGGATGTTAGAGAAAATTTCTTCCAGTTCTTCAACTATTTCCTCTGTGGACTTGTGTGATTCTTCTTGTTCTGGAATGCCGATAATTTTTAAGTTATTCCTCTTCATGTTGTCCAACATGAATGTTAGACCTTCTTCAGAATTTTTTATTCTTTTTTTGTATTTGTTCTATCTTAGTGGTATTGAGAGATTTGTCTTCCAGCTCACTGGTTCTGAGTTCCATCTCATCTGTTCTACTCCTTTGCCCTTTCAGAGTATTGTCTATTTCTGATATTCTGTTATTGATCGTTTGGACCTCTTTCTGTAGGTTTCAAATTGTTTCCAGTGCTGTATCTATCTTATTTGATTGTTCCTGTAGCACTTTCCTGACTTCTTCCCTATTTTTCTCAACTCCATTATAATCATTTTTCTGAATTCCTTCTCAGGCATTTCCAAGGCCTGCCCTCCTTCCAGAATGGAGTCCAGGTCTACCTCTAGGTCAATTGTCTCCGACATTTTATCTTGTTTCTGGACATGTGCTGATATAGTCATCTGCTTTTGCTTCTTGGACATGTTTAGTGTTTATCTGTGGCCTTAATACTAAATTGAGTATGTGTTTTGGTATTATTTATGTTTTCTGATTGCTTCCAGGAAGATGTGATCAGAATGTGGGCTTCCCTTTCCACTCTTCTTATTGCTTAACGCAGAGTAACTTTCACAGGTGTTGTCTGTTTCCCTGGTATATGGCAGTTGGTATTGGTTCTTGCCTGGGTTTTGGTGTTTTGTAGAGTGTGATTGTAGCTTGGCTATATGGCAGCAGTTGCTGACTCTTCTTGTGTAATATATGGAGAGAAAGAGTCCTTCAAAGGTAGAAGGGCGAGCATAAAACAGCCAAACAACACCAGCGGGGGGTGGGGGGGGACAAGAGAAAAAAAAAACCAAAAAACAGCAACAACAAAAACTAGACTAAATACTGCTGCAGTCTATAATCACAGAAAAAGGAGAGGAGGGAGAGAAGAAAAATAAAAATCTGTAGCCTAATATGATTATGACTTTAATGTCCTCTCTTTAGCTTCTTGCTTTCAAAGCTGCCTGAGAGATTTCAAGATGCCAGTGTTGGTTGTTATGCTATACCTCAGACTTTAATTTAATTTTTGGTCTGTTTTGTTTTTAAACTCTCTTTCCCTCTCTACAGCCCTGTCCTGCCCTTTCCCATATTAAGGTCACTATGAGTTGGAACCGACTCGAAGGTACTTAGCAACAGCAATAATTAAGTTTTAGGTAGTTCTCTGAGGACTTGAGGAATCCTGGTGGCACTGTAGGATAAACACTGGACGGCTAACTGCAAGGTTGGCAGTTCAAAACCATGGGAGAAAGATGAGGCTTTCTGCTCCAATAAAGATTTGCAGCCACAGAAACCCTATACAGGGTTGCTATGAGTTGCAATCAACTCGCTGGCAGCAAGTTTGGTTGTGGAGTTTTCTGAGGTCTTGAGTTCAACACCTTATGCTCATTTGCATTTTCCCCAAATAGGAAAAGTAGGCTTTTTTTTTTTTCAAAGACTATAAAGTATGACCATACCTAAAAGACCCAAAGCCAGGTTCCAGCAAAGCAAATAATCATACAGAATTAAACATTGCATAAACAACATATTTTATTACATAGAAAAATTTAAACCATGATATAAGATGATTATGTAGATATTATTATTACAAAGAATTTAAATATACAAACTTAGTTATGAAAGGTCAGGTCAAGCCACTTAGGTGAAAGTTTATTTGTGGTGTCTTGGGTTCCAAGGAGGGCCATAAAAATCAAACAGTGAAAAAAACTCTTTGGTTTTTGGAACCCTAAACATGTTACCTAAGGAGCTCTGGTAGCGTAGTGGTTACGAATTGGGCTGCTAACCTCAGGGTCAGCAGGTCGAAACTACCAGCTGTTCTGCAGGAGAAAGATGAGGCTTTCTGCTCCTGTAAAGATTTACAGCCTCAGAAACCCTGTACAGAGTCTCTATGAGTTGGAACCGACTGCATGGCACATAACAACAAACGTGTTGCCTAGAGAAGGCCATCCACGTGTTTAGATAAATCAGATGTCCAGGGGCAGGGGTGGAGCTCATCTGGCACATCCATAGTTCATAAATTCAGAAATAAATGAGAAGACACAAGGACAGTACATTTAAAAGCAAACACTGTCACATCTTATACAAGAAAGGCATTTCAGAATGCAACGACTCTGGGTGTGTTTCTGGTTTTCAGTTTATATTTGTAAAATGGGGAGGGGGAGTCTCTGATGCAATATGAAAAAACACAGAGAATGGGCATCAAAAGGCATTTGAAGCTCTAAAAGGGCACCAGGAACACTCAACCATCCACAGATACAGGGTCTTCTGGACAGAAGCCCGAAATCAGTAAGACACCGTCCACTGCAATTTCGCCAGTTTTGCCCTTGCCACGTTCTGCTTCAAAAATGATCTAATAGGGAAAGAAAGTGGAAAAAAAAAAAAAAAAAACCGTAAAAAATGTGCAAAACAATGATATAATCAAAAGATTTCACAGCTACTCAAGAGGACAAAACTGTGTTCCTATTGCTTGTTGTTGTTGTCATTAGCTGTCGCTGAGTCAGCCCCCAGCTCCTGGTGCCCCCATGTGTTATAGAGTACAACTCCTCCGTGGGGCTTCCCCCTCCCCCAGGAGAAGAAACTCATTACAACTGGGCTAATAATGTTTATTCAATGGCTTTATATACTTATAGTTTGATCCAGGTGTGGCGCTATAAGATCAGCACTGAACTACGAACCACAAAATCAGCAATTCAAACCCACCAGCTGCTCCTAGGAAACCCTATACAAGTCGCTATGTGTGGGAATGAACTTGACGGCACTTAACAGTTTTTTACCCACCTGGTGTGGCGCTGTAGGATAAGCATATGAGTGCAATGTTGGTTTGAACCGCAAGATTGGCAGTTCAGATTCACCAGCCACTCCTTGGAAACCCTATACGGTACCTCTATGAGTTGGAACAAACTCAACAGTACTTAACATTTTTTACCACCTATTTGTGCACTAATATGTTGCTGAATTACTGATTAGAGACATGCCATCATAATGTGCAGTTGCTAACTAGAAAAGTATCGGACAGATTGCAGAGGTGTTTAATGACATGGTTAAAACACATAAAATAGAAAATGGAGAAACAACCATCTGTAGGGGAAGGTAGTTTGTGAAGTCTGTTTCTATTCTCCTCTCCCCTTTTCTTTTCAGGTGAATTCTAACACGTGTAATGGTACCCCCAGTACCAGTTGCTAAGGAGTTGATTCTGACCCCTGAGGACCCCCTGTTTTCACTGAGTTTTTGGAAGTAGATTTCAAGGACCACCTGAGTAGAACAACTGCATAGGGTGATTTAGGCTATAATATTGACAGAAAGGTCTTAGGTGGCACAAATGGCTTGTACTCAACTAACAACCTAAAGTTTGGTGGTTCAAACTCACCCACTGACTCTGTGAAGAAAATTCTGGTGATCTATTTCCATTAAGATTACAGCTAAGAAAACCCTATAGGGCAGTTCTACTCTATAACTCTGTCCTAAGTCAGCATTGACTCAATAGCAATGTTTTTGTTTATGTGTTTAATCTTTACTGAAGTCATTTTCCAGGTCTTTCTTACACAATACCACAGGGTAGGTTGACCTACCTTTAGGTTAGTAGGTAGAACAAAGCACAAACTATTTGCTCTACCCAGAACCCTATGTTTATGGTCAAACCAAACCCACTGACATCAAGTCAATTCTGAGTCATAGTGACCCCATAGTGACCTAATAGAACCACTACATATGGTTTCCAAAACTGTCAATCTTTATAGAAGCAGGCTGCCTCAGCTTTCTCTTATGGAGTGGCTGGTGGGTTGGAACAACCACCATCCTTTTGGTTACTAAACCAACACTTAACTCACTGCACCAGTAGGACTCCTTCATGTCTATGGTTGTTGTTAAGTGCCATCCAGTACTGAGCGTTGTCAGTTTCGAACTCAATGAAAACTTACTATGGGTCTGTTTGACACAGGCTGTGTAACTCCCTGCTTTCGTGGTTTGAAACGTTATGTACAGAGCTCATCCTTTACTAAAAGAGCAGCTGTCACCACATTTAAAAGAGAAAACATAGGCCTTGGAATAGGCTACATGCCAGTCAACAAAAACAAAACTCACAATAACCTGGATCACACCACAACATTCAAAAGCAAAGTCTCTAACAGTTGGCTGGATCTTGTAAGACAGAGCTGGCCCTGGGGGAAGGGAGCCCTAGTGAGCCTCAGAAATCTCTGAATTTCATTTTGTGACCATCATTTAATTCTGCGCATGAATGGCCACAAAGTTCCCCAGCTCTGCCCTTTCCTTTACAACCCACCCGGATCCTTTCGAGGTGGCGATGACCCTAGCTTCACATTTTATACCTTGTTTCATTACATTGATTATAATCCCCTCCACGTACCATCAGTTAACAGTATTTCTCTCCATCCACTTTAGCATTTTTTAAAAAAACACACAAACAAAAAAACCCACTGAGGCATATATAATAATTTACAACTCCAAAGGGCACATTCTGCAAGTCTGTTCCTGGCCACCAGCTCTTAGTCCTTCTCTTGTTAGTCCATGAATCTAGAGTCCTCAGCCACTCCCCCTCTCCATGCCCCCATCTCTGCCTCCATCTCTGGCACTGCTGCTTCTCTGGATAAGGTCCCGCATTCTGCTTGTGCGCTTCTCTCTTGATGGAATGATTATGACTTTTTACTTTTTTTCAATATAGTAATTTCATTTTGTCTTTTCAGAACAATGTGTGTAAATTCAAACATACAGCAAATTAGCAATTTAAAGAAAGCTCTGTTAGGAATTGTGCTCATAACAACACCTTCGAGCAAACATTCACCATCATCCACAAGCATCTCTTTTTGCTTCATAAATAGTCCCAGACTTGTTTTCAAGGTCACAGTGCTGAAGCAGTTCTAGATTTACTGTCATCACTGTGTCACGCTTTCTCTGGCTCTCCAAAGGGAAGCCACCTGTCAGTGTGTCGTACTGTGATAGCTTGTGTGTTGCTGTGAAGCTGGAAGCTATGTCATCAGGATTTTTAATACCATCAGGGTCATCCATGATGGACAGGTTTCAGCGGCGCTTCTAGACTCAGACAGATTAGGAATAAAGGCTATGAGTCAGATTCAACAACAACATACTACAACTCCGCTGGAAACTTGGGCCTTGCCTCTCCTGGACTTTGCCTATGAGCCTTTTTCCTTTGTTGATTTTAGTCTGTATCCCTTCACTGTAATCAACTATGTATATAACAGTTTTTCTGAGTTCTTAGGGTCCTTCTAGCAAATCATTAAACCTGAAGGTGGTCTTGGGGACACCTGGCCATACCCACTTTTTCAGTTCAGTTTAGTTCAGTTCCAAAACATTAAAAAAAAAAAAAAAATCACCTTCTAGCTGCATACATTGTGATTCAAAGTGCTGGACAGAATACAGATTAAGGGATTTCTAGCCTGCATTGGGGGGAAGTGTGGTGCCGTAGGCTAAGCACTGGACCTCAAGGTCGGTTTCAACTGCAAGGTCAGAGGCTCAAACTCAGCAGCTGCTCCTTGGAAATCCTATACAGGGTCACTGTGAGTCAGAACCAACTCCACGGCACTTCACAACAACAATGTGGTGGCTGGAACTGCAGTTGCCTTGACAGGGCTAGGCCAGATTATTTAGCACTCTGGACTTTCCCCACCCCTGCTCTAGAATGTAAACTCTGTATTCACTTTTGTATTCCTAGTACTTAGGTGCCTCGATAAGTGTGTGTGTGTTAAATCATTAAAAAGGAATGTAAATATCTAATTTGGTCATTTTTGGCCACTTACACTTTTGGTAGTATCCATCCCTTGATACAACTGAATTTTCCCCGTCTTCCATCTTTTGTCTTGACTTTTGGTCTCCTCCCACGCCAGACCATTGTTACTATTTTTCACAAATACTCGAAGCTTCCCCACTTTGTCTCCAGCCAGCCGGTAATCAAAGAGCAAACAGAGGTTGCTTTGGGACTGTAGATTGGGGAGAAGAAGTTTCAATCGGCCAAGGTCCTTCTTGTTCCCCACCAAGGCGGGAACTGCCATATAATGGCCAACAGCTTTAAGAGAAGAAAAGGCATGGTTACCAAGGTAAGGGCTTGACTGGAATGTAGACAATAGCTATAAAGATGAATCACAGTTGCCTAGAAGGTAAACTGGAAGTCTTTTTCATTTGGAACACAGGAGCAAGAATTTTGTTTTAAAATGGATGTTAAAAAGATTATACAGTTGAAATCCTTTATTATATCAAGAGAAATTCAGGAATTTGTCCATATTCGCAAAGCTTAGTAGGAGGCAATACGGAGGAAGAATCTACTTAAAAGTGTCCTTTAGCCCAGTCAGAAATTTCCGACTGAGCATGCGTTGATCTCCATCTTGGCTGTCTGAACCATGGAGTGCATTTTTCTGCTGAGTCAATGATAATGGACAATGGCTGGGGTCAGTTTGTAGTGTGTTATTTAATCAGCACCTGTGCTGATGATAATGTAGCGCTATAAGAACACATCTTCATCTACTACTGCTATCGTCTAAGTATCTTTTAATCAATTGGTGCAGTAATGAAGTACTCAGCTGCTAACCAAAAAGTCAGCAGCTCATCTCCTCCCCCCCGCCCCCCGTGGCTCCATGGGAGAAAGGAGTGATAGTCTGTTTTGGCAAAGATGACAGCCTCGGAAACCGTATGTGGCAGTTCTACTCTGCACTACAGAGTTGCAATAAGGCTTTGCACTTTGGGCTTAGTTATTGGGCTTTTGCTCAACTGCAGTCGTCTGCTTTGGGCTTTTATGCGCTTGGACAGAACCTCTCAAAGAGTGGAGTCTGAAGAAATGAGCAAGACGGAGAAATTTCTACAGAGACTAGGAGAAAGTCAATGGGGAGGAATGGGGTCTTTGGCTAGTACAACCACCATAGCCACGTATTTGCCAGACACAGGTAGTCATTGCCTTAGTTTTTAGTGGACCCAGAGTGTCTTATCTTCTTCCCAAACTCGTAGAATTATTTGTTGTTGTTGTTAAGTACTGTGGAGTCGGTTCCGACTCATAGTGACCCTTCACAGGGTTTCCGAGGCTGCAAATCTGTACGGGAGCAGAAAGCCTCATCTTTCTCCTGTGGAACTGCTGACCTCAGCCTGATTCGTAACTACTACACTACCAGTTATAAGACTCGGCAATACAAGGACAGGATGCCCAGTTAGATTTGAATTTCTAATAAACAACATGCCACAAATATATTAAAAAACAATTTGCTGTTTGTCTGAAATTTCAGTTTGACTTTACATTTTAGTTATTTGGCAAGTGCTGTGGGTTAATGCGCCAGACTGCAAAGCCATTTGAACTACAAGGTCAGTGGTTCAAGCTCACCAGCTGCTCCTCGGAAACCCTATACAGGGTTGCTATGGGTCAGAATCGACTCAATGGCACTTCACAACAACAACCAACTAGGAACACTTGTTCCTTGTCTGACTGTGGCAGCTTTCCTCTCATCTCCTGACTATTGGTTCATTTGGAGCTGTTTTTGAGGTTTTAGCCTGCTAATATGTTCCATTGATACTTAACTCAGTAGGGAAAGACAAGCCTTCTGCACTTGGAGTGATTTGTTACACAAGGGGGTTGGGCTTCTTCAAACCCTCAGTACAAATGCTGCAGGCAGGTGTGGACGAACCCAAGGAGCTAGCATCATATATATCATCCACTCGAGTGTCAAACGACGAAGGTGGAAGTGAACTTCTGTGATACAAGTTCTTTCAGTTAGACATGACCTGCGCTAGAATCCTGTTGTGACGCTGTAGGATAAACACCATTTGTTCCTCAGAAACCCTATACATGGTTGTTATGAGTTGGAACCAACTTGATGGCACTTAACAATAACAACAGAGATCTCTAGGGTCATTATGAGTCAGATTTAACTTGATGACACACACCACCAACAACAATAGAGATCTGGTGTGGGCAGGAGGGAAGGGATATGAGTTGAGTGGTGCAGATGCTGAGGATCCTGGGACCATTTGTGAATTGGGTGTTTGTAAATAAAGGACTTCACATAGATGGAAAATCCAACTAAGTCATTACTGACTAAATGAGCTATCAAGTTCCTGGAATTACCAATTGGGCTCCCAGTGTGATATAGCTCTGTTAGCCCTAAATGTGGAGATGTGAAGATGGAAGAAAGGAGAAACTCAGGTTAGTTCTCAACTAGATAACTTCTCCGAAAAAGATGTCTTCAGACTGGTTAAAGTTGCTCTGTGCTTGTTCTGAAGTTTTAGCAATTGTCTCACTCACAAGACTTGTTGTGTGAGATGTGCCCTCTCTACCCTAATTCCAGGCCCTGAAAACAATCCTTATGAGTGGATGGATACCCAGTTTTTCTCATTGCAAGTGAGAGCTTGCAAAGAAATATTTCAGGGAGGATTTAGTGTGGAAGAAGGATCTAGAAGAAGGATCTCTTAACTGAGACTTAAGCCTGTACACTCCCAAGAAATAATTTCATCGATAAGGGATCAGCCCTTAGGAGATAAGATTGCAAGCCCATTGCTCTACACCAGGAGTAGGGAGAACTTAGGAAACAACCAAACCATTGCCTTCCAGTCGATTTTGGATCAAAGTGACCCTACTGACATTGATGTGATAGGACAGAGTAGAACTGCCCCATAGGGTTTTCAAGGCTGTCACATTTCTCTCCTGTGGAGTGGCTGGTGGGTTTGAAGCACCAATCTTTTGGTTCACAGCTGCACACTTAATCACAGTGCCACCAGGGCTCCTGGGGGGAAGGAAACTTAAGTCCCATTAATAGTCTTCAAGCAGACAGTGAGTGGAAAGGGCTTGATGTGCACAGCCCAGAGTGGAGGTGAAGAAGCCAGGTCCAGCTGAGAAGAAGGTAATCCTTAAGCAATGGAAAGGGAAGCTCAGTCCAAGAGTTCAGGCCATTGGCTTGAGGCTCACTGTGGTTTTGGTGCTGAGGGGTGATTCTACTCCAAATCCAGGTATAAGTGGAGGCTGGATCTCCTTTCAAGATTTATTTCCCTCAAACATCAAATTAGAAACTATAGAACATCATGGCTGGTAAATCGGGGGAAAGGAGCAACTTCTTTCTACCTGTTTCCCAACACTTGCAGCCCTCACATGCATTATAACCCCTCTTTCTCAGCAGCCAAAGGGTGGAGATAGAAGAGGTTTACTGGAGCGTCCTTTGTGGGGTAGGTGGGTGAGAGAGGGATTAGGGGGAGAATATATAGTCATCCACAGTGGAGAACTTGGAAGGTATAAAGGTTTTCAAAGATGCCAAGCAACCCTGATCTACTGAGTGACAAGAATAACCACCCCCTCATTATTGGGGAGGAGCTCTGATGGTACAGTGGGTACTACATTAGGCTGCTAGCTGAAAAGTTGGCAGTTCAAATCCACCAGCTACTCCGCAGGAGAAAGATGAACCAGTCTCCTTCTATAAATACTTAGTCTTAGAAACCCTATGGGGCAGTTCTCTTCTATCCTACAGGGTCACTATGGGTTGAAATTGACTCAGTGGCAGTGAGTTTGGTTTGTGGTTCATTAACTGGAGGATCTTCTTTACCTTCATCATATTGCAGAACACAAAATTACTGAAATCTAAATACCATTATCTCGATCAGCAGGACTCCAGTCAAAATCATCTTCTATATCCTGTTTCCAGTCACAGATCCCATGATCAAAACTGCAGTCTGCTGAGATATTGAAATCTGCAAAGAAGCAGTGTACATTTGTACATTACAAAAATCAGTTGCACACAGTAGGTTCAGCTCAGGGCAACCAAAAGGCCCTTTAGGATAGCATCAAACCACATACCCAAGTTTGATTCAAACCTGTGAAGCCCCATTCTGAACAAATTCTATTATGATCTTAAATAAAAAGGTGAAAAAGCCAGCCCCACTCAAAAAAAATTAGTTAACTTTCTTTATTTTACATCATGATTCCAACATTCCCATTAGAAACTTGTCACTGTGTTGTATCAAATCAGCAGACAAACAGCCTGTCTCTAAATGAGAGAATGACTGCTTTGTTCAGCTATGTCAGAGAAATAGAAGAGTTGATTTGCTTATAGAAATTTGGAACCACTGCCTCTGGTTTGTTTTATGTTGATCAGGGCTCAGCAAACAAACTTCTAGACTACTGCCTGATTTTAGAAATAGAGTTACATAGAAATGTTCTTGTTGTTAGGTGCCATTGAGTTGGTACCGACCCATAGCGATCTTATGCACAGCAGAACAAAACACTGCCAGATCCTGGGCTAACCTCACTACTGTTGCCATGCTTGAGTCCATCGATGCTGCCACTTGGCCAATCCATCTTGTTGGGGGTCTTCCTCTTTTTCTCTGACCCTAAATGTAGTCCCATTGAATTTTAGACTTTGTAGGTCCTAGAGCCTCTGCCAAAACTGATTCAAAAGAAAAAATCCCATGGTCTTTTCATTCCATTTTCCCCATGAACTTTGTGAAGTCCCCTCATATTTAATATCCTCTCTGTCACAGAAAAGATCTGCTGACCTCTTCTGTAAATAATTTTTAAAACTACCACTGGGAAAGAAGGGGGAAGATGGAGCTACTCCTGATTGATGACTAATGCCAGCTGCAGGGGCCTCTGATGTTGGGGCATTAGCTGTTTAGTGGTTTATGCTGTGGAATACGAGAATGACAAGGAAATGGAATAAGCTAGTGGCAGCAATTGATATTTGACTCATTGCAATGGCAAAATATTTATATATAGTGTCATTTCATTATTGTCACAAAAATTCTAATTCAGACCCATTTTCAAGGCAAATAAATTGAGACTTGTAATTGATTTGTCTTGTTTTTTGTTTAAGTGCTGTCGAGTTGGTTCCAACTCATAGCAACCCTGTATAGAGTTTCCAAGGAGTGACTGGTGAGTTTGAGCCGCCTGACCTTAGGGTTCGAACTGATCTTGAGGTCGAGTGCTTATCCTATGGTGCCACAACTGGACTCCTCTGAATTTGTCTAGTTTCCTTCATGTACTGAGTGCTGGCATTGACCTTTAACCCCAAATCAGTCTGAAATCCAGGTCTGTCAATCCTGCACTACCACACTGTTCTCATTTTCCTTTCTTTTCACCCCCTAGGTTTAAAATCAGGAATACTTGCTTCTAGTCTTCAATACTCCTTAATGACTGCTCCTACATGGACAACAAGTTGATGTTACCAACCCACAAACAGAGTGTACATTTTCTGGGTTGGTTTATGATTGTGAAGGTGCCCTGGTGGCACTTGGCTGCTAACCGATACATTGGCGGTTCAAACCCACCAGCCCTCCACAGGAGACATACCTGGTACTCTGCTTCCATAAAGATTTACAGCCTTGGAAACCCTATGGGGCTGTCCTGTATGGACTAGGTGGCCATGGGTTTGGTTTGTTTGTTGTTGTTTTTCTAATTGTCTTCTTTCTTCTTCCTCAATGTGCAAAATACTGGGAATGTAAACTGTGGCTGCTGAACAGGGAACTAGTCACTAAAAAAATAAAACCAAAGGCTTTGGCCACCTGAGCATAATATCTGGAGACCTTTCATTTGTACAACACATTATGGTTTTCAAAGTGCTTTCAGCTACTGTATGTTCTTTGATTGATCTTCACCTACCCCTGTAGCAAGGAGCTCTGGTAGCGTAGTGGTTACCAATCGGGCTGCTAACCTCAAGGTCAGCAGTTCGAAACTACCAGCCATTCCACAGGCGAAAGATGAGGCTTTCTGGTCTCGTAAAGATTTATAGCCTCAGAAACCCTGTCCAAGGTCGCTATGAGTCGAAATTGACTCCATGGCATACCACCACCACCCCTGTAGCTGATGCTGTTGGCACCCCACCAACTGCTATTGACAATCATTGTCCCTTGCAGGTAAGTAAGTGGCTTTTTACTGCAAGCTTCTGCAACTAGAGGAAGCGCTTTGTGCCCGTAAAGATTAACAGCCTCGGAAACCCTGTGCAGGGTCTCTATGAGTCAGAACCGACTCCACGGAATACAGCAACAACAGCAACATGTAGGAATACGCTTTGGCTGGACCATGCTGGGACCAGGCAGGACCGGTCAGAATACAGGGGAGTTATTTCTCTAGGAAGACTCTCAACCCATGAAGGACAGGAGGAGGAGGTGGAAGATGCCTTCATTTCTTTGCCATTGGGTGGGGCTTTTAAGTAAGGGAATTAGACACTGAAATCTGATTGGATTCCAGGTTCTATACAGTCTTACAGAGGGTCCAAGTGGGATGAAGGGCCAGTTGCCACAGTAATGCCCTTTCCTGCCTTTGTGGTGAACCAGGATCACCAGGATATTAGTATCAGTTGGGAATTGGTGTATAAATACCCCAGCTCCAGTAGGAAAATTATCTTTTTTAACTTTTTATTGTGATTTGAGTGAAAGTTTACGGACCAAATTGCTTTTCCCCTCAGCACTTCATGCCCATTTTGATTCATGATGCAGAATGCAATCCTTACAATGCACTCTTCTCACCTTCTTCCTGTTACTCATTTCCATGCGTCCTTCTTCCCTGTCCCCATCCTGCCTTCTGAGCTTGCTCCTTGAGCAGGTGCTGCTCTTTTGATCTCAAATGGCTGTTTGTTCTAAGAAGTGTGTACTTGCCTGGTGTTACTGTTCAGTTTATAGGCTTGTCTACTGTTTGGCTGAAAGTTGAACACGGGGGTGAGTTCAGTTCCAGACTTGAAGAGTGAATAAGGGCGAGTCTCAGGCTTCCACCAGTCTCTATCAGACAAATCAACCTGGTCTCTTTTGAAATTTTATTTTAAATTTTGAGTTTTGTTCCACATTTGTCTCCCACTCTATCAGAACCTCCGATCATGATCCCTTTCAGAGTGGTCGACTGTGATAGCTGTGTACCATCTAGTTCTTCTCAGAGTCATGGAGGCTGGAGTTTGTGTGGCCCATTAGTCCTTTGAATGAACTATTTCCATGCTGATTTGATGATCTTCACTCTTCTTTGCAACTTAGTCCAGTGGGATAATTCTGCGGTGTGTTCTACATGATCTCCCAGTGTGATAGAATACCAATTGCCCACAGTGGAATCTTTCTTGATAACTCTCAAGGATTGAGTTGCATCCCCCTCCCCCCCCCCCCCAAATATGTATCAGCTTGGCAGGGCAATGATTCTCAGTTGTTTGGCAGTTATGTGATGACCCCCTTTGGTGTGATCTGAATGTGATAAACCAAAAAGAAGATTAAGACTGGGATACACCACCCTTAGCATGTTGTTATTGTTGTTAAGTGCCCTTGAGTTGGTTCTAACTCATAGCAACCCTGTGTAGTTTTCCCAAGGAGCAGCTGAATGGAAGAAATGAGGAAGTAAAAGAGCTGAACAGAAAATGAGAAGACAAAGTCAAGTATTATAATTAAATGTGCAATCAGGGAGGTACACACTCCTTATAACTATCAACCATTTGAGATCAAATGGGCAACATTTACCTAAGGACAAAATTCAGAAGGATTAGGAAAGGACAAGGAGCAAGTGGGCTAAGTGATGGATGGAGAGGATTGCAGTCAATGACACGAGACAAAATGTGGATTGATTGCTGAATGAAAAATGGATTTGCTCTGTAAACCTTTACACAATTCAGAAAAAAAAAAAAAAAAAAACTTGAAGAAAAAAATTCAACAAGACTTACTTGGGGTAATTGTTATTTACCTGTGTGTTCCAGTTTGGATGTTAGAGGTTTTCTCTGGACCACAACCAGACCAAATTCATTTGCTTCATCAACCTTAGGGGCTAATAAAGAACACTTGATCAGTTCTGAAGAAACTAAAAACATCATATGTTTAATAAAGCATACAGGCTTATCCTATATAGATAAAGGAATTAATGTTTTATTTTATGAATACCTGTCTGTCCATCATTGGTGATGTCAAGATCAAACATTGGCTTTAGGCAGTGTCTGCCTGTTCCTCCATTGTAAGAGTACCGTTTACCCTTAGTAATTAATCAAATTAATACTTGCTCTATGGGTGAGATTTTGAGATATTTTAAGACTTTATGACTATCTTATTCATAAACATTTTTTCATCCAATGATCTTAACATCTATTGGGGCTTCTGGCCTGGATCAGTGATTATTATGATGGTTTTAATATGGTAGAGCACTTTTTCTAACTCATGCAAAAATACTTAAAAAAAAAAAAAATACTGCTATAAGGACTGACCTACAAGTTTGCACTTTGAGGAGATGCAGTTTCCTACCATGGATAATTGAATCTGACCTCAGGGCTTTGAACCAGTTTGAACTGTTTCAGTCATGGCCAACTAAGCAAAACTCACCTCTCTGATGAGACCTGCTAGGAGCAGCCAATCAGTTGAAAAGGAGTTTCCTCAGAGGCATGGCCTCCATCCAGTATATATGGATGTTCTGGCAATGCTCACTGACTGGCTGTTTGCTCCATCTACATCCTGCACCTGGCTTGTAATCATCTGACCTCCAGTTCTTTGGACTTGAGCTAACAGCCTGCCATCTTACCTGATGATGTTGGATTTGTCAGTCCCTGCAATTATGTGAGTCAGGAGAAAACTCCTCCTGACATCTGACCCATGGATTTGGGGCTTGCCAGTTGACAACCACATGAATCATTTCCCTGCTAAAACTCTCTATATATACATACATGTAAGGGTTCTTCAAAAAGTTCATGGAAAAATGGAATGAAGATAATGGAGTTTTTTGACAAGTTTTTTGAAGCTCCATTGTGTATAAGCTTCACTGCTTTTGCTTCTTTAGAACTCAGCCTAAGACAGTGAGACTCAGAAGAGGCATAGTGAGCCCTTTCAGGAGCCTAACTGGGAGCTGGGATTGTGGTCAGGACAGTGGAGAGAGACACATATTCAAAGCAGTGTGGTAGACTGGGGCATCATTGTTTCCAACTCTGTCGATCAAGAGGTTTAGTTGCTATACAGCATACACACTGCCCTTGTTTTCAAGAGGGAGATTACGTTTCTAGCAGGACATCAGCCTATAATTTTTCCTACTTCAGTTTTCGTTCTGGGTCACCATGGTTTACAAAGTCAGGTCCATTCAAGTATATTTTGTTGGCCATGAGTGAACCAGGTAGAATTGGTTTGAAGCTCTAATTTACCTCTACAAGTATGTCTTTTAAATTAAATTATTTTAAAAATATCTTAATTTTTAATCTCTTTACATCCGTAATATAAACTTTGTGATACAGGGAGGCAAAATGAGACTCAAAGAGTCTAAAAATGATCTCTGTGTCAACCCTAGGCTGCAAATTTCTCGTGTCAAGGTCTAAGATGGTATTTGGAATTATGAGAGATATGAGAGTAGAAGATCTGAGTATTGATTGAGAATCTGTGACTATATAGGTATCAGATAAGGACAGAAAGCTTTTCAACTATGGCCCCATTGATGGTTTATATTAAGAAAAAACAAGCTAACAACCCCTTCCCCAGCAATTAGCAATTAGCAGTGTCGTCACCTACTTTGAAAAACTGGGAGCAATTTAAATGATTTGGGAATGTTAGGGACATTCTAGTGCTGGAAATATGAGATTATTATATAGCCATTATGACATGGAAAAATAAATGATAGCATTATATTGTTACACAGTAAGGAAGAAGGCTTCTGATATACTATTCAGTATAAACAGGATAATGTAAAATTTCAATTAGGGTAGTATGACCATAGCTCTCTAATACTAGGTATACTAATAGACAACATGTGAAAACGCATGTGAAAAACGGAAAAGATTTAGCAGTTGTGTGATTTAACCATTTGCCCAACCCAGGGACCCCAGGCTAAGTCTAGTGCCAGGTAAATAGTCCTAAGGCAGATGTCTGGTGGGCAGACAATGGAAAGAGATGGAGTCTGTGGTTAGGACACCTAGCTGTCTTTTCCCATCTACCAGGCAAGTTGGGGTTAATAGACTTGGAAGGACATCTGTAGCCTTCCTATCGCCCCCAGACAAAGCCGTCATTCTCAGAGCCATGAAATATTCTGCACAGAGCTCACCTCTCAAAGCAAAGCCTTCTTACAATCTATACACATAGACTAATGGAGGAGGGAAGGCTCCGGGGTGGTTCCAGAATCCATGAATCTGGGGGAGCCCTCCCCACTCCAGCTCAACTTCTCTGCTCAGCTGGAAACCAGAGGGAATGTCTAAGCAGTTGTTTACATCTAAAATGGTACTTCTGGTATGCCAAGCATGAGGATGTTCAGGATTTTAAAAAAAGGAGCAAAATGATACATATGTGTTTAATACACTTCTATAAGTAGATTTGCCTCATAGTAAACAAGTTTTCTTTCATAGTAATTAAATTACATAGTATACAATAAATGCTCCCTGAGAACTGTCCAAATGAATAAGTAAATAAAAGACAGGGGGGGTGGGGGAAAGGAAAAAGAAAAAAAATGAGCTGTTTTACCCTTAACTATAGTTTGGAAAATAATAAAAATAATTTGGGAAAATATGGCCGGGTAAATTGTTTTCAAGTTTCTTGATATGGAATCAAGTACAAGTATTCAATGTGTGCATATCATTTTAGAGGAAAATAAAAATCTGACTTGAAGTGCTTATAAAAAAAAACTGTATTGTCACCAGAAACTATTTTGAACTACCTATTGTCTGGCATAAGGAGCTCTGGTAGCGTAGTGGTTATGCATCGGGCTGCGAGCCTCAGGGTCAGTAGTTCAAAACTACCAGCTGTTCCGCGGGAGAAAGATGAGGCTTTCTGCTCCCGTAAAGATTTAAAGCCTCAGAGACCCTGTATAGGGTCGCTATGAGTTGGAACCGACTCCACGGCACATAACAACAACAACATTGTCTGGCATGGCACGTGCCTGCTGGAGCTAGAAGGAAAATGAATTTCATCAGCTCAGTTAAAAGTGATTACTGAATGATGAATAGAAGCCCCATGAGGGGCTATTGTCTGTCTGGTTTACTTCTGTTGTTGATGTTGTTTAGTGCCCTAGAGTTGGTCCTATATAAGGTTTCCGAGACTTTACATCTTCACAGGAGAAGAAAGCTTCATCTTTCTCCCACGGGGAAGCTGGCAGGCTCGAAACACGGACTTACTTCTGTTGGCACTCAATAAGTATGCATCGAATGACTGACTGAACATACAGGGGTATCATGTATTCCAGTGATAGAATACATTAGAGCAGTGCTTCCCTAACACTTCTGCATCATTTCCATTGACTCCAGTTTCCTCGACCTTCTCCAGAAGTTCCCTCAAGGGATCTAAGCTACTGATTCTCCCCCAGGTTTTAGAATAGACTTTCCTGGATGGATGGTCCATGTCTAACTTTTCATTTGGTTGAATCCAACTGGCATTTGTGTAGATGATTACTAGCTATGGGGTCCAGACTAGACAAAGAAAATGCAGAGGGAGAAACAAATGCCCAGTAAGAATGAACTGGCAAAGTCTCAGTATGGGGAACCTAGAGTGGGTTAAAATGGAAACCTTTTTGGAGGTGCTGCGATTTCCAGAGGGTTCTGCATAGCAACCAATGAAAAAGGGAATATGACATCCAGTTCAGGCAGAATCTTAAACTCCAGGATGGAATGCTTTTTCACCTATTACGATCAATGTTAGCTTTTAAGTCATAACTACATAACTGTGAAGTTCCCCCTTTGCATAGTTTTTCATAGGGAGCCTGTAAAAAACACCTTCAAGAACTATTTACTTCTTGAGCTTGGCAAAGCCACATGGGACGGTCCCTCCAATCTGGGAGGGGGTACCTCACATGGATGAGTCTCTGGGTGGTACAAACTGTGAATATGTTCAGCTGCTAACTAAAAGGTTGGAGGTTCAAGTCCACCAAGAGATATCTCAGAAGAACGGCCCGGTGGTCTACTTCTGAAAAGACTGCCACAGAAAACCCCTATGGAGTGCAGTTCTACTCTGACGTGCTTGGGGTGGCCATGCATATGGATAGCTGATAACCAGAGAACTCTGTTTCAGGGAGAAATGCATTTACTTGGCTGGGAGTGGGGAAAGAGGACCGGAACCACATAAGAAACTCCCCAGAGGGAGAAGGCCATACCCTACTTGCTTTCCAGTGCTGCTCCTTTGATTGACTATCTGACTAAGATGTTAGTTTCCAGACCTTCCAGAGAATCCCACATCTCAGGATTTATGGCTGATTGTACAATACATACTCAGTAGTCAACAACAGAGACCTCAAACACACCAACAATCATGAAGATGGTGCAGGGCAGTTATTTTCCATGAGTGTGAGCAACCTGACGGTAACAACAACATTGTACTTAAGGCATGAAACTCTCTTTGCAGCTTTCATTTGCTAGGATAAATCACAGTTCATTTTCCATAACGTGTAAAAAATGAAAGGAATACTCACAAAACACATCTCCTCGAAGCCTTTGCTCCTGCTCCACGTGGTTCTTCAGAGCTTTCTCATCTCTTTTCTCTCCCCCAAGCCCCATTTCCTTTCTCTCTTCAGGCCCCTTTTTGTCTCCATTAGCGTTCTCCCTTTGGTAAACATTTTCTTCATAGTTGAATGGCTGCAAGTTAACCTTAGGAGCAGGAGTACCAGTGCATTCTGGGATTGCATTGTTAATTTTTTCCTTCTTTCTCATACTCTTCTTGTGAGCAAGCAGCTTCTTGATTGTATCTTTGACGGTACTAGGCACTCTGTGGATTTCCTTCACAGAATTCTCAGGGATAACTACAACAAACAGAAAAGGTGAGAAGCCCCAAATTACAGAATGATTTCACCACTCATTACAAACAGCGCATTTAAAGTGTGAAAGTGAATGTTTTTAGAGTTAAACCACATGAGGATCTCATGTGATTGACATGTTAAGAAAAGCTGCATTTTCATCTGTTCCAATGTTATGATAGTGAGAGGAGACAGTTAGAGGACACATGTTTTGGTGCAATAACTTCCTATAAGGAGCCCTGGTGGCACAGTGAGTCAAGCATTGTGCTGCTAACAGAAACATCAGCAGTTCAAACCCACCAGCTTTTCCTTTGGAGAAAGATGAGGCAGTCTGCTCCCATAAAGAGTTACAATCTTGGAAACCCTATGAAACAGTTCTACTCTATCTTACAGGGTTGCTATGCATTAGAATGGACTCCACAGCAGTTACTTTATTTTTAACTCAATTGGCTAGAGTCCATCCATGGGTGTTGTAAATGGTTAATGTGCACAACTGCTAACAAGAAGGTTGGAGGTTCAAGTCTATCCAGAGGCACCTCAGAAGAAAGAACTTGTGATCAACTTCTGAAAAACCATTGACAAATCCTATAGAGCACAATTCTGTTCTGACCCACAGGGGGTCACCATGAGTCAGATATGATCAACAGCAGCTGGTTACTGGTTACCCAGTTGGGCTACAGATCCCAAGGGATGGATTTTCCAGGGACTTCTAATATTTCTGCTTTCATATTGATATTCCCCAAAGCTGGCGTTCTCCAACAAAAACAGAAAACCTTAAACACATTGCCATCAAGTTGATTCCAACTCACAGCGACAACTTTACGAGGGCAGACAACCTCATCTTGCTTCCTGGAAAGGCTGATTGATGGGTTTAAACTGCTGACCTTGCAGATAGCAGTTCAATGTCTAACCCATAGCACCACCAAGGTCCCTTCGATGTTGCTTTGGTAACCCTATTTATTTGTTCCAATTTGATATTCAAAGATGCTAGCTGTGGTATTAAACCATATGACATTGCCAATAATGGACAATTTATGAGTAAAAACCAGTAATTTATATTTCCCTGTATACATACCAAATTTTGCTTTCTCTTTTTCTCTTCCCTTTGAATTTCTTCACCACAGTCAATGACTATTGAAAGCGAATTGATTTTATTCATTCAGCATTTATAGTGGCAGCTCTATTTCCTGCTTTCCATAGATTTCTGATTTCTCACCACCAACTTAAAAATGAACTTCTAGGTTGTGGCCTCCTATTTCCCAGTGGATCATTGGTCCTGAGGGGTGGGGTGAGTGTAGAAGAACTCCAAAGGTAGACAAAAGGAAACTTAGTGTTTTATCCCAAATCACTGAGCTACCTAGAGGCAGAGCGAGGATTGGAGGGTAAAGTTGATGACTGAGCCTTTTCCAGCTCTATTTCCATGATAGGTTTATTACTGTATGAGGGTTAAATGGTAGTTTTCTCTAGATTGGTTTACATTCCTTCAGATCTAGAATCTAAAGATGCTTGTCTTTTTTCAAGGGATACTAGCCATAATAATTCAGACTATTCAACCGATGCAACAAAATAGTTTATTTTTTAAAAAATTAAAAACACTCATTTTTGAAATCAAGTCCATTTTTCTATTCTAAAATACCTAGGCCCATGCCCGTCTGAGAGTAAACAAAAAGGTTTTCATAACTCCTGAATCAATTCACTCAATTCTACCACCTGGCTATAGTTTAGAGGGGAATGAAATAGGGTAGTAGACACCAACTTGAGTCCTAAAAAGAATCACATAACCTAAGAACTCCTGGTTTGGTGCTGTAGGATCAGCATTTGACGGTAAACCACCAGGTTGGCGGTTCAAATCCGTCAGTTGCTCCTTGGAAACCGTGTACAGAGTTGCTGTGAGTCAGAATTGACTCAAAGCACTTAACAACAACAACAACAACAAAGGACAAATTTTAGAAGGATTGGGAAACAAGGAGGAATTGAAACAAGAATCACAGGGAGGAAGTGGGATACGTGACATTACACGGAGGGGACTGCAATCACTGATATGATATGAAACCAAGTGTAGGATTTGTTGAATGTAAAATTGATGATCTGCTCTGTAAACCTTCACTCAATTCACAATAAAAAAAGTTTTTTTTAAAATGAGAGAGAGAAAAAAAAGAGAGAACAGTACTTAGAGGTCAATTTACAGCAATAAATGCACATACCAAAAAGGTAAGAAAGAGCCCAAACCAACACCTTGCCCTGATAACTCCAACAAATAGAAAAAGACCATCCAAAAAGCTCACAATCACTAGAAGAAAGAAAGAGTACAGGTTTTTTATTGTCGAGTGCTGTCAAGTCAGTTCTGAATCATAGCAACCCTATACAGGGTTTCCGAAGAGCCACTGGTGAGTTTGAACTGCTGACCTTGTGGTTCAAACCAACCTTGTGGTCCAGTGTTGTATCCCACAGCACCACACTAGGGCTAAAAAGTAGAGCCCAAATAAATGAAACAGAAACCAGAAAAAATAAAAATAGAAACCCCAACAAGACTAGAAAGGGTTAATAAAACTGACAAACCACTGGCCAGACTAACAAAGGAAAAGAGGAAACAGATACAAATAACACAACAGAACTAACTAAAAATGATAACCAACAAGAAATGGATGAATTTCTCGAAACTTATTACCTACTAGCCCAGACTGAGGTAGAAAACTTGAACAGACCCCTAACAACAATAAATGAAATAGAAGAGGTCATTAAAAAATAAAAACCCAAACCAAAAATCTCCCAACAACAAAAATCAAAAAGCCCTAAGCCTAGACAAAAAAAAAAAAAAAAAAAAAAGTATAAAAATAAATTGGATTAGAATTTTGAGGTTTTTTTGTTGTTGTTGTTTTAACCAGTGTTTTAATCTCTTCTTTGAAGAGTCAGCTCCTTGACAATCTGCATCAAACTGGTAGAAAAAAATGGACAAAAATCTATAATATGTTAGAGTAACCAAAAAGAGTAAGAAAATTGCTTTGAAAACATCTATGCTACTAATTAGCTATGTAGCATTTACTTTCCCATCAAAGACTGTTATGACAAAACAGATACACTTCCCTTTTCAATGAAATAGTCTAGTTATTTATCACTGTAACAGTGTGAAGTTATAGGTACCAAGTCAGTAAGTATGAATGCAAGTAATACATCGTGCCTCATTTTCCTGATCTGCAGATGGCCTCTTTTATCTACTTTTCCAAGTGTTGACTGTAAAGTCCTAATCTTTCACTAGAAACCCTACTATGTCATTCTGTCCACGGTTCCCTGAATCTTTTCCCAGTACCCAGTATGAAAAATGAACAGGAACCACCCACCACCTATACATTTATTTTATGCAATCAGTAACATAAAACTCTGGACTTTAATAATTAATGAGAGTGGGTTTCAATCCGCACCAGGCAAACTGAAACATCTGCTTTCAGTTTCTGCTTTGACGTTTTTCTGGTTGAAAAGAGAGAGAGAGAGAAGAAAAAAAAAAGAAATCAAGACACCCTAACCTTTGTGGTATCAATAATTTTCCCCCTAAGGATGTAAAGAGCAAGCTGGAGCAAGGACAAAAATGCAGCCTAAAGAACAGAGCTGGCTTTGTCTGTCACCGTATGTCGATTTCCAATTTGACATAACTAATGATTATTTTCCTTTCATAATATCCCTTATCATTGCATCATCTTTTCCAGAATATAAGAACATGGGAAGAAGTTGTATTAGGAGGGTCTTTAGCAAGTCTGAAGATCTCAGACATGAAAGTAGGGAATTCCAGACCCTTCAGGTTTGCACACTGGTCTTCTTCATACTCATTGGTGAAGTTGGCAATTTCTCCTAGGAGGGATTTGCAAGTTCTCTGAAGGCCCACTTTGCCCACATCGTCTACGTTGAAGAAGAATTAAGACCTGAGAGTTCTAATTTGAATTTCATGTCTTTGGGATAAGGTGTTATTTCTAGAAGATCAGTATGATGTGGGAATAACTAACCCAGGAGGACTGTGGTTTTAACATTTATTCATCAGATGATTTCCTGTCATCTGGCAAGAGTTTTGCTTACAGTCCTTGGAGAAGTTCAACTGTGAATGGAGAATATAGTGTACTGTGGGACCCAGGCTGCAGGCAGGGGTGAGAATGGAAGCAAGACTTTGTCAGAGAAGCGAGATGGAGACATCTCCATCACAGAGGGTAGCTGTCAGTCATGGGACAACCTACACAGGCAGACCTCAGAGTTCCAGACCACCCACCACAGGAATGGTTTCCCAGTGTATATAGAAGTTACACTGACACTATATTATAGCTTATTAAGTGTGTGACAGCATGATGAAAATGTGTGAAACTTGGGAGAATGACCAAAATGTGACACAGAGACATGAAGTGAGTACAAGCCGTTGGAAAAATGGTGCCTATGCACTTGCAGCAAAGGGCTCAGACAGAACAATTGGGAGGCTAGTCCAGGACTGGGCAGTGGTGTGTTCTGTTGTGCATAGGGTGGCTAGGAGTTGGAGCTGACTCGACAGCGGTTAACAAGCAACACAAAATGGACTTGTTTGACACAAGGTTGCCACAAACCTTCATTTCGTAAAAAAAATCTGAAAAGTGCAGTAAAGTGAAACGCCATAAAACGGGGCATGCCTGGGTTTGACTCCCTAGCTACCACGTCTTCTAGTCATATGACCTCAAACTAGAACTTACCCTCTCTTTGCCTCAGTTTCTCCACTTATAAAATTGGGATAAGAATAGCTGTTTTTGAAGTTTAAATGAATGAAGACAGGACAATAAGGTTAATGACTGAAACATACATACAGGTAATTAACTTGGGAGGTGACTCCAGGATCTCTATAAGTGAGGGAACAGGGAAGTGAGAAAACTCATAAAGGGTGACTTAATGTGTAGATTGGAATCCTGGTGCGGCTGCTGTAGGATAAGCAATGGACCACAAAGTTGGTTTGAATCACAAGGTCGGCCGTACAAACTCACCAGCCACCTCTTGGGAGCCCTATACAGGGTTTCTATGAGTCAGAACGGACTTGATAGCACTTAGCAACAACAACAACAACAACAACAACAACAACAACAACAACGTGTAGGTTATGGCTATGTGCACCTGGGGTTCAATCCCACTGAGGATACTGGAAGACCATGGAGAGTATGCCTCTGAGTTGTCCCACTCTGTGAAGGGAATGATGGGGTACTTATCCACAGACTCTCTGTCCCCACTGGTTGACAGTTGTCCCTAGGACTTTCTGGGTTGTGTCTCCTAGAGAAAACCCTGATGCTGTAGCGCAGAAAGAACCCACTGTACTGGGCCGGGGTGGCCGGGGGAAGAATGGATCTGTCCCCCCAGCCTCAGTGATGTTAGGGAGCGCCAAGAGGCTGGTTCCAAGCACCAGCCAGAGTATGATATGAATCCTGTTTAGATCAGAGGAAACAGATTAGAGAGGCTAAGAAACTTGTTCAAGGTTTCTTTGAGCCAGTATGGGCAAGAGCTAAGATTTCACTTCAGGCCTTCCTGTGGCAAGTGATCCTGGATGTTTTGGACTAAATCATGCCCCCCACCCCACAACCAATTATGTTCAAGTCCTGACCCCTGCACCTGTTTGGGAAGAGGGCTTTTCTTTTGTTATGTCAATGAGGTTAGAGTAGAATAAGGGGGTGTGGTGCATCCCTTCTCAATGCTGTTTGATGAAAAGCAGAACCCACAGAGGAGGATGGTTCATGTGATAAGCGGACCTTATCAGTCTATAAGCTGTTAGAAGCTCAGAGTCTCTGAAGGAATCAATGTGGCTGATACCCTGATTTGGGTTTCTAGCCTGCAGAACCATAAGAAGATACTTTTCTTCTCCTTAAAGCCACCATTTGTGGCAGCATTAGGAAACGAAAACACTAGACTCTACGTGTTCAAATTTGGTGGCATGAAGGTGCCTTAGACACCAGCCTCTTGACGGCTACTTACATGGAAAGATGATTCATTCAGTTTTCACTCCGGGGACCTCCTGAAGTTATGGCATTCTCTTCCTGCAACCCACCTACTTACAGCCCCCTTGCAGCCAGTTTATCTCTTTCTCGCACAATAAAGTCTCACTCAGTAGGACATCACAGGCACTTCTAAAACCAGTTGCCATTGAGTTGATGCCCACTCATGTGACTCCATATGTGTCAGAGTAGAACTGTGCTCCATAGAGTTTTCAGTGGCTGATTTTTCAAAAGTAGATCACCAGACCTTTCTTTCGAGGCACCTCTGAATAGACTTAAACTAGTTCTTGGCTAGTTAGCGGCCAAGTCTGTTAACCATTTGTACCACCCAGGGACTCCTATACAGAGGGATGGGAACCACAGAACCCATGACTGGGGACTGAGTGGTTGTTTTAATTCACTATCCAGTCCAAGGCAGGAATCTGTCTCAGAGCCTGTGTCTCAAAAGCCTGTGGCAGTAGAATGTCCCTACTCTGTGGGGCAGCCTGCTCCATGGTTGGGCTTTTACATGGCAGTCATTTTTAAGAGGGAGAATCTAACATCCTTAGATGGTCTTAGAGGAATGACTTTTATCTGATAGGTGTGATGTCTACTTTTCCACACTGTTTTATTACTTTTCCCCCAGACTTAATGCTGCCAAGTTCTTTCGGCATTTCTTCATAGAATTTGATTTCCAGACTCAGTTTTTTTGGTTAGATGCTTTTGGACACATTCTTGCCCAATGGTCGTCAGCCACAGCACACTGGCATCTTGTGAACTTTTCACAGGTGTGCTGCCAACTGTCTATCAAAGCAGGTCTAGTTGATTTTAGTCATGCCTGAGTGGACATTCTCTTACAGCCATTTCTGTCACCAGGAGCAATGAGCAGAGGGGGCCGTGGGCTGGGACTTAGGTCAAGGCACAGCTGGCAGTTGCATTGATGAAAACATGCGGGCACTCTGCTTAAGGGCATATGAGAAAGTTGGCTCAGGGCATTCACCAAGTTTAATCACACGCTGAGCCAGTGCTCAAAGAGCTGTATGGGAAGAGGCTAAGCATGGATGGCTTGTAGACATCCAAAGACACTGTAATCATGGCACACTTGCCTTGGTAGACATTCTGGGTATTCTTGATGGTTTCTGCTGCTCTTCTCTTCTGAGGCACATGGCAGGATTATATATTTTTTGCCCCTTGAATTTAGACATGTCCAGGCTGAATGAATCAACAGTCAGTGCATGATCGCCCATGCTTCTTTTTCCATAAACCTTAAGGCTGGAGTGTGAAAAAGGGCTGCCATAAGATGGGTGGGCCTTGGGTCACCAAGTGACTATATTGAGAAGAAATCTCCTGACACTCTGTTTGGATATAGCACGAGTGAGACCTAAACCTTTATTGTTGTTGTACTTGTTAATAACAGTGACAACTATTGTTCTAACATTTGATTTATCCATGTTGTTGTTGTTGTTGTTAAGTGCCATTGAGTCAGTTCTGACCCATAGTGACCCTGTATAGGGTTTCCAAGGAGCAGCTGGTGAGCTTGAACTGCCGACCTTGCAGTTCAAACGGCTTTGCAGTCTGGCGCATTAGCCCACAGTGCCACACCAGGACTCCTTATAGCTCTTAAGATATATTAAATGCACAGAAGCATTAAAAAGGAACTCTGGTAGCGTAGTGGTTACGAATCGGGCTGCAAACCTTAAGGTCAGCAATTCGATACTACTAGCTGTTCTGTGGGAGAAAGATGAGGCTTTCTGCTCCCATAAAGATTTACAGCCTCAGAAACCCTGTACAGGCTCACTATGAGTCGGAACCGACTCCACGGCACATCACCACTACTAAGTATTAAAAAATTCACTGGCAAGAACAATGGAACTGTTATTGTTGTTGTTGTTGTTGTTGTTAAGTGCCGTCGAGTCGGTTCTAACCCATAGCGACCCTGTACAGGGTTTCTGAGGCTATAAATCCTTACACATTCATAAAAACAGATCCAGAATAAAATGGAGGGTGACAGATAAAGCGATGCCAGCTTCATCACCCTTTGGTTTGGTGGTGTAGTCTAGAACAATATCCTCATTCACATGGTTAGAAAAGCCTTAACATTTTTCAGTCACTGACATTTGAGGATTGCTTTGTTATTATACCAGAACCTACCCTTAAACATAGCAACAATTGTGAGGATGGTGCAGAACCAGACAATGTCTCCTTGTTCTGTTGTGCACCTAACAACAACAACAACAACCTAGTATATCCTGATCCATTAGCTCAGAATCTTTTGTCTCTAAATCTTATTTTCAATATTGGAGAGTATGTTTTGACCAGAAAAGTCCAGAACCATTTCTGTTCCTTAAATTTAGTGCCTACAACTTCAGGGAGGGTTGCAGATGTGATCCAATTAGCAAAGATGGCAAGGCTGAGGCAGAGTCCAGGTAAATGCATGCACATGAGCACATACATGCACGTGCACACCTGTGAACACACAAGCGCACAGAGAAATGGAGGGAGAAAGGAGACATGGAAAGAAGGCTTTCTTTGGCCTAGCTAAGACACCTTGCCCAACGCTACTTACCAGAACATTGAAGTCCGTTGCCTTTGTAGCCCTGCTTGCATTTACATTTGAAGGATCCTTGCGTATTGAGGCAATTGGCATGGAGGCTGCATGGGTGGGTATTCACAGCACATTCATTTAGATCTAAAAATATGAATGTTCCAGGGAACAGCTTAGTGGTCAGAACTTGCCGCTCAACACCCGCAACAGACCAAGTTTTGCCTGAGAAGGAGAATGTGCTCAGGACTCCAGGTGCACTGGCTGAGAGCCCTGGCTTTGGACGACGCCTAGGATTTGGCAAGAATGTCTGCAGCTCACCTGCCCGCTAGCAATCGTCATCTTCTGCTTATCAATGCTATTGAAATCTGTAGGCTGTTGAGGTTTGTTCCTTAACTTTTCCACCTGTCTGATTTAAAACTAAAGACCAATATCAGAAAAGAAATCCTATATTTGGAAGTGCTTGGAGCTCCTAACCAAACAAAGGACAGGCTGTGCTAGAAACCACTGACATCATCTGAAAGTATAGGCACAAGCATTTTGTTCCGATGACTGCCAAGAGCAAGGGTCAGGCTGGTCTGATCTTGTCAGCTGGCTTTAGACTTGGAAAGACTGTCAAATTCCACTCAAATGAGAGGTTCTTCAACCCTCTTAGCCACCTCAGAGTTCTAGCGAAGCATTTGTAGACATACCCACACACAATAGCCTACTGTTTTAATTTAGCCGCAAAGGGAGCGTAGATGCTAATCTTAAATCACTTTTTAAATCAGAAAGGTGAATTTCCTTTGGAAGCTCTCCATGTGAATTCCCACCCTATCCCCATAATCCTCTGTTTAGGGATCGGCAAACAAGACTACATTCCCCTAACACAACATCAAGGGAGTGTGGTGGCTTCATATGATGAGCATTGGATTGCAGAATAGAAGGTTGACAGTTCGAGCCCACCAGCTGCTCTGTGGAAGAAAGATGAGACTTTCTGCTCCCACAAACATTTGAAGCCTTGAAAACTCTATACAGGATTGCTATGAGTCAGAACCAACTCAACAGCATTTAACAATAACAACACAGCATCAAGAATCCCTGGTGGCACACTGGTTAAAGGACTTAGATGCTAACCAAAAGGGTGGTGGTTCACACCTACCAGCCACTCTTTGCTTGAAGCTTTACAACCTTAAAACCTTAAGGAGTAATTTTACTCTGTCTTACACGGTCTCTCTGAATTGGCATCAACTCAATGGGTTGGTACAGCATCACCAAATTACTGAGCTTTGTGGGCCTGCAGGAGGAGGGCATGGGAGACCTGTCCCACCTCTAGTTGTGGGGCCCCAAAGAAATATGGATTTTACAAGCCTGTCTTGTGTTTGAGCAGATTTGAGCAAAAAGCTGTGGAGGCCTTGTAAGACTGTTCAAAACCCAGGAACCAAAAGTTGCCCCAGCATGATTACTCAAGACATGTCCTGGGACGTGCTGAGTGTGGGGCTGAAAAAAAATCCTATTCTTCCCCCCCACCCCCTCAACTGATAGCTTTTCATGCCACGAGCACACCTCTATTACCCATATGATTTGACCAGGAATCCAGAGAGAGCCAGAATTTCCCTTCATTGTAGGCCAGGTCCCATCTTATGATACGATGTCAATGGGAGTTCATACAGGGCTCCAAGATGACAGCATTTCACAGGCTTCTTGAGCCCTGCAATCCGTTCCCTAAGGGATAGCCCAAACCCACTGCTCGTGAGTCCATTCTGATCCCAACCGCTCTGGATAGGGTTTTTGCGGCTGCAAATCTTTACTAGAGCAGAAAGTTTCATTCTCCTGCAATGTGGCTGTGGGTCTGAACTACCAACCTTGCAGTTAGCAGCCCAATGCCTAACTCAGAGTGCCAGCAGGGCTCCTTGTCAGTAAGGGACAAAAAAGTTTTATTCAGTTCCCTTAGGCCGATAGCTTGCTGATATTATACTCTTACTGGAGAGTGGTCTCCATGGTTATGGAATGGGAACGTGCCTTCAGGAATTTTTCTCTAGCTGCCTTGATGGACACTTGGGAAGAAACCACAGTGATCTGGTCTACTTATTCTTCCTTTCTCACCTACGAAATGAGTGCTGTTTGACTGTTCCCATTTTTAGATGTGTACCTAGAGACAGAATAAAAAATACAAGCACAACAAAACAAAACAAAACCCAACTGAATTAAAAAAAAAAAATCCCATGAAAACCATCTCAAGGTATTTTGTTTGTCCCATGGATCAGTGGTGGTGGTGGTGGTGGTAGTGTGCTGTGGAGTTGGTTCCAACTCCTGTATAGAGTTTTTGAGGCTGTAAATCTTCATGGGAACATAAAGTCTTATCTTTCTCCTGCATGGTAGATCAGTAGACACTGAAGTTTCTTCCTTTCAATTTTTAGTGACTTGGCTTCATGTAACTAATTCCATTGGAGTTCCTTAAATGTCAGAAACCTTAAATCACTTTTTAATGTGGTATTAAACTGGTCTTATATACTGATTATTCAAAAGATGGACTTGACTTCAGTATATCTGTAGAGAGAACCTACAGGTTTGGGAGGAGACAGGAAGAGAGGTCAGGGTGCCGCTTAAATCTTACCTACACAGTCATATCGTCCATGGATGTATTTCAGTTCAAAACCAACATGGCATTTGCAGTAGTAGCTTCCAAATGTATTTACACATCTTCGATTGTAGGGGCAGATGGCTTTACCAGAGGCACATTCATCAATATCTAGAGTACAGAAGCACAAGGTGTCAATGATAACAAGAAAAGGGCCCACTGTTACGCAAACACATAAACACACACACACACACTGGAAAACGGTGTCTACTCTGGTACCAATGTCACATCCTCCACGAAGTGTTCTAGAACCCTCCAGGCATGCTCATAGCTCTTCTCTTTCATGTATTTGTGCCATGTTGTCCTCACTTTGCTCAGTATCCCAGTGGGGAATTGCTTCTAGGACAGCATTTTATATAAGGGATCATTATATAAAATGCTGTAGTATTTGTGTACATGCAACCTATACATAGCCTCCCATATGCTTGAAAAAAATCCTAGATTACTTATAAATACCGAATACAATATAAATAGTGCTGCAGGATAAGCACTGGACTGCTAGCTGCAAAGTTGGTGATTAAAACCTATCAGCTGCTCTTTAGAACCCCTATTCAGGGTCGCTATGAGTCAGAATCAACTTGATGGCACACAACAACAACACCACCATGTAAAAAGCACTTCATTTTACATTGTATTAAGTATGAGACTTTGTCAGTATCTGGAATATGGCACTGTAGGATAACCACCAGGTCGGTGGTTCAAATCCACCAGCCGCTCCTCAGAAACCCCATGTAGGGTCCCTATGAGTTGGAACTGACTGGAGGGTACTTAACATCAACAACAGATACCATGTAAATAGCACTTTAGACTCACTCTGACCCTTTGAGGGATTGCTGTTTTTTCCCTATTCAAATATTTTCTACCTGTGGTTGGCTGGATCCATAGATGCAGAACCCTGAGATATGAAGGGCTGATTGTGTTGACATCTTCTTTCGTTACCTCCTGGTTCTTCTGGAGCATGAATTGTGGGTCTGTCACTTGGGATGTATATGCTAAATGTTTGTTCAATGCATAAATATTTCCCAACTATTCTGGTAGCATAGTGGTTACGAATCGGGCTGCTAACTTCAAGGTCGGCAGTTCAAAACTACCAGCTGTTCTGCCGGAGAAAGATGAGGCTTTCTGCTCCCGTAAAGATTTACAGCCTCGGAAACCCTGTGCAGGGTCACTATGAGTTGGAACCCACTCCACAGTACTTACAACAACAACAACAACATATATGTTGTTGTTGTTGTTAAGTGCTGTAGAGTCAATTCTGACCCATAGCGACACTGTATAGGGTTTCCAAGGAGCAGCTGGTGAGTTTGAACCACTGACCTTGCAGTTCAAATGACTTTGCAGTCTGATGCATTAGCCCGCAGCGCCACACCAGGCCTCCATGTTGTTGCAGAACACATAAAATTTTTGCAGATAGAATCTGACAACTATACTTTAAATAAGTCAAATACACAAACACATTTTGCAACTTAGAAGATAATTATTTTATTGGCAAGCTCCTTCAGGGCTCCTGAAACATTGATTCAACTCAGAAATGTGGTTGGTCTTCCATTTGTTAATATTAATTTATAGTAATATTAGTAATGTAATAATATATTATTGTTGTTAAGTGCCATTGAGTCAGTTCTGACTCATAGAGACTCTATAGAGGGTGTCTGAGGAGCACCTAGTGAGTTTGAACCACCGACCTTTAGGTTAGTAGTCCTGGACTTTTACAGTGCCACACCAGAACTGTAGTATGTTGGTATAATCAATATTAATTAATATTAACTAAAACATCTTCAGGAATGTGCCTATATACAAATTGTGGGTCAAGTATAATGATGTATGCATGTAACTTTGGCAAACAAAAAGTACCATTCTTTTCTAGGATTGATAGTCACGTTACAGGGGTGTTGACAGCTGTGTTGACCAGCTTTAACTTTTAGATGTCAAATCAAATAAATGATATGCAGCTATTTTGGACTTACAGTTAAACACACAAGTTGGGACTGGTAAATTTTTTCCCTTTGCATTCTTAATGTAATAAATAAGTGTTGAATTGAGCAAAATAATTTTGACAATTCCTTGTGTGCACATCCCGTTTTCCTGACAAGAAAAATGGCCAAATATGGATTCCATTTATTTAAGAATTAGTCTTGTCATAGAAATGCTATTATTATTTTGTTGTTGTTGTTGTTAGGTACCACTGAGTCGGTCCCTACTCATAGTGACCCTCTGCACAACAGAAAGAAACACTGCCCAGTCCTGCACCATCCCCACAATTATTAGGTTTGAGCCCACTGCTGCTGCCACTGTGTCAATCCATCCCATTGGCAGGTCTTTCTTTTTTTCGTTGATCCACTTTACTAAGCATGATGTCCTTCTCCAGGGACTGGTCCCTCCTAACAACATGTCCAAAGTAGGAGAGATGAAGCCTCACCATCCTAGCTTCTAAGGAGCATTCTGGCTGTGTTTCTTAGAAGACAGATTTGTTTGTTCTTCTGGAAGTCCACAGTGCTTTCAACATTCTTTGCCAACATCATAATTCAGGTACATTGAGGACAAATAAACCCTTCGGTTTCTTGAATGAGTCCTGGTGTGGTGCTGTGGGTTAATGCGCTGGACTGCCAAGTCAGTTTGAACTGCAAGGTTAGTGGTTCAAGCTCACCAGCCACTCCTTGGAAACCCTATACAGGGTCACTATCGGTCGGAACCGACTCAACACCACTGAACAACAACAATCTTGAATGAACCATATTTCTATTGATGAAGAAAAAAGAATACTAAGTTATACTGATATTGACTTAATTAAATCTGAAGAGATTAAGAAGTCTTTCAACCTTCTGCTTTGTTTGGCATCCCTTATTAATATTCTTTGTCTTTTATCTATGTCTTTTGGACTAATAGCAACGTCAAGATAAAGAAAGAAAAGACTGATATTGTCAAAGCTTCAATGGATCCACAATCAACACCCATAGATGCAGCAGCCAAGAAATCAAATGCAGTATTACATTGGGTAAATCTGTTGCAAAAGGCTCCTTAAAAGGGTTGAAAAGCAAAAATATTAAGTGCAGTTGAATCAGTTCGGTATCAGAGACTCTATATAGTCTAGTAGATAATACCCAGTGCCCTCTCCCCTCCCCCTCTTCCAGAGGTGCCCATGGTCCAGTTAACTTGCTCATTGAGCTCACCCTGCACAGGTTGCTTCCCTTCCCTGTGACACTTCCCTACTTCTCAACCAGTTTTCCTGGGATCACCTTCTGACTCATGGCGATCCTACATAGGTGTCTGAGGTTATAAAACTTTATAGAAGCAGACAGACTCATCTTAAACTTGAACCACCAACCTCTTGGTTAGCAGCCCAAAACCTAACCCACAGTACTATCAGGGCTACTTCACTAAGGCTAAGTACCACTGAATGGGTTCTGACCTGTAGCAATCCTTATAAGATTTCTGTGGAACGGCTGGAAGGTTTGAACCACCAACTTTTTTTTTTTTTTTTTTAAATGTTTTATTGTGAATTATGTGATAGTTTACATGGGAGAACATTAGTTTTACATTCATCCTATCGTATATAATTTCATTGCCATGGTTAAAATCCCCTCCATGAATCATCAATCAACCAAAGGGTATACACTACAAGCCTGACCCCCTCATCATCAGCACACAGCCCCTCTCCCTCTCTGTGTCTAAAGTCCCCAGCTGCTCCATCTCTCCACGTCATCATCTCTGCCTCCATCTCTGGCATCACTCCTTCTCTGGGTAGGGTCCCGCTCTCTGCTCTTCTCCCTTGATCGTCCCAGGGACCTTCGCTCCTAGACTGAAAAGTTAATCACTCCCCTCTTTGCTACAAAATGTCTACCTTTACATTTCCAACCCTCACAATCAGTCCTGATAACAATTATTCACTATCTATCACAAGAGACCTATCCGCATTTCATTTCATCAGCCCCGCCTAGACAGATTGGACACTACTCAGTGGAGATTCTACCTTCCTCCACACCCTCTGGATCTAGGTTCCCTCTTGAAAACTTGTAAGCCAGTCACTTCTTGCCTTTGTAGTCCCCCTCCCCCCCATTTTGGGTAGCCAATGTTCAAGTTGCCCATTCCTGTCTACTCTGTGTAGGGAGGGGGTGAAGCACTGACTTTTTAGCTGGCTTTTCAATGCTCATTCTAGAGTGCCACACCAGGGCTCCCCAGACATTAGGCCATCAAAAATAAGACAGTGTTCTTTTTAGCACCCCAAAGTGTGTCTAGAAATTATATGTTTAAAAAACGTCATCGTCTCCAAAAGGGACATAAATCAGCACTTTTGGGAACAGGATGTGAAAAATGAAGAAAGAGTTGAAGAAAGAGGGCCAAGGTAGGAGCGGCAGACGCTGTATTACCTGTGCAGACCCTCCCGTCGGGGGCCAGACGCAGTCCTGAGGATGGACACAGGCACCGTGGCCCACCCTCTGTCTCTTCACAGCCATACTGGCAGCTTGTCAGGGCACATGTCTGAGAGTCTGAAAACAACAGGCCAGCATTATTAGCCTCTTCCTCCTGAATGCTAGAAAGTGCTTCCCTGGGAACTGTTTCAAAATGTTGGGACATTCAGTGTGACAGGTGGGGTTGCATTGCAGGAGATTTGCCATTGTCTGAGTCCCGAGAAGAGGCCATACTCTGAATCTTGCCTGTGGTTCATTTTGTTGTCCAGTGTGTTGAACTAGACTGTCTTCGTAGGGCAGGCTTCCCTTGGTTACTGACGCCTGCCTCACTCTCTCCTCATGCACTAGCCCAATCCCTCCTTTATGTCGCCTATCTAAATTGAAATGCCACTTCTGAGGCAGATGATCAACCTGAGCAATCAGAGTAAAGGAAACTATTCTAGTGAGCTCTCTGATGCCTCACCCAAGTCACAAGACTTGGTCTTTAAGTGGCTTTTTGAAACATGTGGTAGATATGACCGATAGCCATTCTGGATCCCCTTTTCTTTTGCCACTTCCCATCACTGAGGCCTTTAGACTAAAGAGTAGTCATGTGACCCAGTTGTGGGTAGTGGGGGGGAAGGGGAGCAGGGCTTCTGGAAAAGATATTTATTTTGCTTCTTGATAAAAGGGACAAGCATAGAAGAGGTGTTTGCTGCCATCACCTCTTTCCCCTTAGTTTTGTCTACCTTGAATATAGGTGTGCTATGTGGAACAGGGGCAGCCATGTTGTGACCATGACACCATGTTGTTGTGGTTGCTAAGTGCCTTTGAGTCGGTTCCGACTCATTGTGACCACCGGCCTTGTGGTTCAAACAGACCGTGTGGTCTAGTGCTTCATCCCACAGCGCCATAGCAGGTCTCCTGAGCATGAAAATGAAATCAATACCCTGCAGATGGCTGAGGTTGAGTACTTGATGAGTTTCTCTGGAACTATCTGCCTCTATTTTTAAAAAAAGACACTTGGATTTTTTGGTTACTTGTTGAGCATATTTTAATAGCTCACCAAGATGCATTTCCTTTGCAAGGGTCCAGCATGTGTGGCTTGTAAGTGCAAGGGCACTAAAAAGTCATATGATTCCAGCCTATAACAGGGGAGCATGATATGATGATGTATTTCCTCCATCCACCCCCCCACCCCCCCCAGAACATGCCAGGCACCCAGGTGACAAAGAGATGAAAGGGAGAGACCAGAGGCCCCAGGCTAGCAGGAGACTCTGAGCTGAGCTCCAGAGACACAGGTCAACTCTACACATAGGGAACTAGACAAAGAGAGTCCAGGGGTAGAAACCTAAGTCAAGGTACTGTAACAGACACCTACTGATGGTTGTATTTCTAGTTCGTTCCTCCTTCTCTTCTCTTTCTCTCGGGCTCTTCTTTCCTTCCCCCCCTTTTTTTTATTTGTGGGAAAGTTCCCAACGGTTTGTCTTAATGAGAAAATAAGTATGTATAGTTCTCCTTTCTAGCACATGAAGCAATTGCCTTTTCTTTTTCTTTCCTTTTCTTTTTAACTGCCTTCCCCATCACCCAAGTTAGCACGTGTCTACACTCTGTTGTTGTTAAGTGTTGGCAAGCCATTTCTGACTCATAGCAACCCTGTATAAGGTTTTCTGAGGAGTTGCTGGTGAGCTTGAACCACCGACCTTGCGGTTCAAATTGACTTTGCAGTCCAGTGCATTACCCCACAGCTCCCTTCCCTGGTAACCATCACAGAATATTTATTATAGACTGAAAACTTTTTCTTGACTTTTTTACAGTAACGATCACATACAATATCTGTCTGTTGGTGACCAACGAATTTCACTCAGTCTAATAATGTCCTCCAGGTTCCTCCGTGTTATGTGTTGTCATGTTGAGCCATTGTTATTCTTTTTTAGTTTTTGTCTTTTAAAATCAATTTTTAAAATGAACCTAATTTTATCTCTCCATTTGGGGGACGGTATCTTTTCTGGCACTGTTGAGGCTTTCATGGAATGTTTCAGAAATATCTGTTAGCATGTATTTTTTAAAAAAATTTTTAAGTGCTTCCTACAAAAGCGTAGATAATACTACCCTATCTAGGAAGGGGGTAGGTTCTGGCTAAGAATTCATTAAGTGTTGTGTTTGCTTCATGTGGGTTTCTGCTTCATGTCCTAAGGATTTTTTTAAAAAGACCTTGTGAATATCTGCTTTAGCTCTTCAGCTGGCTTGCTAAAGGTGGATCTGGATGACCTTGACTGGTGGGGTGGAGGCTCTTGGCCAAGGAGGGACACGAAAAGGAGGAGCCAGGGAACAAGGAGCCAAGATTTTAGTGTCACTGGGCTGGAGGGCTGTGCCATGACTCCATGTGCAGAGTCAGCTGGCTCAATGGCAAAGGCTCGGCTCTCTGGGTCCATTAGGGAGTGCTGAGCAGAGACAAGTCTCTGGGTTGTATAAAAGGTTTCCATGCTCACACTCAGCTGCTGACCCAAAGAGTGGTGATTCACGTCCAGCAGCAGAGGTGTCTCAGAAGAAAGGTTTGGCCACCTAATTCTGAAAACTCAGCCAAAATTTACAGAGCATGGTTTTACTCTGAGACACATGGGGTCACCAGGAGTTGGGGTTGACTGATGGCAACTGTTGATGCCTTTGTTTATTTTAATGGGCAAAGAAAAGAGATGGAAGGGGGAGGTGAAAAGGGGAGTGTGGAATTGCCTGTCAGTTGCAACATAAAACCGGAAAAGCTTTCCCTCTTCGTAAATGAATGGCTCAAACCGCTCCCTCCCACAGGACATGGGTTTTCTTATCACAGAGGGTTTTTCTTTTCAGGAATGTGAGTTGGAATATATCTTCAACAGGAGTCACTATAATCTTTGGGAGTGGGGCAAGGGGCATGGGAAATGTAGTTGGTAGGAAGAATTGATGCCCCTGAATGGAAGTTATCACCTCCTGAAAACAATATGTTTAGTTTGTTTAACATGCTGATTTTCATGAAGAAATCCAACACATCCTTGCCTTTATCTATCCAAGAGGGCTTCAGGAAGTGTGTGGAAAATTCCCATTCTCTTTTCATTCCATTTGTCCATGAACTTTTTGAAGCCCCCTTATATATATACCCCCTCCTTCCCATTTAGTCTTTCTATTTAAAAAGTGCCTTGAAGAGCAAATACAAAGAGATAGAAAGCAGGTTACTGGTTTCTAGGGGTTGGAGAGTGACCACTTACAGGGCAGGGGATTAGATAGAGTGATAGTTGTACAACATTACCAGTAGACTCAGATGTCACTGAATTGTACACATTAAAATGGCATGTTCAAGGAGAACAAACAAGATGGTGGATCGGGTGGAAGTGCAGTAAGGAGCTCTGCCAACAACAACACAGAATACCTGACCAAGCAGGTTCAGGGAATTGTCCCAGAACTCTGAACCACATATAAAGGAATATTTAGAAGGTTGGAAGGCTTACAGCTGGGGGAATTTGTGGCAGAAGCAAGAAATCCATTGCTTTCTAGTTTGGGATGCTCAGCTGCTCCAGGACCCGCCATTTTGGGTGAGACCAAGTAGGGGAAGGATCAGAGCGGCCACAGATGCCTGGCAGAACCACAGAGATAAAGGTGTGGCCATTCTTTTCTTTTGGTATCTGTTCATTGGTCCCTTGCTGTCTGCGCACCTCCATTCTGGTGACTAAAGGGGTGCCTGAGCTAGTGGATGCCCCAGCCCCACCCTTGGAGGGTTCTACTACACATGCACACAGATCTCCTTGAAATTTAAAGAGACAGTTTCCAATTAAAACCAAATGGCCACAGCCAGCCCTAAACTGTTTACAACTAGAAAAAAGGCCTGAATGGGGATTGTGGAGCAGGACAGGCAAACAAAAAAGGAAATAGGCCAAAAATGAAATCCTAAGTTACATCAAAACGACCAACAATGGCATCTTGAAATTTCTCAAGAAGAGTGAAAAGGGAAGCCCATTTCCTGATCACATCTACCTGGAGGCAATCAGAAAGCATAAAAAATATCAAAATACATACCCATCTAAGTAATAAGGCCACAGATAACCCCTGAATATGCCCAAAAAACAGAAGCAGATGACCATATCTGCACATGTCCAGAAACGAGATAAAGTGACTGAGGCAAGTGAGCTGGAAGGAAAACTACACTCCATACTGGAAGATGGGCAGGCTTTGGAAATGACGGAGAAGGAATTCAGAAAAATGATTATAAAATGTATCAAAACACTATACAATGCAGTTGAGAAAAATAAGGAAGAAGTCAGGAAAGCGCTACAGGAACAATCAAATAAGATAGATACAGCATTGGAAACAATTCAAAACCTACAGAAAGAGGTCCAAACGATTAATAATAGAATATCAGAAATGGACAATGCACTGAAAGGGCAAAGGAGTAGAATTGAAGAGATAGAAGCCAGAACTAGTGAGCTAGAAGATAAATCTCTCAACACTACTAACATAGAAGAGAAAACACAAAAAATGATTAAAAAAAAAAAAATCGGAAGAAAATGGCATGTTCACATTATGTGTATTTTAAAAATAGAAAATGCCCCCAAATATTTTTGCCTGAGATGCTATCAGAGATTTTTTTGTGATTGTTCTTCTTTAAAGCACCAAAGTCAACTTTCCCCCAAATATCAAATGGCTAAAACCAAACTGCCAATGAGGCTGGAGACCAGCCTGAAAGTTGTTACTTACTCACACACGTGGCATCTGGCATCAGCATGAAGCCGCTGAGACAAAAGCACTTGTAGCTACCGAGGGTGTTCACACATCTGTGTGGGCACGGCCGAGGGTTGAAGCCACACTCATTCTCATCTGCAGGGACCAGTGAGAAAACAGAGAAAGGGGAATTGAATTGGGAACATGTGGATATGGAATATGGAACCTCGCTATTGCAAAGGACACTGGGTTGGTTTCCCAGGACCCCACTGGTGAGGCCCTGTTCTCTGGCCATTTTGAAGAGTTTGTGAGGATGTCAAAACCTTAGTGCCTGTGAACATGACTCTGTTTGGGAACAGGGTCTTTGAAGATGTTATCAGCTCACATGAGTTCCTACTCCAATCTGAGTGGTCTTATAAAAGAGGAGAGTGGACACTGAGACACATACAGGGGGAAACAGCCATCTACAAGTCAAAGGATGCCAGGAACTCCTGGGGCTACCCCCAAACCAAACAACAACCCCTAAAAACCAAACCTACTGCCACAGAGTCAATTCCGGCTCATAACAACCCTGTTTAGGGTTTCCAAGGCTGTAAATCTTTATAGGAGCAGACAGCCTCAGTTTTCTCCTAGGGAGCATCTGGTATTGTTTGTACAGCTGACCTTGTAGTTATCTGTCCAGTGTGTATCCTAGGAGGACCCTGGGGGCTAACAAAAGCTGGAGAAGACAAGGAAAGATCCTCCCCTAGGGCCTTCAGAGGGAGCATGACTCCCTGGGCCTGAAGGATTCAGCCTTCCAAATTGTGAGAGAATAATTTCTGTTGTTGAAAAGCACCCACTTTGTGATATTTTGTGGTATTTTACAGCCTTAAGAAACTAAAACCGATGGAGCAAATGGAATTTAAATGGCTGGACAGAATCTATTGAACTCAGCAATTCTACTCCTGGGAACTTTCCTCACTTGCTATCTTGTTGTATGACGTTTCACATTTGGAGGGAAAATGATCTATTTTGCTCATCAATGACATACATCTGGTGTTAATGAACGCCGAGTACAAGGTAAGAATGCCACTGGCTGCGATGGCTAAGGTTACGTGTGAACTTGGCTGGGCCATGACTACATGACTTGGCAATTATGTAATGATGTAATTTGGCAGTTATTCAGTTATTTTCCATTTGTGCGCAATGACCTGGTCTTTGAAACCTACCCAAGTCGATAAGTGAGGAGTGGTTGTATGTTGCTGTTAAGTGTCATTGAGTGGGTTCCAACTCATTGTGACCCTGTATAGGATTTTCCAGAAGTGGCTGGCGGGTGAACTGTCAACCTTTTGATTGCCAGTCCAGTGTTTATCCTACAGAGCCACACCAGCAATGCAGATATATGCTCATGAAAAGACACAATTGAAGTGATTAGAGTAGCAATATGCATAAGAGCTCCAAACTGGAAACAATGCAAATGTTTCCTAACAGAAGGATGGGCAAATGACTTGTCTGTCATGCAATGAATGTTATATAGCGATGATGAGGAATAAACTACAGCCACATGCAACAACGGTTGAATCTTGCAAATACAATATTGAATGGAAGAAGCTAGACCCAACTGAATACATACTGTAGGATTTTGTTTATATAAAGTTCAAAAATAGTCCTGGTGTGGCACTGTGGGTTAATGCACTGGACTGCAAAGTTAGTTTGAACAGCAAGGTTGGCGGTTCAAGCTCACTAGCCACTCCCCAGAAACCCTATACAGGGTCGCTATGGGTCAGAACCAACTTGATGGCACTTAACAACAACAACAATCTGTGGTATAATAGTTCAAGATATGGTTCCCATGCACGGGTGGGATTAGGGGGGTGGGAAAAGGCGAGTAGTCTTCAAGGGAGCAAACTTTCTGTTTTGTGATCTAGGCACTGGTTACACGGGTGTTTACTTTGGGCAAATTCATTGAGCTATACTTTTTCTGATACTAGGGGGCTTCAAAGTTCATGGGGAAATCCCCCATATTTTAATTCCATTTTTCATGAATTTTTTGAAGCCCCCTTGTATATGTATATGTCTGTGTGTATAACACTTCCGTTCAAGTTAGGGGCCATGTTGTTGTTAAGTGCTATTGAGTCAGTTGCAACTCATAGTGACCCTGTACAGAGTTTCCAAGGAGTGGCTGGTGGGTTTGAACTGCTGACTTTTTAGTTAGCAGTTCAGCGCTTATCCTATAGCTCCACACTCACATACAGATTCCCTTTTGTCTTCTTTTAACAATTTCCCCAGTGGCCTCTGATAGCTGCCCACAGCATAGCCTGCCTTCAAATGTGATTCTCTTGGGTGGGTCCTGCCCTGGCTGAATTGCCCTGGCTTATACCCTGTGAGTCTTGGTGTGGTGCTGTAGGATAAGCACTGCACCACAAGATTGGTTTGAACCACAAGGTCAGTGGTTCACACTTACCAGCTGTTCCTCAGAAATCCAGGGTCACTGTTAGTTGGAATCAACTCAACGACACTTAACAACAACAACAACATACCTTTCAAGAAGGAGCCCTGGTGGTGCAATAGTTGAGTGACGAGCTGTTAAACCACAACATTGGTGGTTCAAACCCATCAGTGGCTCCAGGTGACAAAAGAACTGACAGTCTAGTCCTGTGAAGATGACAGCCTTGGAAATCCTGTGTGTCACTTGTACTCTGTCCTCTGAGGTTGCTAGGAGATGGAATGGACTTGACAGCATTTAACAACAGCACACCCTTAGAGAGAGAACCCTACCTCTTCCAGGAGGCCTATAACAGAGAGACTGCTGGGCTTTATTTATTCAATAATGTTGACTTCTACCTGAACTCCGTGATACTGGTTAAACAAATTGTGTTCAGGAAAATGACTGCTCACGACCACCCTTCTCATGTGCTGTAGGGTAAGCACTGGATTGCAAGGTTGGTGGTTCAAATCTACCAGTCACTACTTGGAAACCCTATACAGGGTCGCTGTGAGTTGGAACTGACTCTACAGCACTAAACAACAACAACCCTTCTCATATGATTTACAGGAGACTCACAATGCCCCCTACCTAGGACATGGCCAGACACAGAACTTCCACATCCCCGATCCTAGACTCATAAATCAATCACTGAGTTACCTGTTCCCATTGATCAATCAGAAACAAAGTGCATGCTCACCAGCTTTGGGAAAGCTTCTCTCCTCCCCTCAAGTCCCTGAACGTTGCCCCCCCTCCCCCCCGAAGCCTGAGTCAACAGACAAGCCCTCCTGAAATCAGTCTCTGATTTGCCATCTGGTGACGTCATCCTCTCGTCCCACTTCCCCACACCTCGACTTTTTCTAGCCTTGCTTCCTCTCAGTCTCTTTGAAAGACGAACATTTCCCCCCGCAGTTCTTGAGATGCTTCCTGATCTTATAAGTCCATGTGTTCTCCCTATTTCCATATATCTTGGCCCCCTATTGGAATCAACCCTATCCCCCATTTATTTCTCAATAAAACTTGCTCTCAGGCTACTATTATTAAGGGAAAAAACAAGGTTTCTAAACTAGTTACACAGTTTGATCCTGAAATTATATATATAAAAAACTATATAGATATATGATGAAAAAGACTGGCAGGATATATTCTAAATGCTAAGATTCTTTCTAGGTGGTCAAATTGAGGAACTGAGGGTGGCTTTCTTTTCAGTGTTTCCTTTTTTTTTTTTTTTTAAACTTAACATTAAGAATGAATGTTGTTGTTGTTGTCGGGTACCGTGGAGTCAGTTCCGACTCATAGTGACCCTGCACAGGGTTTCCTAGGTTGTAAATCTTTACAGGAGCAGACTGTTTCATCTTTCTCCCACGGAACCGCTGGTAGTTTCGAACTGCTGATCTTGAGGTTGGCAGCTTGACTCGTAACCACTATGCGACCATAACTTTACTAGTCAAATGAAAAAATCATAAAGATGAAAGAAAACCTGTAAAAGGAACATGGTAGATATTAACTACCCCATGGAAAATATATTTCATAAAAGAAAGTTGACCCCCCCCTCAACTTATAGCGACCCACCCCACTTGTGTCAGAGTAGAACTGTGGCTGATTTTTCAGAAGGAGATGGACAGGGCTTTCTTTTGAGGTGCCTCTGGCTTTCAGTTAGCAACTAAGTGTATTGGCTGTTTGCACCACCCAGGGAATCCAAGGAAGATAGGTGCTTGTTGTAGTTATGTGCCATTGAGTTGGTTCTGACTCACAGCAACCCTGCATAGGGTTTCTGAGGAGAGGCTGGTGGGTTTGAACCACTGACCCTGTGGTTAGCAGTCCAATGCTGATCCCATAGTGCTACACCAGGACTCCAAGGAAGATATATAGAGAAGAAAAGCACCAAATTCCACGCAAGACAAGAATTCATCCTGCCAGTAGGAAAATAGATCTTTGAAAAAGAAAGAGGAGGCTGCTTTTGCCTCTGAAAGCCTCCTTTGATGGGAATTTTCCAGTACTGTAGCTGGACACAGATAACTTCCCTTCTCCCTCCCATCTCCCTCAAGGATCCTAACTGTTTCAAAAGCGGGGTTGAGAAATGCTGATTGCACATAATGAGAAATCCAGGAATACCCCATCTATTGGCCCAAACTCAGAGGTGACTCATTGGTCTCTTGGAAGGAGCATATTTAGGAAAGACAGGAGTTGAGGGTTACGGCCTGCGGCCATTAATGACTAACATAAACTTAGGTGAGGCTGCCAAGGGGGCAGGGAGGCTAGGCAGAAAGTCCGAAAGCCCCCTGCAACTTGAGCCAATGAGGCCACTCCTGCAATGTTAATATCTAATTACTGGAACTTGAAAAATAGCATGAAAAATACCGCCCTTCCAACTCTCTTGAGAAGGTATCCTGATACAGAATTCAAACCATATGGAAAAGCAAGTGCTCTGCTGTGAAGCCCCGGTAAGGGATATGACTGAATTATTATTGCTCACGAGAGCGTGATTCTTGGCACACCTCTTGAGCAGTTGGACTTGGTTCTCAGAAGCACCCCAGGGACTCTGACCTCAGGATCTGGGACGAGGGCGGGGGATGGAATTGTAGAGTTGAAGCCTGCTCATTCTCTGAAACTCTGCTTTTCTTTCTCCTATAGCTCAAGCAGTTTTCCTTAAGGGTAGTTGTATTTGACTTGCTGCTCTTTGCTCAACTTCATTATGGGGCTGGGGATGCTTTTAAAATTATTGCAGACTTCCTTATACCGGGTTTCTAGAGACCAAAGTTTCTCAACCTTAGAATTACTGCCATTTGGAGCCAGATCATTCTTTGTTGGAGGGGGCTGTACTGCGCTTTGTGGGATGTTTAGAAGCATCTCTGGTCTCTGCCCACTAGATACCAGTAGCACACCAAGAGGCCTAGCAGGCCCTTGAAAAATAAAGAAGTGGCTGCTTCAACCAAATAATGACAACCAAAAATGTCTCATGGTATTGTCAAGTGTCTGCCTGTGGGGCAAAATCACCCCATTTGAGAACCGCTGATCCACAGCAAGGACCAGACCCCTTGCTCTGATGAAGTTTTTTTATTCACCATAATATTCAGATCAGAATTTCTCAACCTCCAAACTATTGATATTTGGATTTAGCACTGGATGCCAGTAACCCCCCTCCAAACCTCTCTAGATATTTCTATATGCCCTCTGTGTAAGGGTGCCAGATTTAGCCAATATAAGTTCTGGATGCCTAGTGAAATCTGAATTTCAGATAAATAGCTGGTCCTTTTATAGTCCTGGTTGGTGCTATTGTTGTGGTTGTTGTTAAGTGCCGTCAAGTTGATTCCGACCCATAGCGACCCTGTATAGGATTTCCAAGGAGCAGCTGGTGAGCTTGAACCACAAACTTTGCAGCTCAAACGGCTTTGCAGTCTGGGTCATTAACCCACAGCACCACACCAGGACTCCGATTGGCACTGTAGAGTAACCAAAAAGTCACCTTGGAAACCATGTACAGGATCACTGTAAGTTCGAACTGACTTGACAGCACTTAACAACAACATTGAGATATTTAGGATGTTGCTGATGTTAAGTGTCGTCAAGTTAGTTCCAACTCATAACGACCCTACATAGGGTTTCCAAGGAGTGGCTGGTGGGTTTGAGCTGCCAGCCTTGTGGTTAGCAGTCCAGTGCTTATCTTAGAGTTTCAGGACATATGTATACTAAAATGTTATTTTGCTGTTTATCTACAATTCAAACTTAACTGGGCATCTGTATTTCATCTGACCATCTTTCTGGTGGGAGGGGACAAAATCAGCTGAGGTGAAATTCACTATTCTTGATGTTATCATTAAACTCTTGAATGCCTTCAAATGAACCGCCTATAACAAAAGTCATAAAGCACCTTTGAAAATATTTCAATTACAGTAAAAAACCCTTGCATTTTGAGATATTTAGATATTTATCCTGAAAACAGTACTGAGATAGTTAGATGATCATGGTTCAAGAGAGTATGTTTTTACATGAAAGATTCAAGCCTGTAAAAGTTCAAAGTAACCCCATACAAGGGGGCTTCAAAAAGTTCATATAAAAGTAGAATTAAAAGGTAATGGCATTTGCCATGAGTGCTTGGAAACTCTCTTGTATATGCCAACATATAACATGCACATCGTACTTTCATAGTAAAGGGCACTGAGGCTGTAGAACATATTGTTACCTTCAGTTATAATGGGGAGTTGGAGTGTAGACCCCCACTTTTAAATGTATATCCATTTACATTGTGGGATAGCTTTAAAATAAAAAACATGCATTTCTTCAGTAGTTTGAAAAAGACAAAAAAGTATTCATTTAAATAAAAGTCTTTTTGGGGGCATCTTGCAAAACATCAGAATGGCTTACATATTTTTTCAAGGCAAGAAGATTGACTAGGAAATCCAATGCTCAAGCCACCATCATGTGAAGGTTTTGAGTTAAAAAAAAAACGAAGTAATTTGAACCCTCTATTGTGTCACAAAGTCCTTGGGTAGTTGTAAACAGTGAATGCACTGGATTGCTTCCCAAAAGGTTGGAGGTTTGAGTTCAATAATGAACTTGGAAGAAAGAACTGGCAATGTGCTTTAAAAAAATCAGTCATTGAAAAATATATGGAGCATAATTCCACTATGATACCCATGGAAGAGCCATGAGTCAGAGGAGATGACATACAAGAGACCCAGGTTTGAATCCCAGTGAATGCAGCTCAAGTTCAGCCACCATTTGTCTGCAAATGGAAGCTTGTATGTCGCTATGATGCTCAGCAGGTTTCAGTGGAGCTTTCAAACTCATGTGGACTAGGGAAAAAGGCCTGGTCATCTACTTCTGAAAATCAGTCAATGCCAACCCTATGGATCTCGTACCCATTTGACCTAGCTTCAATGGCTTGATGATCAGAACTTGACTAAAGGAAGATAAAAAAATATTTTTTGATAAAGGAAACAAGTATAACTTGCTACAATTTGATGAACTTGACCTATAATTATGAATGTAGTAGCTCAAAATACCAACTGAGAGAGAGGAATCTTCACATCAAGGATCAATCCTATCCCCTCTGTATACAGGGTTGATAGAGATGGGCAATTCAGACATTGGCTACCTGAAACAGAAGGGGGGTGCAGCTATAAAGGCATGAAGTGACTGGCTTACAAGTTTTCAAGAGGGAGTTTAGTTTCAGAGTGTGTGGGGGAAGGTAGAATCCCCACTGAATCGTTTTCATCTTGTCTAGACAGATCTGGTGAAAGGAGATGGGGATAAGATTCTTATGATTCAATAGTGAATAACTGTTACCATGACTAATTGCGTCTGTCACAACTGTAAAGGTAGAAATTTTGTATTATAAAGGGGGTAGTAGTTAATCTTACAGTCCAGGAACAGAGGACTCTAGGACCATCAAGGGAGAAGAGCACGAGCGGAATGTGGAACCCTATCCAAAGAAGCAGTGACACCAAAAATGGAGGCAGAGATGAGGACATGGAGAGAGAGAACAACTGAGGACTCTAGACTCATGGAAAGAGAAAGGCTGTGTGCTGGTGAGTGGGAGGCAGGCCTGCAGAATATGCCCTTTGGTTGTTTAAATGATTCCTGGGTGTTTTTGTAGACATCCCCGTACCCCCTGCAAAAAAACAGAGGGACTAGAAGCAAATACTGTTGGATGATGATGCATGGAAGAGACTGTAATTATCACAATGAATCCCATTGGGATACCCATAGTGACAGACTAACTTGAAGAAGCTATAATGATAATGGGAATGAGGTGGCTGCGTATGATAAACATTGGACTGTGAACCACAAGTTCCACGATTTGAGCCTGCCAACCACTCCATGGGAGAAAGATGAAGTTTTCTGCTTCGGTGAAGATTAAAAAAGCTTTGGAAACCCTATACAGTGTCACTATGAGTTGGAACCTACTAGACAGCACTTAACAATAATAACAACAATGAAGGCCTGTGGTGGTGCTGGAGGATAAGCACTGGACTGCTTATGGTTCAAATTCACCATTTGCTCCTTGGAAATCCTACACAGGGTCACTATGAGTCAGAATTGACTTGACAGCACTTAACAACAACAGTGACAACAATGCACTGTTTCACCGACTTCTGAAAGCTCTTGTGTAGATTTGTAATGTGACCCTAGTCTGTTGTACTTACCTTGACTGCAGGTTTTCCCGGTATATCCTGGAAAGCATCTACATTTGTTTGGTCCCACACACTCCCCGAACTTGCAACCATGGATACACGTAGCTGTAGAAGGAGAAGATACATCAATGATATAAGAGCAAAGTATTTAGCACAGTGACACACACTAATGTCCACTGTAATTGCCGGTTTTACAAATCCATGGGACATTAGGGGGCAATCTGTTTTCTTTCTGCTCTGTTTTCACCTTGACAATCTGGCAGGTGTCTTGTATGTGAACTAGATCATTCTTCACACCCCTCCACCCCAATTTATGTGTGCAACTTTGATTAGCAGTGTGCCCCCAGCAGCATTCAAAGATAAATGAAGGTACTCCGGGACTCCAGTCAGCCAGTTTTGCACGTAAACACAAGATATTTTAGAAAAGAAATTTACTGTTTGAGCTAGGAGAGACCCTAGAGTAACCCTGGGCAGATTGCCAAGGTCTTTGTCTCTCCCCTCCCCCCCCCCCCTTCTTTTTTGGTCACTTGCCTTTTTTCCTCCCTTCCATATGTTCTATTTTTCTTTTAAGTGATCTTTGTAATGCTGTTGTTGTTGGTCAAACTGAACAACTTGAGGATTCAAGGGCAGGCAGGAGGGAGCTCTACCTCTATTCCTAAGGTTGGGAACAGCAAGGAGATTCTGGTGGTGAGAACAGTGTTTATTTCAGGGTTCGAGACTGCTTCTTCCTAGTTCTGTCACAGTAGATAAATTGAAACAGGACAGACTTGAATTTATAAAATGTGGCTGAACCAAAATGATGGAATGGGAAAAATTACAGGTTGATGCCCTGCTAGAAAATTAATCTCCCTCTTACAAAACAAGGCTAATGTGCATGTTGCATAGCAACCAAATGTCTTCACCGACACAGTCAGAAACAATGATACCCAGCTCAAAATGGAGCTGACCATGTAACCCTGAATGGGTGTCACTCGTCACAGTGTTGACAATAACACAATTTCCTGCATCAGGTTCCTGAAAGGGCTCACTATGTCTCTTCCTCAAGTTGTCCAGGGATTCAAGCTGTAATTTTTCTCATTCCTGTTGTCGTCCCACTTCACCCATATTTTACAAATGTGAATCTTCTGATTTCACCTCACTGGCCATGAGTAAACTAGTTTGAAGCCCTGGCTTATTTTTCTGTTTTAGTCATTGCTGTATTTCAACATCTGAGGCAAAGTAGATACTCAATAAATATTTGTTTAATTAATAAAGTGGTGGCAGTAACAACAGACATAGGATATCACTGACCCTCCACTTAGCAAACATGATATCCTTCTCCAGTGACTGGTCCCTCCTGACAATATGTCTGAAGAATGAGAGATGAAGTTTGGCCATCTTAGCCTCCAAGGAGAACTCTGGATAGTCAATGAAGACTGAGATTTTGAGTTCGTTTGATGAGAAGGGGATAGGGAAAAAGGAGAATGGGGAAACCCAGTGAGAAGAAGAGAGGAAGAAAAAATGACTAACAGAGAAGTGATGTGGATAGCATACCTAGGGCTCTCAGCACAGTTCCTGGATCTAGTAGGTGCTCAAGAAATAGCCAGCGAATGAAAGAATGACTCAGTAATTGCTTAGGTATGCTGCTAGCTTCTGTACCTATCCGTTCCCTTGGCTCTTAGGTTCACCTCTAAGCAAACCTGTTCCTACAGACCTCATCATCTTCCCTTCAACCCTGGTGCCTACTTTTGGTTAATGTCATCATTCCTCTTCCACTGACCTGGACTGAAAAAAAATCCCAGTTATCTCTTTTTTTATCATGTCCCTAAATCAGTCCATTACATTATCCTATTTCTACTACCAATTTGTTCATTGAACAAATATTCATTTAGCTCAGAACTGTCTTGCCTAGAGATACCTGGGAGATTGAAGTACACTGCTCTTTTCCCACTGTGGTCTGTGACCAGCACTGGATTGGTGTAAGGGTCTAACATCCTAGTCTCTTATCTATGGGCCTGCCCCTCCTTCTAGAAGTCCTGTCAGATATCTCCAGCCACATGTTACCTTCTCCTCCAAGAACCTTGGCAGGTCTCTCCTCTGAAACTGACCAATCTCCATCTTATTTAATAAGTAGATATTTATTTAAGGAGCCCTGGTGGTGAAGTGTTCGGTGGCTAACCAAAAGGTCAGTGGGTTGAACCCACCAGTTGCTCCATGGAAGAAGGCTGTGGCAGTCTGCTTCTGTAAAGATTACAGCCTTGGGAACCCTACGGGCGGTTCTATCCTGTCCTATACGGTTGCTAGAGGATCACTATGAGTCAGAACTGACTTGATGTCAATAGGTTAGGCATTTATTAGGCTTTTATTCTTGACTGGACCAATAAACAACATTCTTATCAATGGAGAAAAGATTGAAGTTGTCAAAGACTCCATTCTTCTTGGATCAACCATCAACACTCATGGAAGCAGCAGTCAAGAAAGCAAATGACGTATTGCATTAGGCAAATCTGCTGCACCAGACCTTTTTAAAGTGTTGAAGAGCAAAGATGTCAGCTTGAGGACTAAGATGCGCCTGGCCCAAGCCATGGTATTTTTAGTAACCTCACATGCATGCAAAGCTGGACAGTGAATAAGGAAGACCATAGAAGAATTGATGCTTTTGAGTTATGGTGTTGGAGGAGAATATTGAAAGTGCCATGGGCTGTCAAAAGAACCAATAGATCCGTTTTGAAAGAAGTGCAGCCAGAGTGCTCCTTGGAGGCCAAGATGGCCAGACTTCGTCTCTCATACTTCGGACATATTGTCAGGAGGGACCAGTCGCTGGAGAAGGATATCATGTTTGGTAAGGTGGAGGGTCAGAGAAAAAGAGGAAGACCCCCAATGAGATGGATTGGCCAGGTGGCAGCATTGATGGACTCAAGTGTGGCAACAGTAGTGAAGTTGGCCCAGGATTGGGCCATGTTTCGTTCTGCTGTGCATAAGGTTGCTATGAGTCAGTACTGACTCGATGGTACCTAACAACAACAAATTCTTGACTTCTAACTACTACTTAATTCTAAGTTCAATTCCGTCTGCAATTTCGCATTAGGGATTGGTTTAGATCCAACTCTGTATCCCGTCATGCTAAGTTGTTGCTGTTGTTGTTGTTAAGTGCCGTAGAGTCAGTTCTGACATGTAGTGGTCCTGCAAAGGGTTTCTGAGGATCAGCTGGTGAGCTTGAACCACCGACCTTGTGGTTCAGACCGCCTTTGCAGTCCAGTGCACTGTACCAGGACTTCGTCTTGCTAGGCAGTACACAGTTTAAGGTTAATGAGATTGAGCTGGTAAGGGTAGAGGCCAAGAACTAGTGAACTCAGGTATCAAGGTCAGGCCAGGTGAGGAGTGAAGGACAAAGATGGAAGGAAGGTTGAAGTGGGCTCACAGTCAGGTTGGGCTCTGCTTGCTTGGACCGGCACCCATGCACCTTGTCTCATTAGCACAGACAACGCACTCTGACTTAGAAATCAGAAACCCAGTAATTGAAGACAAACTATCTTGTGATTTGGCGCTTCAAGGAACATAGGACATTACTATTAAGAAGAACCAGGCAAACTGGATAAAACACAACACAGAGTTTTAGATATTTAAAAAAAACTCATTACAACTGAAGAACTGGCCATTTGACTGAGGTGGTGGGGGTGCTGACACTCTTCAGCTTGTAAAAGTTGCATTGTGAACATTTTGCTTGAAACCACTGCATTTGCTCTTTTACCATTTTGTTTGAAATTCTCTCATGCCTATGATATTATTGTTGTTAAGTGCCATGGAGTCAGTTCCAAAACATAGTGACCCTGTATAGGGTTTCCAAGGAGTGGCTGGTGAGCCTGAACCACTGACCTTGCAGTCCAGCACTTTAACCCACAGCACCACACCAGGACTCCTTTGATCTTAAAGAGTCCACAAAAGCCTGGAGAGAGCACGTGAGTGTCTGGGTGTAGCATGTCTCACTGCTCCGATTCAGCTCTACAAAACAGTCTTCCCAGAAAGCCTCAGCTGGAATCTCCTCCATCCACCAGTGACATGCCAGGTTCCTGCTACTGGAAGAGATCCCGAACTATGGGTCCCATGTGGTCTGTACCCTTTTCCACCTGACTGACTTTAAATAAACATGTGTCTGGTTGTGTCTAGTAAAAGAATCAAGCCACCTTTAACACCCTGCCACCTGGTGATTTCACGGACACAAGTCTGGGTGGAGAGTGACTGACCCTTTTCGAAGCCATGGGAATTGATGAGGTCTTTCCTCATCAATTAGAGTACACCCTCTAATGCGGCTGCAACTTACTCTCTGAAGGTGGTGCTATTTGGACCCTGTTGCATAGGAGGAACTGAATGAGCTAATGGGCCTTGCTCAATGTCACCCAGATTGTCTGGTTCTCAAGACAGTGCCCTTGATCATGACACTATCAAGTCAGTGTAAGCATCCATTCTAACTTTGTTCACCTAGGTTGGAAATGATGATTTTCTATTTTTTCTAGCATTGGCACAATCTTGTGTCATCTTATCACAATAAACCTGTGGCAGCAGAAGGTTTTGCATCCTATTCAGGGGGTGGAAGCAGCATCAATGTCTTCTACTGTCTCATTGGCTTGAGATATGATAAGGCCTGGGGTCTTATCATATGATAAGGCTAGGAGGTTGCAGCAGAGATAGACCAGCAAAGACAACATTACTATTTTTAAAAAGAACATTTTGGTGCTTTAGTTTGTTATCCAATATTTCTACACCAACACCTGAAATTTACAGGCCATGTTGTCATGCTATTATCCCATTTAACAGTTAAGGAGACTGAGGTTCCAGCAAAGGTCAACTGCTGGGGCCTGAGACAGTGAGACCAGAGTCTAGGCAGAATGCAGATTGGATCCCTCTGTTCTACAACTGCCTGTCACTACACAAAGTCACTTGAAAGCCCAAACAACACAAAACCCTGTGCTGAAATGATCAGACGCCTCTCTGAGTTCACATGGTCTGAGAAACAATGTCCAAGGCCGATCATGATTCTGCTATATATGAAAAAGAGTCTGAAAAATACAATTTTGACACATGCGTGTATGTACCCTTTGAAACCATTTGGAAACGGGCACTATGTATTTTTAAAATGAGGGTAACAAAACTAGAAGGGGAAAAGGCTTACTATTCTTATTTGTCATGAGGCCTACTGGTAAGGTAATCACAATTTAAAAACATATTTCATTAGAAATCAGTTGGAAAAAAATTGAGGGGCTTGACTTTATAAATAAATAAATAGAGAACCAATTGGCATCAAGTCAACTTCAACTCATTGCGACGCTGTATGTGTTGGAGTAGAGCTGTGCTCCATTGAATTTTCAAAGGCTGATGTTTTGATGTTGATCACTAGGCTTTCTGAGGTGCCTCTGGGTAAACTCCACTCTCCAACCTTCTGGTTAGCAGATGAGTGTGCATGGTAACAGAGTGTACCATGCAAGGACTCCTTATAAACAGATGAAGGACTTCATTGGCCTGTTTTGCCTATCATGGTTTCTTTAGATTAAAAAGAAAGCAAAACCCAGACAACCCAGCCTTGCTCATTAAGACAAAAAGAATTGACAAGGCAAATCACGTTGAGGGTGATGGTGGAGTCCCTGCGTGGTGCAAACAGTTAACTCACTCTGTTGCTGACAGAAAGGCTGGAGGTTTGTGTCTACCCAAATTTCCTCAAAAGCAAGGCCTGGTGATCTATTTTCCCAATATGTCAACAATTGAAAACCCTATGGAACACAGCTCTACTTAAAAAAAAAAAAAAAAAAGCTTTATTGTATTTTGGGGGAAAGTTTATCCAGCAAATTAAGTTCTCATTTAACATTTTCTCTGTAGGGTATGCACTGGACTGTGAACCACAATGTTAGTGGTTCAAGTTCACCAGCCACTTTGCAGAAGGAACTGAGGCTCTCTGCTCCTGTAGAGATTTACAGCCCCAGAAATCCTATACTGGCTCACTATGAGTTGGAACCAATTCAATGGCATTTACCAACAGCACACAAACATATTGTTCAGTGAAACTGGTTATATTTTTCACAATGTGCCAACATTCTCATTATTTTCATTCTGTTTCTTCTGTTTCCACGAATCCCCACTTCCCTCCTTACCTTCTTAGTTTTGTTTGAAAGTAAATGTTGGCCATTTGGTGTCTCATACAGATGATTTCTTTAAAGGATGGCAGGACTCACAGGTGATAATTGTTTAGTTTCTAATAACTGTTATTTAACTAACTGAAAGGTGACCTCCAGGTGTGGTTTCAGAACAATGTTTCAAGAGTGGCTCAGTGTCAAAGTTTCCCATCTCCCTCTCATCCAGTAAGCCTGCTCTTTTTAAAGGATGAGTTTTGTCCTGGCACAGTTCTACTTTGACACATACATGGATTGCCATGAATTGGAATCGATTCTATGGCAACTGATTTGGGGTGATGGCGTCACATACATTTGAGATAAGAGATTTCATGGGTCTCTTCTCTTGGCCTTTAAAATATATTTCATGTATTAGAAACCCAGACGATGGGTGTTTTGCCAGCTCCCTGGGGAGTTGGCTGGCAATTTGACAAGCAGTATCATAGATAAAAACTTAAGCGCTCTGACATAGTGCCCGAGAGCAGGGCCGGGGGTGGGGGTGGGGAGCTGAGCTTTTGCAGAATTACCTTCACAGTCTCCGTTGCTCTTTCTTCTCCAGCCGTGGCAGCAGGCCAGTTTGGCTCCATAGCGACAGACCCCAGGCTGGTCTGCCCGTGCTGAGAGCCCATGAGTCCTTGCACTGGGGAGAAAGAACCAGACATTAGCATGGAAAATGCAGAAAAGACAACTGGAGATATGACAGTGGCCCAGTTAGTTTCAACAAACACCTTAGCTCAAGGAGATTTTGAAAACCTGGATCAATAGCTTGTCAGTCTCTGCTCCCATCCCTTGCCAACCTTCCTCACTAACTGATCAAGAAAGATCAATCGCAGGTAAAGGACCTCATGGTTGGTGATGTGAAGGGTCACTGCAAATAAGGGAACCCTCAATGGGAAGACTTGACACAAAAATCTCAACAATGAAATCCAACAATGAAATCCAACATGATCATGAAGGTTGCAAAGGTTTCAATCTGTTATACATAAGGTTGCCACGAGTAGGAGCAAACTAGACGGCAACTAACAATAATATTTAATCTATAAAACTGTTGTTGTTGTTAGGTGTTGTCACGTCAGTTCTGACTCAGAGAGACCTTATGTGCAACAGAGTGAAACACTGCCTGGTCATGCACCAACTTCACAATTGCTACCTTTGAGCTCATTGTTTTCACCACTGTGACCCTTCACTTTTCTAGGCATGATGTCCTTCTCCAGGGACTGGTCCCTCCTGATAATATGTTCAAAGTACAAGAGACGAAGTCTCACCATCCTCACTTCTAAGGAGGATTCTGGTTGTACTTCTTCGAACACAGATTTGTTTGTTTTTCTGGAAGTCCATGGTACTTGTCAATATTTTTTTGCCAACACCATAATTAAAATGCATCAATTCTTCTACAGTTTTCCTTATTGATTGTCCAACTTTCATATGCATTTGACGCTATTGAAATTACCATGGCTTAGGTTTGGTGCATGTTAGTCATCAAAGCAGTATCTTTGCTATTTAATACCTTAAAGAGGTCTTTTGCAGAAGGTATGCCTAATGCAATATGTTTGGTTCCTTGACTGCTGGTTCCACGAGTGTTGACTGTGGATCTAAGCAAAATGAAGTCTTTAACAACTTCAGTCTTTTTTCCATATATCATGATGTTATTTATTGGTCCAGATGTGAGGATTTCTGTTCTCTTTACACTGAGGTGCAATCCATACTGAAGGTTGTGATCTTTGATCTTCATCAGTAGGTGTCTTAAGTCCTCTTCACTTTCAGCAAGCAAGGTTGTATCATCTGCATATGGCACGTTGTTAATGAGTCTTCCTCCAATCCTGATGCCACGTTTTTCTTCATATCGTCCATTATTTGCTCAGCATACAGAGTGACTAAGTACAGCAAAAGGATACAATGCTGGCACACATTTTTCCTGATTTGAAACCATTCAATATCCTCTGTCCGAATGACTGCCTCTTGGTCTAGGTACAGGATCCTCATGAGAACAATGAAGTGTTCTGGCCATTCTTCGCAATGTTATCCATAGTTTGTCATGATCTGCACAGTCAAAAGTCTTTGCATAGCCAATAAAACACAAGTAGACATCTTTCTGGTATTCGCTGATTTCAGCAAAGATCCATGTTACATCAGCAATGATATCCCTCATTGCAGATGCTTCTCTGAATCCAGCTTGACTTTTTGGCAGTTCCCTGTCCATGTACTCTTGCAGCCATTTTTGAATTATCTTCAGCACAATTTTATTTGCATGTGATATTGATATTGTTTGATGATTTCCACATCCTTTGGGTCACCTCTCTTTGGAATGGGCACAAATATGGATCTCTGACAATTGGTTGGCCAGGTAGCTCTCTTCTAAGTTTCTTGGCATGGATGAGTGAGTGTCTCCATTGCTGCATCAGTTTTTTGAAAGATTTCAGTTTGTATTCCATTAACTCCTGGAGTCTTGTTTTTCACCACTGCCTTCAGTGCAGCTTGGACTTCTTCCTTCAATATCATCAGTTTTTGACCATACGCTACCTGTTGAAATAGTTGAACATCAGCCATTCCTTTTTGGTATAGTGAGTCTGTATTCCTTCCATCGTCTTTTGATGCTTTCTGCATCATTCAACAGTTTGCCCATAGAATATTGCAAATAGAGGTTTGAATGATTTTTTCAGTTGTTTCAGCTTGAGAAATACTGAGTGTGTTCTTCCCTTTTGGCTTTCTAACTCCAGGTCTTTGCACATTTCATTATACTACTTTGTCTTCTAGAGCTGCCCGTTGACATTTTCTGCTCGGCTCTTTTATTTCCTCATTTCTTCCAGTTGCTTTAACTGGAGAGCAAGTTTCAGAGTTTCTTCTGACATCCAGTTTTGTCTTTCCTTCTTTCCTCTTTTTAATGATCTTTTGCTTTCTTCCTGTATGATATTCTTTATATCACCCTACAACTCCTCTGGTCTTCAGTCATTAGTGTCTAATATACCAAATTTGTTTTTGAGATGGTCTCTGAATTCAGGGAGGGCATATTCAAGATCATATTTTGGTTCTTGTGGACTTGTTTTAATTTTCTTCAGCTTCAGCTTGAACTTGCATATTAGCAGTTGATGGTCTGTTCCACAGCCTGGCCCTGGCCTTGTTTTGACTGATGATATGGAGCTTTTCCACAGATGTAGTCAATGTGATTTCTGTGTTTTCCATTTGGTGAGGTCCACGTGTATAGCTGTCTTTTATATTGTTAAAAAAAGGTAATTGCAATGAATAAGTCATTGGTCTTACAAAATTCTATCATGAGATCTCCAACATCGTTTCTATCACCAAGGCCATGTTTTCCAATTACTTACCGATCTTTCCTCTTTGTTTTCAACTTTCTCATTCCAATCACCAGTAATTATCAATGCATCTTGATTGCATATTTGATCAGTTTCAGACTGAAGAAATTGGTAGAATTCTTCAGTTTCACCAACACTGGCTTTGGTGTGTAAATTTGAATAATAATTATATTAGATCGTCTTCCTTGTAGGCATATGGATATTATCCTATCACAGACAGTGTTATACTTCAAGATAGATCTTGAAATGTTCTTTTTGATTATGAATGCTACCCATTTCTCTTGAATTTGTTGTGGTGGCATAGTAAACCATATGATTGTCAGATTCTGCGGGAGAAAGATGAGGTTTTCTTCTCCCATAAAGATTCACAGCCATGGAAACCTTATACAGGGTCTCTATGAGTCAGAACTGACTCGATGGCACACCATCACCATAACAATTTCTAGGAGCAATGAGTTAAGTGTTGTATTGCTAACTGAAAATGTAAGCAGTTCGAACCTACCAGCTGCTACATGGGTGAAGGAAGATGAAGTATCTATTTCTGTAAAGATTCACATCCTCAGAAACCCTATGGTACAATTTTACTCTGCCTTATAGCGCAGTGGTTACGAATCGGGCTGCAAACCGCAAGGTCAGCAGTTCGAAACTACCAGCTGTTCCATGGAAGAAAGATGAGGCTTTCTGCTCCCGTAAAGATTTACAGCCTCGGAAACCCTGTACAGGGTGGCTATGAGTCGGAATCAACTCCATGGCATATAACAACAACAACAATAGGCTCCTGATGTTCTGCTGTAGGATAAGCATTGTAGGATAAGCACTCAACCACAAGGTTGGTTTGAATTGCAAGTTCGGTGGTTCAAATTCACCAGCTGCTCCTTGGAAATTCTATACAGGGTTGCTATGAGTCGGAACTAACTCAACGGCACTAAACAACAACAAACAACAATAGGGTTCTGATGTGGCACTGTGGGTTAATACATTGGACTGCAAGGTTGGTTTGAACCACAAGGTCAGCAGTTCAAACTCACAAGCCACTCCTCAGAAACCCTACGTGGTGGTTGGTGGTGGTGTGCCGTGGAGTCAGTTCTGACTCACAGTGACCCTGACTCATAACCACTATACTACCAGAGCTCCTTTCGGAAACCCTATACCGGGTCACTATGTGTCAGAACCGACTCGACGGCACTTAACAATAACCACATAGGGTTGCTATGAGTCAGAACTGACTCAAGGGCAGTGGTTTTTTATGGCTGTTTCCTCATGCATATTCAGTACACTGTAAAAGATTATCTGTACTTTTTTTTTTAACAGACAAGGAATGCACATTTTACCTTTGTGCTTTAGGTTGCAGGGCTGAACTGTATGCAAGTTAATAATATCTTAGGCAAGGTCAGGAAGTTCAACAGCCTTTTAGCTTTCCTTGGTTGTCTGCCTCTCTGTCGAACTTGGTTATTCAGTTAAAAGTCACAAGACGCATGGTCTGGAGCATGTCATTAACTAAAGCACCAAAGGCAAGGATGATTTTACTATTTACTTTTTCTTGAAGGGGGCATTAGTTTTCTCTCTCTTCATCTTTAATAATATTATTTTTGGGGTTCCTCAGAACCTTTTAGAACAGTTTTTCAGCTTTGACACTACTGTCGCTGAGGGAGCTCTCCTAATGGTAGGATGTTGAGCAGCATCCTTCTATCCATTAGTAGCACTTGCCACCCCCAAGAAGTGACAACCAAACTGTTTCTGGACAAATGTCTCCTGGGCAGCAAACTCCCGCCCCTCTCCTGCCATTGAGAACCACTGATTTAGAGTAAGACATTTATTGGGAACTTTCTATTTTCCAAGATCTGTCTTAGGTACTAGGAGCCCTGGTGGTGCTGTAGAATAAGCACTGGACTGCTAACCCAAAGGTCGAAGGTCAGCAGTTTAAACCTGCCATCTTTCCCTCAGGGGAAAGATGAAGCTTTTTGTTCCCATAAAGATTTACAGCCTCACAAACCCTATAGAGGGTACCTATGTATCGGAATTGACTGGACGGCAGTGATTTTGGTTTTGGATTTGGATTTTAGGCACATCAGTGTGGGTTAGGTGTTGGGCTGCTAACAGAAAGTTCGGCAGTTCAAACCCACCAGCCACTCCCCAGGAGAAAGATGAGGCTGTCTACTCCTGTAAAGGTTTGCATTCTCGGAAACCTTATACAAGGTCGCTATGAATTGTAGTCAGCTAGATGGCACTTGATTTTGGTAGACACATAGAGTACAGGGATGAAGAAGACCCATTGTTTACACCCATGAGCTCATAGTCAGTTGCACATAGATGGATTCCAGCATATGGGAAGTGGCATGAAAGTGCCCTGAGAAAATTTTAATAATGCCTGTTGTTATCTAATCTGCACATCACCCACACTTCTGCAAGTGAGGCCACCATCTTGACCCCAAATGCACGTCACTAACAAATACCAAACAAGAATCCATGGACTGATGAACACAAAGTGGGGTGAGGAGCAAATGCAACTTCAAATCCAATGATAGCCTTAAACTCTCGCATTACAAACATTGAGACATAATGTGCATAACCTTACCGTTTAAAGGGTACACATCAGGGGATTTTAGTATATTCAATATGCTGTATAACCATCAGTACTGTCTAATTTCAGAACATGCCCATCACCCTAGAAAGAAACTTTCTGCCCACTCCCACTTCTCTCAGCCCCTGGCAACCACTCATCTACTTTCTGTCTCTGTAAACTTGTCTATTCTGGACAGTCTATATAAATGGAATCATATGTACAATATGTTTCTGGCTTCTTTCAATTAGCATAATGCTTTCAAGGTTCATCCTTATTGTGTGTTGTTGTTTGATGCTGTCGAGTCCATTTCCAACCATGGCCTCCCTGTGTGTGTAGAGTAGAACAGGGTTTTCAAGGCTGTGATCTTTCAGAAGCAAAATGTCTTCCCAGGCACTGCTGGGTGGTTTGGGACCACCATGCTTTCAGCTAGTTGTTGTTGTTGTGAAGTGCCTTTGAGTTGGTTCCGGCCCATAGCGACCCTGTATAGGGTTTCTGAGGAGCAGCTGGTGAGCTTGAACCACCAACCCTGCAGTTCAAACGGCTTTGCAGTCTGGTGCATTAACCCACAGCGCCACACCAGGAATCCCTTCAGCTAGTAGTCAAGTGCTTAAACCACCCGCACCACTCAGGGATTCCTTATCCATGTGGCAGCATGTATCAGAACTTCTTTATGGCTAAATTATCTACCACTGTATGGATATTAAAAAACAAACAAACCACTGCTGTTGAATTGACTTCAACTCCTGTTGACTCTCTGACAAAGTAGAACTGCCCTATAGGGTTTTCAAGGTTGTAAATCTTTATAGAAGCACACTGCCATATCAGTCTCCCACAGAGCAGCAGGTAGATTCCAATTGCTGACCTTTTGGTTAGAAACCAAGTGCTTTAACTAGTGCGCTATCAGGGCTCCTCATCGTACGGTTATCTCATTTATCTAGCCATTCATCTATTGATAGACACGTGGGTTGTTTCTGCTTTGGGACTATTGTGAACAATATTGCTATGAACATTGGTTTACAAGTGTTTTAAAGTCCTGAGTATATACCTAGGATTGGAATTGGTGGGTCGTATCTTGGTGTGGCACTGTAGGATAAGCACTGGACTGTTAACCACAAGGTCAGCAGTTTAAATCCACCAGTTGTTCCTCAGAAGCCCTATACAGGGTCATTGTGAATCAGAACCAACTCGACGGCACTTAACAGCTTAGCAACAACATTTGTTCTTATTGTTGTTAAGTGCCGTTGAGTCGGTTCTGACCCATAGCGACCCTGTATATGGTTTCCGAGGAGCTTGAACCTCTGACCTTGCAGTTCAAATGGAACAACAACACAGTACTTCTATATTTAACTTTTTAAAGAACCTCCGAATTGTTTTCCATAGTGGCTACACTATTTTATGTTGCACCAGCAATGGAGGAAGGTTCTAATTGCTCCACGTTCTCGACAACGCTTCTTAGTTTCCGATTTTCTGATAAGTTAGTTCTGGTGGCACAATGGTTAAACATCTGGATGCTAACCAGAAGGTTGGGGGTTCGAACTTACCCAGCAGCTCCACGGGAGAAAGACCTGGTCATCTACTTCAGTAAAGATGACAGCCAAGAAAACCCTATGGGGGTGTTCTAATCTGTTTCCTTTCCTTTAGCCACATGGAGCTGGTGCTTGGGGTGTAGAGAGGACGGAGGAACTAACTTTACCTGGGAAAAGGAGGAGGGTGGTACAGGGCTGGTGACATTTGAGTTGGATTTAAAAAGAAAACATGATAAACAAGAATGATATGGGGGAGGGGAGACGGTTTCTATCTATGGAATTTTAATTCCATACTTTTATAAGGAATGTGTGATTTGTTTAAATAGATTTTAATCTAGCAATAACATTGTGGTGATGGTCTACCAACTTCTTGATTGCAGATTTGTAAGCAATACATTCCCCCAGCCCAACATGCAGGGCCTTCCCCATTTCCTGATGCCAAAAAATCAACATGTTTAATTCCCTGTTCGAGCCCACCAGCCGTTCCAAGGGAAAAGGAAAAGGATGAGGCACTGTAGGATAAGCACTGGATTGCGAACTGCAAGGTCAGTGGTTTAAATCTATCAGCTGCTCCTTGGAAACCCTATACAGGGTCACTATGAGTTGGACCTGACTTAATGGTACTTAAAACCAGCATATTAAGGTTCAAATTCACCAGTTGCTCCATGGTCCTATTATATGATGTGCGTCAGAATTAATTCGATAGCAGTGAGTTTGTTTTTGTGTGTTGTTGTTGGTATTAAGTGCTGTCGAGTCGGTCCCAACCCATAGCGATCCTGTATAGATAGGGTCTCCCAGGAGCGGCTGGTGAGCTTGAACCACTGACCTTGCCATTCAAACCGACTTTGAATGGCATTAAACCACAGCACCTACTTAACTATATAAATATATATATATATATGTGTGTGTGTATATATATATATTGTTGTTGTCAGGTGCCATCGAGTCGGAACCGACTCATAGCGACCCCATGCACAGCAGAACGAAACAATGCTCGATCCTGGGCCAACCTCACCACCGCTGCCACCCCCGAGTCCATCAATGATGCCACCTGGCCGATCCATCTCGTTGGAGGTCTTCCTCTTTTTCTCTGACCCTCCACCCTACCCAGCATGACATCCTTCTCCAATGATTGTTTCCTCCGGACTACATGTCCAAAGTAGGAGAGACGAAGCTTAGCCATCCTGGCCTCCAAGGAGCACTCTGGCTGCACTTCTTCCAAAACAGATCTATTGGTTCTTTTGGCAGTCCATGGCACCCTCAGTATTCTCCTCCAACACCACAACTCAAAGGCATCAATTCTTCTACGATCCTCTTTATTCACTGTCCAGCTTTCGCATCCATATGAGGCTAATATATATATATATATATATATATATTGTTGTTGTTATGTGCTGTCGAGTCGGTTCCGACCCATAGCGACCCTGTACAGGGTTTCCGAGGGTGTAAATCCTTACAGGAGTAGAAAGCCTCATCTTTCTCCCACGGAGCAGCTGGTAGTTTCGAACCGCTGACCTTAAGGTTCGCAGCCCGATTCGTAACCACTACGCTACCAGAGCTCCTTTTATATATATATATGTAGGAGTCCTGGTGTGGTGCTGTGGGTTAATGTGCTGGACTGCAAGGTCAGATTGAACAACAAGGTCTGTAGTTTAATCTTACCAGCCACTCCTTGGAAACCCTGTACAGGGTCGCTGTGAGTCAGAACTGACTCAACTGCACTTACAACACACACATACACATATGTACTGTTGTTAAGTGCTGTTGAATCAGATTCAACCCTGTATAGGGTTTTCTGAGGAGTGGCTGTTAAGTTTGAATCACCACCCTTGCAGTTCAAACAGACATTGTGCTACACCAGGACTCCATATACATGTGTGTGTGTATATATATAAACTATGGCTGTTGATGAATCAGTTCATGACAGAAAATTATAAAATGGGTTCAGAAACTTTAACACCTACACAAATCAGAAAAGCCCAGTTCTACATTAGCTGCTACACTGGTTTTGTACATTAGAGAGGTCTTCAAAAGTTCACGGAATATGGAATGAAAAGATAATGGAACTTTCCCATGAACTTTATGAAGCCCTCTTGTATTTCCTGAAGGAGAGTGAGCAGCTTGAAACAAGGTTGCAGGAAATATCCTCAGAGAACCACACAGGTCCACAAATCAGCAATATGCCTTTTAATTAGTGGGTGTGTGGTCCCTGTATCCCACTAGTTTTGAGAAATAACTTCAAAGTGTCCTCCACAACTTGGGCTCTTACTGGTTTAATCATCAGATTCTACATCTGGTCATGAAAATGGAAAAATAGTTTAAAAGGGGGAAATACTCACTAGTGTTAATAATTACGTGCTGATTTGTGATGCCAGAGGAAATTGATTTATTACGCCAAAAAACCAGCCCTACCATCTGTATTTGCTAGTTATTTTATTTTATTTTTTTAAAGAAAATGAACATAATGTGGTTCTCTAAATTTTATGAGTAAATTAGAAAATCAATTATTAAAATATTATATTTAAGTTGAAACAGTATTATCCAGGGGAAGAAAAAAACCAATACAAACAAGAATGATATGGATCATTAAAAAAAAGCACTGTTATCTTGTAAGAACTTTTTACAACTGCTAAAAACAAACCCACAAACCAACCAAAAAACCCTTTGACTTCTATTTACTACACATTTCTTGTGATGTTCCAAGTCAACATTAACAAATGAATTGGATTACTTTTCCAGCATCCTTTCCTATTGGCACTTTGCTCTAATTCCATGCCTACTTACTAGTTTTTCTATCACAAATTCAATTAATTCTGGTACTTTAATACCTAATTATAAGTATTCTGGAAAAAAGAGATAAACGATTACATTAAATCATATGAAATTGCCATTTGTATATGTCAAAAATGGTCAGATACCTGTAATTGCATAGGTTGCAATTGAACGACTATGGAAGAGGAGGTTAAGTTCTCCCCCAACCTGTTTGCCTCCTGGGCAGGAAGCTGCACTCTACCTATCAGCTGGCTTAGGTCACTGGGCCACATAACTGGTTTTGGCCAATGGAAACATGCTGTGTCCAGGCCTGGCTCATAGAGGTTCCCATGATGCTTTGCTTTCCCTTCAGCCCACTGAATAAAGGAGGGCCTTCAACCTGGAGGAGGATGGCACCCAGTGATAGATGGGGTCAGGCCTCATGTGAAAGAATACTGTACAGTTTCTCAAAGCTGCTTTGTATTACTAGGTGGACAAAAAGTAAATGTTTACCATGCTCAGTCTCAGAGATAAGGAGATGGTCTGATGTAGAAGTCACCAATGAATGAGCAACACAGTAGTATTCTGAGAGCCTTTTCCTTGTATAAACTAAAATCTAATAGGCATTGTTTTTACTTTATATGTGAATTCATGCATACAAAAACAAAACAAAACCATACAGAGCTAACTGTGTGAATCACATTTAGGTCCATATCTAATATCTAGTGATCTTTTTTTTTTTTTTTTTTATGTATACAATTAGGCCAGCAGTTTGAAACTACCAGCTGTTCCACAGGGGAAAGATGAGGCATTCTGCTTCCATGTGGTTCGAAAACCCTAGGCAAGCTCGCTATGAGTCGGAAATGACTCCATGGCACACTTGCACTACCACCACCACTGCTACCACAACCACGACAACCGCATTTTGGAACATTCAGGCTGCACGGTTAAGGCATGATATCACTCACCTGGAATTTAATAGCTGTCTGGACACGAACGGGCTTTTCTGCACTGAGCAGGAAGATCTCTGCTATAGTGCTGCACTGTTGCAGTGTGCCGCAGAGTCGGTTCTGACTCATAACAACAAGCCTGTATAGGGTTTCCGAGGCTGTAAATCTTTACAGGAGCAGAAAGCCTCATCTTTCTCCCACGGGGTAGCTGGTGGATTTGAACTGCTGACCTTGCAATTAGCAGCCCAACTCATAACCCACTACACTACCAGGATTCTGTCTCAGTGCTATAGAGCAAGATAAACTCAGGGTAACTGTTCATGAGAAGAAACGTATGAACCTAGAATGGGAACGATCTGGTCTTGAACCGAATTGATCCCACCAACATCTTCTGCTACCTTGGGAGGTCTGGACTGGTCTGCCAGTTGCCCACACGTGTGTTCTCTCTCACTTTCTCTTCCTGAACAATGTTTGCTATACAGAAGGCCCAGGGAACCCAGTCTCGAGGCAGACAAGTGTCAGTGTAGTGAGTCTGCAGACAGGAGGCCCTGACTTGCCCCGAGTTCCTTTAATGCATTATGCAGCTTGCTGTTGACATTGATCAAACTCATCAGAAAATTGCCATCTCCACAGCTGAATGCAATTTTAAAACATCCCAGGGCCCGTGTAAGTAGTGTAGTATTTCTTCATGGGATTCCTTATTTTCTGCAAAAATAGACTGCATGAGAATTCCTAGTGTGCTTGTTTATGGTCAGGTTCCAGGAAACTCAGGATAGTCTCCAAGACAAATTGAAAAGTTAAAACCTCTTGCTGATTTTTAAAGCCATCCAGTTCATTTTGGTCCAACCTCCTGCTGGGAAATTGCCTTTCCACCCCAGAGTCCTGGTGTGATGCTGTAGGTTAATGCGCTGGACTGCAAAGTTAGTTTGAACCATAAGGTTACCAGTCACTCCTCGTAAATCTAGTGGGAATGTCTGATAGATACACATCTCTAACATTTAGGAGAATGTTAGGGCATGTCAACTGTTCAATTAATGTTTGGTGAATTTTAACTCCTTTTAGAATTTTTTTTCCCCCTTCATAATGGAAATCTTCAGATTAAAACAGGTTACTTACTGAAAGTGACACACTGGGACCTAGCAAGTAACCAATGAGTCTGGAAGTACTGGTGATCCCTCTAGGCAAAATATTTGATGGGAAGTGATTTAATTTTATGGGAGACACCATAACCTTCAAAACTGCTACTTGCTTATTTTGAGTTTCAGGAAAAATCACTTCTCTTTTTGTATTAGAGCTTAAATTCTAAGCACTTGGTTTTGGTGAAAGCTACAGTTGTGACACTGTAGGATAAGCACTGGACTGCTAACTGCAAGGTGGTGGTTCAAACCCACCAGCCTCTCCTGGGAAACCCTATACTGGGTCTCTAGGAGTTGAAACCAACTCAATGGCACTTAACAAAATCAGTCAGCCCAGGAAGGGGCCATCTTGCCCACAGGGGACTTGTTTGGACATGTCTTTAATGGAAATTGGGGTACCAGGGCCACTTGGTCTTGACTCATACCCCGACCAAGATGGTTAGAGGGCCCCAGAACCAATTCTGTAAATTTTTCTTCTCTGCAATAGTGTATGTATCTCAACCACGGCACTTCCCCGCATATGTAGTCCCATCTGCAGCAATAATGAAGTGATCTGTGGCCCATCATGATTTTGTGATGATTAGCTCTGGTAGCGTAGTGGTTACGAATTCGGGCTGCTAACCTCAGGGACAGCAGTTCGAAACTACCAGCTGTTCCGTGGGAGAAAGATGAGGCTTTCTGCTCCCGTAAAGATTTACAGCCTTGGAAACCCTGTACAGGGTCGCTATGAGAAGGAACCGACTCCACGGCACATAACAACAACAACAACCTTTGTTTACGATGGTCTATAAAGGAGCTCTGGTAGCGTAGTGGTTACGAATCGGGCTGCGAACCTTAAGGCCAGCAGTTCGAAACTACCAGCTGTTCCGCGGGAGAAAGATGAGGCGTTCTCCTCCCGTAGAGATTTACAGCCTCGGAAACCATGTACAGGGTCGCTATGGGTCGGAAACGACTCGACGGCACTTAACAACAACAACAGCAACATAATTACACTAGGAGTCCTGGTGTGGCGCTGTGGTCTAACGCGTCAGACTGCAAAGTCATTTTGAACTGCATGGTCGGTGTTTCAAGCTCACCAGCTGCTCCTTGGAAACCCTATACGGGTTGCTCTGGGTCAGAATTGACTTGACGGCACTTAACAACAACAATAATTAAACTGGAGTACTGGTGTGGCGCTGTAGGATAAGAACTGGACTACCAACCACAATGCCATTTGTTCAAACCCATCAGCAGCTCCTCGGAAACCCTATACACGATCACTGAGTCACAGCTGACTGGATGGCAATTAACACAACAAAATTAATTAACAACAAAATGAAGCCACATGACCACGAATACTGAGGATCCCATCATTGCTTCATGCTAATGGTTTCTTTCCCTCATTGGGATGGTTTTTCTTTGTCTTCTTTTTGTCCTGTTTAAGACTTAAGGGGTCTGTGTAAAATATATTTGAATTTGGGGTCTGTGTGGCACTGCAGGATAATGCACTTGACCGTGAGGTCAGTTTGAGCCACAAGGGTGGCAGTTCAAACCCACCAGCCACTCCTCAGAAACCCTATACAGGGTTGCTATGTGTTGGAATTGACTCACTGACACTTAACCATAACAGCATTGCCCTAAAATATTTTGAAATTTAGTTTACTCATCTGGCGAGTGACTTCCCAATATCTCTTCTCCCCTTCTTCCTTAATCATTAGACTCCTATGATCCAACCACAGTTCCCAGCCTACATTTCAGTGAGGTGTGGCCAATGGCATGTAAGCAGGAGTGTCATGTGCAACTTGCAGGCAGTGGCTTTAAATCAGTTCATTCTAGCTGGACCCCCTGCTGAGAATTTGCTGTTACACCACACCTGGGGATCTTGTTAAACTAGATCCGGATTCTGTGTATCTGGGGTTGTTGTTGTTGTTGTTAAGTGTCCTCGTGTCGGTTCCGACTCATAGCGACCCTATATAGGGTTTCCGAGGAGCAGCTGGTGAGCTTGAACCACCGATCTTACAGTTCAAACGGCTTTGCAGTCTGGCACATTAACCCACAGTGCCACAGGTAGAAAAGCCAATTCTTAGCAAGGTTTTTTGTTTTTTTTTTTACCAGAATGAACCTATTTGAAGCCCTGATCTATTTCCTCTTATTGGAAAAGAGTCCTGGTGTGGCACTGTAGGATACGTACTAGCCTGCTGACCACCAGGTAGTGGTTCAAACCCACCAGCCACTCCTCAGAAACCCTGTGCAGGGTCGTTATGAGTTTGAATCGACTTGAAGGCACTCAGGAACAGCAACAGTTGTCTGAAATGTGATGGCCATGTTTGCTGGAGAAGGCCTTCAGGTAGAGCCACAAGATGGAGGAGCTTGGGGCCCTACCTTGTGTTTATAGTCTTGAAGCCAAGGTTATTTGGGTTTTCAGTTACTTGTAGCTAACATCAAAGGATCAAACAGCAATGTTGCTATGCTCACTAACTCCTAAAAGTCACTTACTCCTATTTGGACATTCTTGCCTTAAAATTCCCAAAGTCAAACAGTTTGTGAAGCACAGTCTTCACAGCCTTCATTCAACTGAAAATCAAGCTCATGGACACTGTTGTTCTTGGTTTCTGTCTCTTCTGAGTTCCTCTTAAGATGTCAACAGGATGTGAGCATGTAAATTACATAAACAGGACTTTAAGCCTTCTAAGTCATTGGAACCAGTGCAATAGAGGCATCTTTGAGATGCTTTTTATGTTGTTTCGTGATAACTATGTCCTAGAAATAGTCAACTCTTGAGTTTCGGGTATAGTCCCACTAATTCTTACATATTAAAAAAAAATCAAATGAATGATATGACAACCATTAAAAAAATTACTGAAATCATGATAAAAACTAAGACCCAACCCATAAAGTCAAGGACAGGAGACTACAAAAGCTGAGGCTGCCTGTGGTAGACTGAATGATGACCCCTCAAGTTGGCCGCGTCCTAATGCCTGGAGCCTGTGCATGTTTGTTACGTGATGTGGTGCAAGGACCTTTGCAGATATGGTCAAGTGAAGGCTACTGAGATGGGAGATGATGCTTCTTGCATTGTTCAATATTTTACCCATGTTGTTGTTGTTGTTAAGTGCCATCAAGTTGGTTTCAACACATAGTGACCCTGTATAGGGTTTCCGAGAAGTGGCTGGTAGGTTTAAACTGCCAACCTTGCAGTTAGCAGTCCAGTGCTTATCCTACAGTGCCACCCAGGACTCCTCCCACAAAGATGACAGCCTATGAAACCCTAAGGCACAGTTCTACTCTGTCCTATAGGATTGCTGTGAGTCAGAATCGGCTTGAGGACACAAGAAGACTTACATTTCTCATCTCCAGAAGCATAAGAGAATAACTTTGTGTTGTTTTAAGTTTGTGGTCATTTGGTACAGCAGCACCAGGAAACTAACACATTGCCTTAAAATGGGACTCTGAGAAGACTCCATTCTTCAATAGCCTGTGTTTTGCAGTTAGCAGGCACTTCAACATGAACTTGATCAGTCCCTCACCTGTCACGTGCTTTGACTTGAATTCGATAGAGAAAAAAAGATGCATAACAGAAATCTGTTATAAGTAGGGAGTTACGCCAATCTTGATTCTCAAGAATATCAAAGTCAACAACACAGTATTCTTATGTACTCAAGGAAAAAGGTCTTTAAGAAACCTACATGTTACAACCCAAAACACAAAAGATGGAGGTCAGATTAATAAATGCTCTAGATCAGTGTTATCCAATAAAAATTTAAGAGCCACCTGTGACTGACATTTTCCAATTGTTTCTAACCACATTCTTTTACAAACCAAAAGAAACAGGTGAGGTTAATTTTTGTTGTTTTTGCTGCTGTGAAGTGCCATTGAGTCGGTTCCAACTCCCAGCAACCCTGTGTAGGGTTTCCAAGGAGCAGCTGGTGACTTTGAAACGCCGACCTTGTGGTTCAAACTGACCTTGCAGTCCAGTGCTTTATCCCACAGCACAACATTAACATTTCAACATATATTCAATATAAAAATGAATGTGATGTTTTACATTCTATTTTTCATATGAAACCTCCCAAATCTGCTGTGTCTTTTCACTTACAGCCCATCTCATTTTGAACAGGCTTCAATGCAATGCTCAATAGCCACATGGGGCTTCCAACTCATAGTGACCCTGTGCACAACATCATCCTCATAACTGTTGGTACGCTTGAACCCATTGCTGCTGCCACGATGCCAATCCACCTCATTGGGGTCTTCCTCCACTTTACCAAGCATGAGGTCCTTCTCCAGGGTCTGGTCCCTCAGGATAACATGTCCTAAGTATGAGAGACAAAGTCTCATCATTCTAGCTTCTAAGGAACATTCTGGCTGCATTTCTTCTAACATAGATTTGTTTGTTTTTCTGGAAGTCCATGATACTTTCAATATTTTTCTCCAACACCATGATTCAAATGTATGCATTCTTCTGTGGTCTTTCTTATTCATTGTCCAACTTTCTCATGTATATGAGGCTGTTGAAAATACCATGGCTTGAGTCAGGGGCACCTTAATCCTCAAACTGATATTTCTGCTCTTGAACACGTTAAGAGGTCTTGTGCAGTAGATTTGCCTGATGCAATACACCATTTGATTTCTTGACTGCTGCTTCCATAACAGTTGATTGTGGATCCAAGCAAAATGAAGTCTTTGACCATTTCAATCTTTTCTCCATTTATCATGATGTTATTTATTTATCCAGTTGTGAGGAGTTTTGTTTCTTTATATTGTGTGCAACCCATACCGAAGACTGTGGTCATTTATCTTCATCCGTAAGTATTTTAAGTCCTCTTCACTTTCAGCAACCAAGGTCGTATATCACAGGTTGTTAATAAGTCTTCCTCCAATCCTGTGCCACATTCTTCTTCATATAATGTAGCTTCTCAGATTATTTGCTCAGCATACAGATTGGATGGTGATGGTGGTGGTGGTGGTGTTTATGTGCCATGGGGTCGGTTCTGACTCATAGTGACCCTGTATAGGGTATCTGAGACTGTATGTCTTCACAGGAACAGAAAAACTCATCTCTCTCCCACAGAACCTCTGGTAGTTTCAAACTGCTGAGCATAAGATTAGCAGCCCAACTCGCAACCACTATAATACCCTGCAGGGTTGGCTACCTTCTTTGCAAATGTTGTTGATCATGCCTTGGAGTCTGGAGTTGATGACACATAGTTCTCGAACAGTTTTTGAGAGGGAATCACTTGATAGATAGCAGCTTGTTGGAGCAGATAACAAACACACTGACTCATGAACCTGATATCCCACAAAGAAACCCCATTTCACATCTTGAAAACTGCAGAACTGCAGAAGCCTAACACAGATTCTCAAGTTTAATATTGTTTGGTTGACTCAGGGGCCTTTCGGCTTTCCATTTAATTTGGTGGCACTTTGAAAGTGGAGATCTGTTTGCTGACTGCTAAAGAACTATTAATCCCATCTCCAAATAGTAATTTGGTCAACTGTCAGTGGTCTTTCTAGCAATACAGGAACACCCAAAGTAAAAGGAAACCATGACTAGGAGCAAAAAGCATCCGCTCATGTTTTTATCATGAAAAGGAAATTGAAACTTGTGACCATACATTCTAAGTGTTTGAACTTCTGAGTCCCTTAATCCCTTGGTTAACTCTGATGAAGGATGTTTTCCTGCAAGTTTAGCAGGAAGCTCCCATCAACTAAAAGTCTCTCTAACACAGTAGTTCACAACTGAGGGGGATTCTGTCCTCCCAGGAGACACTGGACAATGGCCAGAGATATTTTGGGTTGTCACAACTTGGGGAATGGGTAGTATTGGCACCTACTTGGTAGAGACCAGGGATGCTGCTAAATAGCCTTCACTGTGCAGGACAGCCCACACCCCAACAAATAAGTATCCCCTGTCGAAGGACCCAGTAAACTAAGCAAGCAAGACTGACTTGTGCTTAGTTACATACTATTCTCTAGTGAACAATTTCACACTTTACCACCACATCAAAGATTCTGCTTCTGGGTCTGGCCAGCATCTGCCTCTCGCCCAACCCCGGAGCACCTTCCTACAGAATCCAAGACTCTTGTCAAATGTACCCGCCCTGAAGGCCTCCAGTGAGCACAACGTAAGTGGGCATTTATTAAGTAAGGAGTTTTGAAAAAGAAGTTTCTGGGAAAGCCAGTTTCAGGGTTGTTGCATGCTATCGAGTGGGTTCCGATTCTTAGTGACTCTGTTTAGGGTTTCTGAGGCTGTAAATCTTTGAGGGAGAAGAAAGGGTGTGGCTGGTGGGCTCCAAGCGCCAGTCTTGTGGCTCGAAGTCCAGTGTTGATTCTAGAAAGCTACCGCACTCCCCTTCAGAGGAGCAATGGGCTAAGTTTATGGGTAGCAAAGAAAAGACTTCGGAGTCTGAATCGCCACAAGAAGAAAGTGTAGATTTCCTCTGACAGCGCTGCTTTCTCTTCCCAGTTCTGAAAGGCGGCGGGGAGAGGAGCCGTGGCGGGGAAGCAGGCGCAGCCCGAGCATGGCAGAAGCTTCTTCTGTCGTGTCCTAAGTTTCTTTCCCTCCTTCTGCAGCACAAGGGCGGCTGGCAGCCAGTTGGAGACCTCCGGGTAGAGTGGAGAAGAACGCACAACTGCACAGACTCACCCCTCTCCCCAAACCCACCTCCACCACACACACCCCTGACGACCACCAAGCCCGCACCCACTCTCAGGTCTGCGCACACGACGCCTGGCCTCTCTCCCGTAACCCGCGGGATGCGGCTAGGTGGGGCGCAGCGACTGAAAAGAGTTCTGAGAGCAAAGACCCGCCAGAGGGGCGCAGGAGGAAAGCCGGAGCGCGTTCCTGGCCTCTCATCCTTGCGGGGAAACCTGTCTCAGCAGGCACAGACACATCCACACACGCACACACCGCCACACACGCGCGAGGGTGCCTGGAGGGACCCCGGACAAAGAGAAGGGGCCGATCGCTAGGCAGTCACTCACCTGCCCGTGCTCCCTAATCCACCTGCCACCCAGGAGAGCAGCAGTAGGAGCGTGAGCCCCCAGGGCGGCCGCATCTTGGCAGGGACCTCGGTCTGTCACAGTCTCCTGCTTCTCTTGCTCCCCTCCGGAGGACGCCGGCCTAGGGCCCCGGGCGCAGCTGGACCACCTCCTGTTACGCCGCGTTTGCTTGGGGCTCAGCTCCTCCCGCAGCCTGGGGCGCGACACTGCAGAGGGGCACAGAGAAGCGGACAGCGCGAGCGAGCCACGGAGGGCGGGCCATGCACCTCTGGCTGGGACCCGCCTCCAGCAGGACCCGCTCATCCTCTGCGCTCAGTTCCCCAGAAACGTTCCTCAGAGTCTGTTCAGTTCTCCTGCGGGCCTCACCAAGTACAGTACACGCCCAGTACGAACTGATTTCGGTGATACCTACTCTCGAGCATCTAAGAATTTTAGTTGAGAAGACAAAGTGGGAACCAGCGAAACAGGTTAATGATACCTTTCTTCTGTTGATGGTGTTTATAGTCCTTGGACATCCCCTTCATCTGACAAATGATATCTCGGCTGATTGGCAACAGGGTTTCTTACCTTATGGTTAGCAGTCCAGTGTTTATCCTACAGCGTGTCCAGCACTCCTTATTTGCACTGTTGTTAAGTGCCGTCGAGTCGGTTCCAACCCATAGCCACCCTGTATAGGGTTTCCAGGGAGTGACTGGTGAGCTTGAACCGCCGACCTTGTGGTTCAAACCGGCCTTGCAACCTAGCACATTAATCCACAGGGCCCCACCAGGACTCCTTATTTATAGTACAAGATGAAATTGCAATGCAATTGAGCAATACAGGAACTGATGGCCAAAACTCCAATGTTTTAGAACTCAGAGAGTTCATTCAGGCACCTGTTGTTTGTTCTGACAACCCTAGGGAATGAGCGATTGTTTCTTCTTCACCTTCTGCCTGCAAACACTCCCTTGTAGCTTCATGGTGTATGGTCTTGCCTCTTGTCTTTGGACTTGGCTGTGTGACTTATTCATGATATGTGGGCAGAAGTTGGAGTGCGCCAGTTTCAATCCTAGATTTTAGACACCTCAGCCTCTGCTAGAGACATGAAAAGACCATGTGCCAGTAAGCAGCTAGAGTGATGATCCAGGGAAGATGAGGGCCAGGTCCAGTAGATATATATGGTCAACTTGCAGACCTCTATATAGCTGGAAGCAGTCTGTCAAGCCTAGCTTATGAGGGGCTTTCACAAAGTTCTTGGAAAATTTCCATTTTTCCATGAACTTTTTGAAGCCCCTTTGTTTATTAGCTAACCCAAAGATACTCAGATCTGCAGTGACCAGCCAAGCTCTCATGGCTTGTAGTAACCGTTTGCTACTCAGCAATAGCTATTTGACACACCTATGAACCAGTGCTAAGGAGCTCTGGTAGCATAGTGGTTGGTTATGAGTCAGGCTGCGAACCTCAAGGTCAGCAGTTTGAAACTACCAGCTGTTCCACAGGAGAAAGATGAGGCTTTCTGCTCCCATAAAGATTTACAGTCTCAGAAACCCTGTACACGGTCCCTATGAGTCGGAATCTACTCCATGGCACATAACCACCACCACCATGAACTAGTGTTAGAAATAAAATGACAGAAATGAAGAATATGAAGAAAGAGGTTTGTCTTGCTTCTAGGCTTGATTCATATAGTTACGTAATGGGTATATGTGTTAATACTGGCCAATAAAATGTGAGGATGGGGGATGTTCTTGTAACAGATTCTTTAAACAACGTATTGTGGTTTGGGTCAAAGTTTTAAAGAGCCAATTCGTTTCCATTCAACACTAAACACATCTTTTGTTTCATGGCATTGATTGCAGTCCCCACAGCGTAACTGCGCTCTTCCCACTTGTTTCCAGTCCCTTCCTCATCTGCCCTGTTGGTCTCCTATGGCTGATCGCTCCTCCCTGATGGTGCTGAGGGCCATAGTCTCATTGGTTCCACGAGTCTCTATCAAACCAGTAAGCCTGGTCTTTTTATGATTTTGAGTTTTGTTCCATATTTTCTTCCCACTCTATCCAAGACCTTCTATTGAGATTCCCATCAGTTGCTACAGATTCCTGTTGTAGGTCATAATTGTTGCTTTTGTTAAGTGTGGTTCTGACTCATAGTGACCCTGTATAGGGTTTCTGAGGAGCGGCTGGTGAATTTGAACTGAGCTTGCAGTCTAATGCTTATCCTATAGTGCCATACCAGGACTCGTAATAGATGTCATTAGTATATAAGCCACTTTCAGTTGGATCTTCTGTTTATAGTTGAAAGCATCCTGATGGATTAAGTATCCTTGGTCAATAACCAGCTAGGCCACTGAGCTGTTCATAGCTAATATTGTTGTTGTAAGTGTCATCGAGTTGGTTTTGACTCATAGTGACCCTGTATAGGGTTTCTGAGGAGTGATTGGTGGGTTTGAGCCACCACCTTTGTGGTCAGCAGTCCAATGGTTATCCTATAACACCACACCCGGACTTCTCCTAGCTAACGGTAATAAACATTGTCCTAAGTACTTTGCTAAGGAGCTCTTGTAGCGTAGTGGTTACGAATCAGGCTGTTAACCTCAAGGTCGGCAGTTCAAAACTACCAACTGTTCCATGGGAGAAAGAGGAGGCTTTCTGCTCGCATAAAGATTTACAGCCTTGGAAACCTTGTGCAGGGTCACTATGAGTTGGAACCAACTCAACAACAACAACAAGTATTTTACCGAGATCTTATTGAATACCCACAATTCTATGGGTAAACCAATGACTGTTGAGTCAACTCCAACTCATAACTGACTCCTTGGGTAGTACAAACAGTTAACACAGTTAGCTGCTAAGTGAAAGGTTTGAGGTTCTAATTCTACCAGAGGTGCCTTGGAATAAAGGTCTGGTGATCTTCTTCGAAACAATCAGCCATTGAAAACCCTGTGGAGCACAGTTCTACTTGGACACAGATGGGATCATTAACTCTATGGAGAAGAACCATTAGTTCCCCCATTTTAGAAATGTTGAGAAACTGAGGGTCAGAAAGGTTAAGTGGCTTGTGCAAGGTCATACAGCTAACAAGTAAACAGCTGAGCCAGTGTTCTTCTCCTTTGAACACTGTTGCTGCTATTTAAAATTTCTTATCTTCAAAGGAGCCCTGATGGCTCAGCGGTTAAGAACGTGGTTGCTAATAGAAAAGCTGGTGGTTCAAATCTACCAGCTGTTCTGTGGAAGAAAGATGTGGCAATCTACTTCTGTAAAGATGACAGCCTTGGAAACCCTCTGGGATGTTCTGCCCCATCTTATAGCCGCCATGAGTTGGAACAGATCTGATGGCAACGAGCTAGTGTCTTAGGGTGGGTTCTCTGGAGGAGCAAAACCAGCGGGTATATATATATATAGTCCTGGGACAGTGCTGGACCCCAAGGTTGGTTTGAATCATAAAGTCAGTGCTTCAAACTCACCAGATGCTCCTCTGAAACCCTATACAGGGTCGCTATGAGTCAGAACCGACTCGAAGGCACTTAACAATACACATGCATACATATATATGTGTATGTATATATATAATTATATAACTATATAACT
>NW_006408536.1:23374188-23390180 GCF_000296735.1 Chrysochloris asiatica
GAGTCCTGGTGTGGCACTGCAGGATAATGAGCTGGACTGACAGGTCAGTTTGAACTGCTAGGTCAGCAGTTCAAACTCATCTGCTACTTCTTGGAAACCCTATACAGGGTCACTATGAGTCTGAACTGACTTGATGGCACTTGTATACGGTTTCCTAGGCTGTGCATCTTTGCGGGAGCAGAAACCTTTATCTTTCTCCCAATGAGCAGCTGGTGGACTCGAACAGCTAACCTTGTGGCGGTTTTATATATGTAAATATATATATGGTGGTGGTGTGCTGTGGGGTTGGTTCCGACTCATAGCGACCCTGCACATGGTTTCCGAGGCTATAAATCTTTATAGGAGCAGAAAGCCTCATCTTTCTCCTGTGGAACAGCTGGTAGCTTCGAACTGCTGACTGTGAGGTTCGCAGGCCGATTCATAACCACTACGCTACCAGAGCTCCTTGCTTGTCCTTTAATGTTATGAAAATTTGCCCTCACTTGGAAATGATTGAACCAACCCTGTTGTTCATTGTTATTAAATGTTGTCAAGTCCCTTCTGACTCATAGCGATCCTGTATAGGGTTTCTGAGGAGCGACTGGTGGGTTTGAACTGCCGACCTTGCAGGTAGCAGTCCAGTGCTTATCCTACACCATGACTCTGAGTCAACCCGAGTCCAACAAATTCTTCACACTTGCTGTAACCCAACTTTGAAATCATTGGAAAGGCTTCAAGCTTTGTCTTGTACTAAAACCCAACCCAAACCAACCCAATGCTGTTAAGTGAATTCAGAGACCTAGCGATGCTGTGGGATATAGCAACATTGTTCTATAAGGTTCCCAAGGCTGGAAATCTTCACGTATGCAAACGGCTGCGTCTTTCTCCCTTGGAGTGACTGGTGGGTTCAAACTGCTGACCTTTCAGTTATAACCTTTCAGTTAGCAGTTGCGTGCTTTAATCATGGCACCACCAGGACGCCTTCTTGCACTAACTCCCCAAACCCACTGTTGTCAAGCTGATTCTGTTTGATAGTAAAATGGCCCCACAGAGTTGTCAAGGAGGTAATTATAGAAGCAGTCTGCTTCATCTTTCTACCTTAGAGCAGCTGGTGGGTTTGAATTGCCAACCTTTCAGATATCAGCCCAATGCTTAACCCCCTGAACCACCAGGTCCCCATTTTTTTGCACTAAAGTAAGGCTAAATAAGAACCATGTGTGCCAGTTTGGACTAAACAAATTCTGCTTAAAGACACACTCAGGAAAGAATCTTATTCATAACCCAGGGAACACCTGTGCAAGGGGACTTCAAAAAGTTCATGGACAGATGGATTTTTTTCTGTGAATTTTTTGAAGCCCCCTGGTGTTCTGGAAGTGCAGAGAACACTGGTAGAGGGTGGGGAGTGGGTTAAAGTAGGGAAGAAGACACTAGCACATAGGTATCAAGTTATCCTTTTCAGCAGCTGGAGCTTCATGCTACTGGGGACCTTCCAGACCAGTAGAGAGCTCTCAAAGGATCTTACCAGAGGGTCAGGGAGCTGCGCCTTTACCAGCTCCATTCAGTCCTTGCCTGAAGGCTTCTATCAGCACTGATTCCTAGAATTTCTGCCTGTTGTACTGAAAGCCCCGGTGGGCTATATGTTGGAGTGCTAACTGCAAGGTCAGCAGTTCAAATCCACCTTGGGAAAAAAACTGAGTATCTGTTCCTGAAAAGATTTACACCATCAGAAACCTTAGGGAGTAGTTCTTTGCTGTTCTATAGAGTCACTGTGAGTTAGAATCAACTCGATGACAGTGACTTTGGTTTTGGTTTTGGTGCTGAAAACAGAGTGGGTGCTTACAGCCAAAGAAAACCCTCAGCCAAAGAGCTTTCGGGCAGTGGCTCATCATTGGCTGCTACCTAATGTCTGGAAATTGACTTGAATCAAAAGTGATGGATCTTTGCTTACTCATTTTTTCCTTAAACACTTAGATACAATCACTTAAAAAAATGTTTTATTGTGAATTATGTGATTGTTTACATGCGAGAACATTAGTTTTACATTCATTCTATTGTATATCATTTCATTGCCATGGCTACAATCCTCTCCATGCATCATCAACCAACCAAAGGGTATATCCTGCAAGCCTGCCCCCTGGTCGTCAGCACACAGCCCCTCTCCCTCTCTGGGTCTAAAGTCCCCAGCTGCTCCATCTCTCCACGTCATCATCTCTGCCTCCATCTCTGGCATCACTGCTTCTCTGGGTAGGGTCCCACTCTCCGCTTTTTTCCCTTGATGGTCCCAGGGACCTCTGCAAAGTGAATCACTCCCCTCTTTGCTACAAAAACGTCTACCTTTACATTTCCAACCCTCACAATCAGTCCTGATAACAATGATTCACTATTGTAGGTACAATCACTTTTGTCTCTAAAGAAATACTAAGAAAACATGACTAGTCTCTCATGCTGGGCCAGTCTATCTTTTTATCCATGAAGTTATAAAGGGTCAGAATAGTGTTCACATTGATCTGTCCCTTTCTGGCTTTAGTTTTAGCATGTTAAAGCTGTTTCTGCGTTTTGTGTCTCCAGAGCTGACTTCTCTTGGCTTAAAAGCGATGATGAACATTAGAACAAGAAACTTCTGGGGAAGGTGAAACACTCCTTTCAGACAATATTGTTTACCGGGGGGGGGTAGGGAGGTGGGGAGCCGAGAAGGGCCGTGGGAATGATGTGTTGCCAGGTGAGATGTCCAGGACAAATTGCCAGTTTTTTAAGTTTTTATTGTGAAGTGAGTGATAGTTTCCATAGAACATCAGTTTTACACTCATCCTATCATATTCGTTTCATTGCAATAATTACAATTTTCTCCATGCATCATCATTCAACAATATTTGCTTCTATTCCCTCTGTTTTTTTTTTTTTTTTTTGTGTGTGTGTGTGGGGGGGAATTGTACACAAAATCACTCAGGAACATATAATTATTTAAACAACCAAGAGCACATTCTGCAAGCCTGCTTTCTGGCTGCCAACACACAGCCTTTCTCTTTCTAGGAGTCTAGAGTCCTCAGCTGCTCCCACTCTCCATGTCATCATTTCTGCCTTCATCTCTCATGTTGCTGCTTCTCTGGGTAGGGTCCCACATTCCACTCGTGCTCTTCTCCCTTGATGGTCCTAGGATCCTCTGTTCCTGGACTGTAAGATTAACTATTGCCCCCTTTTTGTTATAAAACTTCTACCTTTACAGTTGTGACAATCACAATTAGTCATGATCTCGAATCATAAGAATTGTATCTCCATCTCCTTTCACCAGACCCAATAGATAAGATTAAAACTATTCAGTGGGGACTCTACCTTCCCCCGCACACTCTGAAACTAAACTCCCTCTTGAAAACTTGTAAGCCAGTCACTTCGTACCTTTATACAACCCGCCCCACCCCCTGCCATTTTAGGTAGCCAGTGTCTAAGTTGCCCATCCCTATCAATTCTATGTACAGAGGAGATGTGAAGATTCCATCCCTCTCAGTTGGTATTTTGAGCTACTACATCCAAAATTATAGGTCAAGTTCATCAAATTGTAGCGATTTACAGTTGTTTCCTTTATCAAATTAAAAAAAAAAAAATCCCTCTAGTTGAGTTCTGATCATCCAGCCATCGAAGCTAGGTCAAATGGGTACTATCTGCAAGTTTGGGTGTTTTTGTGCGTCTCCTCTCAGAATAAAGCTGGATGCTTTATTCTCAGCTGTAGCCCTCCATGGCTACATCCTTGTTTGTGGGCCCAGGCGTCCCCAGGTCTCACCAGACTTCGGACCAAGTAGCCCTTCCTCTTCTCTCTATGATCTCCAGGTTAACAGGAGTCTATGGAACGTGGTCGGATTCAGCCTACATCTTCATTGCTGCTTTCCCCCCACTTCCACGTGCCAGTAGACCAACGTGGTCACCAGAAAGCTTACATGTCTGCTCGTGTATTCCCTTCGAGTCTCAGTCTTGGAGAACGGGTTTGTCCTGAAGGGAATTGATTGCTTGCCTTGATGGCTCCCTGACAAACAACTTGCTTGTTCTTGTGGTAGTCAATCAGACTGCCATTTTTTGTTTTGGAGTTTTCCTGCTGGTCTTTCTTTCAAGAAGTGTCTTTTGTTCCTTTAGCTGCTCCAGGCTGGTCTGCTTATCCTTTCAAGTGGGAATGTCCCACCTCAGAAGGTTCTGGATGGGGATCAGTATTCCACCTAAGGTCTTATACACTACAAAGGCTCCACAAAAAGCCCCTTTCACTGGAAAGGGCCAGGTTTTGGCAGGTGTTTTTAATGAGCACACGGGTGCTGCTGACTTTGAAGAGGAACCAGGCACCTTCTTTTTTGCTCTTTTTTATATTTTTTTATTTTAAGGTTTTTATTGTGGATTGAATGAAAGTTTACAGGGCAGATCATCAGTTTCACATTCAACAAATCATATACCTTGTTTCATTACAATGATTATACTCCCCTCCATGTACCATCAGTTAACAGTATTTCTCTCTATCCACTTTAAGCATTTTAAAAAACACACAAACAGAAAAACCCACTCAGGTATATTTAATAATTTACTCTTCTGCTCTTTACTACAAAGGAAAGACAATGTTTGATTACAGTCTCATAAAAATCATCCATGCTTTTTACAGGGCTACATTTATTTTTCAATCTATTTCCACTTAGCCCCCTGTGTGGCACAGGTGCAATGGGATATTTTGGTACTTTCTGAATATATCCATGTAACACACACATATAGAACTTGTAACACTTATGAGGTACCTGACACTGCCATCCAAAATGATACTAAAAATAGCAGTACCAAAAGCAAAGCATCATTGGCTATAAGATCTGGGTGGAAGAATGGGTAGGCCAAATGTTAAGTTAAATGACATTAACATTTCTAAATGTTAATGTCAATAAGAACTACCTGACAATCTGGTTAAAATGCAGATTATGATTGTGTAGGTCTGTGGTGAGGCCTGAAAGTCTAGATATTTAAAAGACCCCAAGTGTTATGGATTGAATTGTGTCCCCAAAAAAGACCTGTTGAAGTCCAACTCCCCAGTAACTGTGAACATGGCCTTCTTTCAATAGGGCCTTTGATGATGCTATCAGCTAAATTGAGGTCATATTGGAGTTGTGTGGGTAGTAATCGAAGTGGAGTGCTGTCCTTATGGAAGAGAACAGACACAGGGTGAACATGGCTATGTCAAGAGATAGCTACAAACTAAAGGAATGCCAAGAAATGCCCAGGGTTACCCAGAATCTGAAAGGGACAAAGGGTCTTCCCTTAGAGCAGACAGAACATGACCTGCTGACACCCTAAATTTAGACTCCTTATTTTTAGAAGTGTGAGACCATACATTCTGTTCTTAAAAGTCACCCAATTTGTGGTACAGTAACTCCCTAGGCAAGGAACATAAGACTTAAGCACAATTCCTATTTGTCTTTTAATATTATGTACATTTTCCCTTGCTCTGAAAGGATGGAACCAAACTCTACCAATCAAAACCAAACCCACTGCCTTCAAAGCAATTCCATCTCATAGCAACCCAAAAGAGAGGGGAGAATGGCTCCTTTTGGTCTCCAACTAAATCTTTATGGGAGCAAGTAGCCTCACCTTTCTCCCAGGGAGCAGCTGGTGGGTTTGAACTGCCACCCTTGCAATTAGCAGCCTAACACTCAAAGCTGTACACTACCAGGACTCCTTGAACCAAGCCCTACTTGCAACAAAGTCTTCATCACAGTACCTTCACTTGCTGCACCGGCATCTTTTAAATCATAGAAAAGGTTTCAACCCTTTTCTTACACTAAACCACTGCCCTCAAGTCAATCCCAACTTGTACCAACCCTGTATAGGGTTTCTGAGACCAAAATGGATGTCAGAAGAGACTCTGAAGCTTGCTCTCCAGGGTAGAGATGCTAAGACAAATAGACAAAGTGAGGAGGTGCAAAAGTGGAACAGAAAATTTCAAAGGTCAGCTCGAGAAGACAAAGTCAAATATTATAATGAAATGTGCAAAGACCTGGAGTTAGAAAACCCAAAGGGAGGAACACACTCAGCATTTCTCAAGCTGAGGGAACTGAAATAAAAATTCAAACCTTGACTTGAGATATTGACAGATTCTATCTGCACCAACTCAACGGCACTTAACAACAACAATATGGGCAAACTATTGAATGATGTGTTGTTGTTGTTGTTAAGTGCCATCAAGTCAGTTCCGACCCAGAGCGACCCTGTATAGAGTTTCTGAGGCTGTATATCTTTATGGGAGCAGAAAGCCTCATCTTTCTCCCATGGAACTGCTAGTAGTTTCAAATTGCTGACCTTGAGGTTAGCAGCCCAACTCGTAACCAGTACGCTACAAAGTTCCTTATTGAATGATGTAGAAAGCATCAAAAGAAGACAGAAGGAATACACATAGTCACTGTGCCAAAAAGAAATGGTCGATGTTCAGTCATTTCAAGAGGTAGCATATAATCTAGAGCCAATGGTACTGAAGGAAGAAATTCAAGGTGCATTGGCAAAGAAAAGGCTCCGGAAATTGAAGGAGTACAAATTGAAATCTTTCACCAAACTGTCAAAGCACTGGAGGCACTCACTCATCAACGCCAAGATATTTGGAAGACTGATCAGAAGAGATCCATACCTGTGCCAATTCCAAAGAGAGGTGACCCAAGGAAATGTGGAAATCTTGGGACGATATCATTAATTATCACATTCAAGTAAAATTTTGCTAAAGATCGTTCAAAACCAACTTCAACAGTATATTGATAGGGAACTGCCAGAGATTCAAGCCAGATTTAGATGCCGATGTGGAACAAGGGATATCATTACTGATGTCACATGAATCTTGGCTGAAAGCAGAGAATACCAGAAAGATGTTTACCTGTGTTTTATTGACTATGCAAAGGCTTTCAATTGTGTGGATCATGACAAGCTATGGACAACATGAGTTTTTTTGAATACTTAATTGTGCTCATGAGAAACCTGTACATAGACCAAGAGGCAGTTGTTCGAACAGAACAAAGGAACACTGAATGGTTTAAAATTAGGAAAGGTGTGTGGCAAGGTTGCATTCTTTCTCCATACTTATTCAATCTGTATGCCGAACAAAAAACCCGTGAAGCTGGATTAAATGACAAAAACCATGGCATCAGGAGTCGGGGAAGTTCATCAACAATCTGCAATATGCAGATGATACAACCTTGCTTGCCGTAAGCGAAGATGACTTAAAATAGTTTATTAATGAAGATCAAAGACCCCAGCCTTTGGTATTCGTTGCACCTCAATGTAAAAGAAAATAAAAATACAAATGGACCAATAAATAAATGGAGAGAACATTGAAATTGTCAAAGACTTCATTTTGCTCAGATCAACCATCAACACTCATGGAAGCAGCAGTCAAGAAATCAAACGACGAATTACGTTATGCAAATCTGCTGCACAAGACTTCTTTTAAGTGTTGAAGAGCAAAGATGTCAGTTTGAGGACTAGGGTGCTCCTGACCCAAGCCATGGTATTTTCAATAGCTTCATATGCATGTGGAAGTTGTACAGTGAATAAGGAAGACCTGGATGCTTTTCAGTTATGGTGTTGGAGGAGAATATTGAAAGTGCCATGGATTGCCAAAAGAATAAACAGATCTATGTTGGAAGAAGTACAGCCAGAATGCTCCTCAGAAGCCAGGTCATGCAGACTTTGTCTCTCATATTTCAGACAGGTTATCAGGAGGGACCAGTCCCTGGAGAAGGACATCATGCTTGGTAAAGTGTAGAGTTGGAGAAAAAGAGGAAGGCCCTCAATGAGATGGATTGGCACAGTGGTAATGGGCTCAAATGTAGCAATTATTGTGAGGTTGGCACAGGATCAGACAGTGTTTCATTCTGTTGTACATAGGGTTACTTGAAGTCTGTATTGATTTGATGTCACCTAACGACAACAGCAAAAATTCTTTATGGAATTAGACAGACTCATCTTTCTTTTATGAAGTGGCTGGTGAGTTTGAACCACTGACCTTACAGTTAGCAGCCCAATGCCTACACCACCAGGGCTCCTTCTGGTGGTTTAGGGGAGTTGTAATCTACTTTCAAACACATCCTGCTAAGGGCAAGGCTTTGGCCACAATACAGGTTAATGGTCAGAAAGAACTCCAGTGGGAGCTGAATTTATGTCAAGACCGAAAATGAAGAGTTAAGGCTCTCACTGTAAAAGGCAGTCTTGAGCAAACCAATTGCTTAGAATGTAAGCTCTCGTCCAGTATCTATGTCAAGGACGACTCTGGGTTCCAACCTCACTATCCACAGGTTGCTGGCTGCTCTGAGCTCCTCCTGCATCTCCTGCAGTTCAGTGTTAGCCTCCCCGCCCAAGGGTGGATATTTCGAATTGGATTTCTAAAGTCCTAGGACTTTGCCTGAACCTTTACCATGTCAAGCAGGATGGACTCTGAGTATCTGAAAAGATGCTTTGGGAATGCCCTGAGCTAGGCACTCGGGAGTGCGGCGGAGCATCGGCCCAGTGACCCGGTAGAGTACCTGGCCCAGGCTCTATCATCACTGCAAGATCATGAAGGCAAAAGAAGAGGAAGCCCGGCTGAAGTAGAAATCTGACCAGAGCCGCAAGGAAGAACAAAAGGCAAAAATGCCGAAGCAAGAAGATGAGATTCAGCAGAAGTGTGCAAACGCTCCCAAGGCCCAGGAAAATCCCAAAGCACTGGAGAAGAACTGGGAGCAGGAATCTCTGCCAGGAACCTCCACGATGACCGCAGGAACACCTTAACAGAATCCCGCTTCAGAGTCCACGGGCGGGCGAGATCCACCCAAACTTCAACACGCCACCATTGTTCCCCCAGCACCTCCTTATCTCTGTATTAGCTAGATGAAGTTCCCAAAAAGTGAAAAGCCAACAGCCAGCTAGCTGCATGGACTCTGGAAGCTGATAATTGTGGTGTCTACAGGAACTCTCTACCTCAGAGCATCTTAGGACAGCCATCAACAGCCCTGAACCGTGGGGAGATTTGTTAACTGATAAAATAAACTCAGAATTAGGATTTAAAGAAAGAAAAGTGTCTCTGGTAATTAACTCTCAATAATCAGTATGGTTCAAGGAGCTCTGGTAGCGTAGTGGTTACGAATCGGGCTGTGAACCTTAAGGTCAGTGGTTCAAAACTACCAGCTGCTCCGCAGGAGAAAGATGAGGTTTTCTACTCCCGTAAAGATTTACACCCTCGGAAACCCTGTACAGGGTCGCTATGGGTCAGAACTGACTCAATGGCACAACAATCAGTATGGTTCAGGTGGTTCTTTCTTACTCATTATTTGTGTCTGTGTCTTCACAAATGTCTGCATGTGTCCAGAGACCATAGTTCAGCAGTGGTCACTGGAACTGGGATGAGGAAAGGATGGGGGAGCTATTGCTGAAGGCTTTCCCGTGTCCAGAGACCATACTTCAGTAGTGGTCACTGGGACTAGGACGAGGAGGGGATGGGGGAGATATTGCTGAAGGAATACTGAGTTTCTGTTGGGAGTGATGTTAACTTGGTTAAAAATAATCCAAATGCACCAACCAAATTTTAGCATTAGGTTTATTCTAAGAAGTTATTGCATATAGGGAGATCATTTGATACCAGAAAAAGCAACTGGTGTGAAGCTAGGTAAAATGGGGCTTATAAAGATCAACCATTGACTAATCATAATGTGATTGAATCAATTATTTTACTAAGATCATCCCATATCAGTTCACAAAATAGTGTCTACCCCTCCACTAAGAGGGTACATGGGTGCAGACCACACAGAGGGGATGGCACCAAAATGACTGTCTATAAAAGTTTTTTGTATTGTTTCAGTAGAGATTTACTATATATTTTAAAATATCACTGTAGTTAGTTTTAGCAACAGAAACATTTTTTGTAATTCCTGCTTTCAAGTTTCAATCAATATACCTGCAAGGCTAAATAGAACTCTTTGCTAATTTACTGTTTGAACCTTCTGACCAGCGCCGTCAAATCACGTGGTTTCGTCTGCACAGGCTACAAGCATCTGCTGTTGTTTTCATTACTGCCAATGTTTTTAACGTTGCTGATTTTGTCAGCTTTTCTGAGGTTTTAGCTACAATAGTGTAGTAATTAGTATTTGTAAACCTGTATCATTAACTTTTTGGAGGATGTAGAAGTTCAAAGAAAAGGAGAAAAATCAAAAGAGGTTTCTGCTTACTAAATGAAGTAAGGCAAAATAAGAACTGTGTGCACTTGTTTCAACTTACCTACAAGTTTAACTTGAGTCCATAGTTAGGAACAGATTCCATTTGTGATTGTGAACTGTTACTTTGTTATGGCAACCTTAGGAAACGAATATATTCCATTATGTCCATGCTATTGTCTGAGGATCTAGGGATCCCATGGACCTGTAATTCTCAATCTCTCTGCACACTGGAACCCCGTTGGAAAGCTTTGAAATGAACACCTAGGGTGTGTTTTGGGCATGGGATTTTTAGAAACTTCTTAGATGATTCCAATGGACAGCCAAGGTCTGGACCAATGTCCATAATGAACAGATGGAAAAACTTAGCTCCAGCTTGAGAAGGGACTTGCCTAAAGTTACACACAGGTCAACCACATAGTCTTCTCCCTCCAGCACCATGATGTTTCCTTGCACACCATTCCTATTTGTTATCAATTGAACTGTGTCTCCACCCCCCACCCCCCACCCCCAAATAGGCGACTCCTGCTATATCTGTGGATGGGATCATGTTTGGGAATAGAGTTTTCTTGATGAAGTGAATGATGCCTTGTCAGTGTAGGATGTGCCCTAAATGTAATCACTTCTGAGTTAAAAGGAGCAGCATAGATACAGAGAAGCACAGGAGGAGGAAAACAGATGCCATGCCATAGGAAGAGCGCCAAGAAACTAAGGAATGTTGGGAGAGCCAAGGCCATGGCCACAGAGCCTTCCCCTATAGCTGGTTCTCTGAATTCCAATATCTAGCTTCCTAAATTGTTAGAAAATAAATAAATTGCTGTTAAAGCAGTGCTAGATGACTAAGCACTTTGTCTCTCATACTTTGGACATATCATCAGGAGGGACCAGTCTCTGGACAAGAACATCATGCTTGGCTAAGTGGAGGGACAGCAAACAAGAGGGAGCATCCCAATGAGATGGATAGGCACAGTGGCATCAACAAGGGGCTAAAGCGTAGCAGCAATTGTGAGGTTGGCACAGGACCAGGCGGTGTTCTATTCTGTTGTACATAGGGTCGCTATGGGTTGGAAGCAAATCGATGGCACCTAACAACAACAACAATGACAACATTTTTATCTTCAGTAGTGTCTTAATTAAGGAGCTCTGGTAGCGTAGTGGTTACGAATCGAACTTCTAACCTCAAGGTTGGCAGTTCGAAACTACCAGCTGTTCCCACGGGAGAAAGATGAGGCTTTCTGCTCCCTCCCATAAGATTTACAGCCACAGAAGCCCTGTACAGGGTCACTATGACTCCACAGCACATAACCACCACCACCACCAGAAGAACAAACTAATCTGTGTTGGAAGAAGTACAGTCAGAATGCTCTTTAGAAGTGAAGATGGTGAGATTTGATCTTGCGTACTTTGGACATGCTATCAAAAGGGATCAATCCCTGGAGAAGGACATGCTTGTAAAGAAAACCCTCAACATGATGGACTGACCCAGTGGCTGTAATAACGGGCTCAAACATAACAATTGTCAGGGTGACTCAGGACCAGGCTGAGGGCACAGGGTCACTGTGAGTAAGGACCAACTGGAGAGCACCTAACAACAGGTGATTAAAGACACTGTTGTTGTTGTTGTTGTTGTTGTTGTTGTTGTTAAGTACCGTAGAGTCGGTGCTGACTCACAGTGACCCTACACAGGGTTTCCGAGGCTATAAATCTTTACGGGAGCAGAAAGTCTCATCTTCCACCCACGGAACAGCTGGTAGTTTCGAACTGCCAACCTTGAGGTTAGAAGTTCGATTCGTAACCACTACGCTACCAGAGCTCCTTAATTAAGACACTACTGAAGATAAAAATGTTGTCATTGTTGTTGTTGTTAGGTGCCATCGATTTGCTTCCAACCCATAGCGACCCTATGTACAACAGAATAGAACACCGCCTGGTCCTGTGCCAACCTCACAATTGCTGCTACGCTTTAGCCCCTTGTTGATGCCACTGACCTTGTGGTTCACAGACCGAATTGTAACCACTACGCTACCAGAGCAGTCTGTGGTGTATTCAGTATTCTTTGCCAACAGATAATTCAAATGCATCAGCTCTTCTCAGGTCTTCCTTATTCACTCTCCAGCTTTCACATGCATATGAGGCTATTGAAAACACCATGGCTTGGGGCAGCTTCACCTTAACCCTCAAACTGACATTGTTGCTCTTTAGCGCTCTAAGTGTCTTGCAGCAGATTTGCCCAATGTAACACGTTGTTTGGTTTCTTGACTACTGTTTCCATGAGTGTTGATTGTGGATCCAAGTACAATGAAATCCTTGACAACTTCAATCTTTTCTCTTTTTATCATGATGTTGTTTATTGGTCCAGTTTTGAGGATGAAGAGAGAAACTTCTAAGTGCTGTAGGATAAGCACTGGACCACAGGTTGGTTTGAACCACAAGGAGGGTAGTTCAAACTCACCAGCCGCTCCTCAGAAACCCTATACAGGGTCACTATGAGTTGGAACCAACTTGATGTTGCTTAACAGCAACATTCTGGCCAAGTGACATGCTCTAGGAATTACTGTGTTTTCCCAAGCTGTTTCTTTCCACTTCTTATTCTGTGAAAGAAGTCAATAAAGAAGCATTAGGGCTTACAATGCAGGCACTGCTCAATTCTGCATGGAAAGATGTCATGAGGGCTACATTCTTTGCTCGAGGCCCAGTTCTCAGAGGTTTTTGTAGGTGAAACGTTCCAACCACTTCCCATCTTCCTTTGCTTCATTTTCCCTCTCCCTCCCTCCCCCACTCTCACTCCCTGCCTTTATTATTCAAACATTGATGAGTATCCTACCAAGTACCCAGCATTGTGATGTTGTTGTTGTTGTTAAGTGCCCTAGAGTCAGTTTTGACCCATAGCAACCCTGAATAGGGTTTCCGAGGCTGTAAATCTTTACGGGAGCAGAAAGCCTCATCTTTCTTCCACGGAGTGACTGGTGAGTTTGAAGTTCTGACCTTAAGGTTCACAGCCCGATTTGTAGTCACTACGCTACCAGAGCTCCTTATGAAAGACAATGGGGATTCCTTGGTGGAAAGGCATTGGCCCTACTGTCCTGTCTCTTCTTGCTTCCTGGTAAGTGGGCTATACAACTAACATGTGGTTCCTGGGACCTCTGGTCTTCTTTAACAATATGATTCACATTTCTCAGGGAGCTAGAAAAAAACTAAGGTGAAATTAAAAAAAAAAAGACATCTTAATTTATTTCCCCCTCAAATTTGCCAGCTCTTTGAAGCTTCTGCTTGATGACTGAGGAAGAGAAAGAAATTAACGTTTGTGGAGTGACTACTATATGCCAGTCATTTTACAGAGAAGAATGATTTAATCTTGAGGACACCTCTATGCACGAGGCATCATCACCCCATTTCACAACTGAAGACTCTGGGTTTAGAATGGTGAAATATTTGTCTCAGTTCAGCTAGCAAGTGTTTTGGAGACAGACCTCAGTGGAGATTAACTTTGCTGCACAAATTTTCTGGTTCATGGTAGAGATTTTTAACTTGCTGATGGTGGGGTGAGATTTGTTCACCACCAGAAGAATAAGGAAGATTTCACGTGTGTGGGTGTTATGGCATGGAGCAACATGGTGATCATCTGATTTTTACGATTGCCTGTGACCCTTTGAAATATCATTGTTGCTGTTGATAGGTGTTGTTTGGTAAGCTCTGACTCCTAGCAACCCAGTATAGGGTGTCTGAGGCTGTAAATCTTTATGGGAGCAGAAAGCCTCATCTTTCTTCCATGGAGTGACTGGTGAGTTTGAAGATCTGACCTTAAGGTTAGCAGTCCTGTGCTTACCACCAGTACCCCTTAGATATCACTTTGTTGTTGCTAAGTGCCACCAAGTTGGTTCCAACTCATACAACCTTGTATAGGGTTTCCAAGGAGCAGCTTTGAACTGCAGTGAGTTTGAACTGCCGACCTTGTGGTTCAAATGGACCTTGTGGTCCAGTGCTTTATACTACAGCACCACTACCAGATATAAAAATCTCTTTGCCTGTGCAAGAAATATCACTGCATGGACATTGTTGTTGTTGTTGTTGTTGTTAAGTGCCTTCGAGTCGGTTCCGACCCATAGCGACCCTGTACAGGGTTTCCGAGGGTGTAAATCCTTACGGGAGTAGAAAGCCTCATCTTTCTCCCGCGGAGCGGCTGGTAGTTTCAAACCACTGACCTTAAGGTTCACAGCCCGATTCGTAACCACTACACTACCAGAGCTCCTTGCATGGACATTAGTACCCTTGATTTTTTTTTTTTTTTTACAACTTAAGGCACTCAATCATCAGAGGCTTCCCCGCCCCTTTTATTTTGGGAGGTGGGCAGCTTGAGGCCATCCTGTATATATCTTTCCTGATCCATGTATAAATATTCCTTGCTACTTTCCAGTTCACCACTGAATAGAATAATAACTTGGCCCACCCCTGCAAGGCTTGTCTATTCCTTGTTCCAACGTAAACCCTATATAATGATTAGAGCTGAGCCCAGGCATCCCGGATTAGATCAGCCTTAAAGACTCTTACTCAAAGGCACTCCAACTGGACTTGAGAAAGTTTGGTGGGAAAATGTGGACTGTAAAGTTGGAAGTACATTAAGAGCCCCTTTTTACAATGAAAAATAGCAATGTTTGGTAAAGCAAATTGCACTTATTCATCCATTCTTTTTTTAAAAAAATATATATGCCACAGTGGGTTAAGCATTGGGCTGTTAACTGAAAGGTCAGCGGTTAGAACCCACCAGATGTTCCTTGGGGAAAAGATGTGACAATCTGCTTCCATAAAGATGTACCCCTAGGGGGCAGTTCTATTCTGAACTACAGGGTCACTATGCATCACAATGGACTCAATGGCCAGTGGGTTTATTTTCATAAAGTTCTCAATTATGGTTGATGGGTTTGTTCATTCCTCTCATCAACGTTTATTACCCCCTTGCCAATTTTGTGCTGAACTCAGTGTTTGGCTGGACTCTAAAGATGAATGAGATATAATCCCTTGCCCTGGGTGACAGAAATGCAAACATATTTTCAGAATGAATGACACAAGTGCTAACAGAAGTTCTTTATGGTGCAGTGAAAACAAAGACGGGAAAGGAATCATTCTCTGTGTGCTATACACATAAATCTTTATCCCTGTTTTCTCTCCCACGTTCGTAAATTGTAGAAAACATCTAATATGTAAAGATTCTTAGGAACTTTTTAGAAAACCTTGAAAATTGTATTCTATCAGATTTTAACCTGCCTAATAACCTGAAGAACAAGGCACCAGGAATTGATGGAATAAAAATTGAAATCGTTCAACAAAGTGAGGTGGCACAGGAGGCACTCACTCATCTCTGCCAAGAAATTTGGAAGACAACGATCTGGCCGACTGATTGGAAGAGATCCGTATTTGTGCCCATTCCAAAGAGAGGTGACCCAATGGAATGTGGAAATCATTGGACAATCTCTTTGATATCCCATGCGAGTAAAGTTTTGCTAAAGGTAGTACAGAAACAGCTGTAAGCATACATTGACAGAGAACTTCCAGAGGTTCAAGCCAGATTCAGAAGAGGCTATAGAATGAGGGATATCATTGCTGATGTCCAATGGATCTTGGCTGAAAGCAGAGAATATCAGAAAGATGATCGCAGTTGTTGTTGTTAGGTGCCATCGAGTCGGTACCGACCCATAGCGACCTTATGCACAGCAGAATGAAACACTGCCCGATCCTGGGCCAACCTCACTACCATTGCCACCCTTGAGTCCATCGATGCTGCCACCCAGCCAATCCATCTTGTTGGGGGTCTTCCTCTTTTTCTCTGACCCTCCA
>NW_006408536.1:23391536-23395289 GCF_000296735.1 Chrysochloris asiatica
AAAAAGAGGAAGACCCCCAACGAGATGGATTGGCCAAGTGGCAGCATCAATGGGCTCAAGCATGGCAACAATTGTGAGGTTGGCCCAGGATTGGGCAGTGTTTAAGATCGCTATGGGTCGGTACCGACTCGATGGCACCTAACAACAACAACAACAATAACCTAAGCCACATGTTCCTTACATACAGGAATCCCTCTATTCTCAATTGAGCTTGTATTGTTTGTTTAGAGAGTTGTTTTTGTTGTTAAGGGTGGTCGAGTTGGTGCTGACTCATAGCGACTCTGCATAGGTTTCTGAGAAACAGCTGATGAGCTTGAACTACTAATCTTGTAGTTCAAACCGACCTTGCCGTCCAGTGAATTAACCCACAGCGTCACACCAGGACTCCGTGCAAGACTGGAACTGAGAAGAATCAGTTCTCTACAACTATATCATATGTGCAAAGGATTCTGGACCCTAAGGGTCCTTCTCCAAAGTACTGTGATTCTAACATTTCCTTTGGCAGGAAGGTGGGGCAAAAATCAACTAGGACAAAAGGATAGTATTTGGAATTGCTAAATTGGGTTAATTTCAACAAAGAAGGAATGTTGATACAATTAAGGAATGAGTAAGTGAGCAGAGGAGTGAGTGAATGGTTCCTCCCGACGTGTTGAGATGCATCCTGAATCCTCTTGGCTTCTGTTCTGCACACTGTGAGCCCTATTCCACATGCAGTCACTGATGAGCACCTCTGGGGTACTGGGCACATTGCTGGGAACTAGAGATGTGAAGATACATAGGGTTTTTGATCCATAGGGTTTTTACCGACTAATTTTCAGAAATACATCACCATGTTTTTCTTCCTAGTACATCTTAGTCTGAAAATTCCACTGAAACTTGTCCAGCATAAGTGATCCTGCTAATATTTGAAATACTGGTAATTTAGCTTCCAGTACCACCATTTGACTGTTAGTTTGTCATATTGTGGCAGCTTGTGTGTTGCTGTGATGCTGGAAGCACTGCCACTGGTATTTTAAATATCAGCAGTGTCACCCATGGTGGACAGGTTTCATTAGAACTCCCAGATTTAGACAGATTGGGAAGAAAGAAAAGCAGACCACTTCTGAATGGTTAGCCACTGAAATCCTCATGAATACCAGCGGAACATTGTCATATTGTGCCAGAAGATAAGCCCCTCAGGTTGGGGGACACTCAAAATACGACTGGGAAAGAGCTTCCTCCTCAAGGTAAAGTTGACCTTAATGATGTGAATGGAGCAAAGTTGTAAAGACCTTCATTTGTTGATGGGTCACAACTCAAAATGAGAAGAAACAGCTGCAAACATCTATTAATAATCAGAATGTAAAATGTTCAAAGTATGACTCTAAGAAAATTGAAAGTAAAAAATCAAATAGAACACATAAAGATCCATAGACTAGACATTGTTGTAATTGTGTGCTATCCAGTTGGTTCCAACTCATAGCGACCCTGGATAGGGTTTCCGAGAGTGGATGGTGGGTGGGTTTGAACTTCTGACCTTGCTGTTAGCAGTCCAGTGCTTACCTTACAGTTTCACACCAGAGCTCATCCTAGGCATTTGTGAGCTGAAATAGACAGGGCATTGGCCATTTTGAATCAGAAAATCATATGATTTACTGTGTTGGGAATGACAAATTGAAGAGGAATGGCATTGCATTCATCATTAAAAAATAGTATTTCAAGATCTATCTTGAAGCTCTATCTGTGATAGGATAATATCCATATGCCTACAAGGAAGACCAATTAATACCACTACTATTCAAATCTATGTACCAACCACTAAAACCAGTGATGATGAAACTGAAGAATTCTACCAACTTTTTCAGTCTGAAATTGACCAAACATGCAATCAAGGTGCAGTTATTATTACTACCTATTGGAATGCAAAAGCTGGAAACAAAGAAGAAGGATCTGTAGTTGGACAATATGGCCTTGGGGATAGAAACCATGCTGGAGATCGCATAATAGAATTTTGCAAGACCAATGACTTATTTATTGCAAATACCTTTTTCAACAACATAAAATGTTTGGTGCTATAGAATAAGCAATACACAGCAAGGTTGGTTTGAACTACAAGGCAGGCTATTCAAATCCACGTTGGAAACCCTAGATAGGGTCAGTATGAATCGGAACTGACTCGACAGCACTTAACAACAACAACAACATATACAGGGAGTCCTGGTGTGGCACTGTAGGATAAACACTGGACTGTTAACCACAAGCTTGACAGTTCAAACCCACCATCAAAGCCTACACAGGGTTGCTATGAGTCGGAATCAACTTTACAGCACTTAACAACAACAACAACATACACATGGACCTCACCAGATAGACTTCACAGGAATCAAACTGACTACATCTGTGGGAAGAAATGATGGAGAAGCTTAACATCATTAGCCAAAACAAGACCAGGGACTGACTGTGGGACAGATCACCAATTGCTCATATGCAAGTTCAGGCTGAAGCTGAACGATATTAAAACAAGGCCATGAGACCCAAAATATGACCTTGGATATATCCTACCAGAATTTAGAGACCATTTCAAGAACAGATTTGATGCATCAGACACTAATGATCGAAAAATCAGGAGAGTTGTGGGATGACATCAAGAGCATCATCTATGAAGAAAGCAAAAGGTCATGGAAAGAAAGAAAAGACCAAATGACGTCAGAAGAGACTCTAAAACCTGCGTGTAGAGAAGCTAAAGTAACTGAAAGAAATGAAGAAGAAAAACAGCTGAATGGAAAATTTCAAAGGGCAATTCAAGAAAACAAGTATGGATAGCGTTGGGAAGAGTTGATATTCCAGAACACTCAATTGTGCTCATGAGGAACCTCTAACTAGACCAAGAGGCAGTCCTTAGAACAGAAAAAGAGAACACTGAATGGTTTAAAATCAGAAAAGATGTGCATCAGGGTTCTATCCTGTCACCATACTATTCAATCTGTTTGCTGAGCAAATAATCCAAGAAGCTGAATTGTATGAAATAGAACATGGCATCAGGATTGGAGAAAGACTCAGTAACAACCTGTGATACGCAGATGATAACAACCTTGCTTCCTGGAAACAAAGAGGAGTTAAAATACTGATGGAGATCAAAGACTATAGCCTTCAGTATGGATTGTACCTCAATGTAAAGAAAACAGAAATCCTCACAAGTCAACCAGTAAATAACATCACGATAAATGTAGAAAAGAATGATGTTAAGACTTCATTTTGTCTGGATCCACAATCAACTCTCACGGAAGCAGCAGCCAAGAAATCAAGCAATATATTGCGTAGACAAACCTGCTGCACAAGACTGTCAAAATGTAAAAGAGCAAAGACATCAGTTTGAGGACTAAGGTGCACCTGACCCAAGCCATGGTATTCTCAGTAACCTCATATGCATGTGAAATTTGGCCAATGAATAATTAAAGTTATAAAAGAATTGATGCATTTGAGTTATGGTGTTGGAGAAGAATATTAAAAGTACCATGGACAGCCAGAAGAACAAATCAATCTGTACTGGAAGAAGTGCAGCCAGAGTACTCCTTAGAAGCAAGGATGGCTAGACTTGACCTCTCCTACTTTGGACATGTAAGCCAGTCACTTCTTGCCTTTAAGGCCCCCCCACCCCACCATTTTGGGTAGCCAATGTCCAAGTTGTCCATCCCTTTCTACGCTGTGTATGGAAGGGTTGGGAATGATCCTTGCTGTAATGATTTATTCCCTTTTGAGCTACTGCATCCATAG
>NW_006408536.1:23397285-23405428 GCF_000296735.1 Chrysochloris asiatica
AATTCCTTCTCAGGCATTTCCAAAGCCTGCCCATCTTCCAGTATGGAGTGCAGGTCTACTTCCAGCTCATTTGCCTCAGTCACTTTATCTCATTTCTGGACATGTGCTGATATGGTCATCTGTTTCTGTTTTTTGGGCATATTCAGGAGTTATCTGTGACCTTAATACTTAGTTGCGTGTGTATTTTCGTATTTTTTATGCTTTCTGATTGCCTCCAGGTAAATGTGATCAGGAGATGGGCTTCCCTTTTCACTCTTTTTCCTGAGAAATTTCAAGATGCGACTGTTGGTCATTGTGACGTAACTCAGGATTTAATTTTTGGCTTATTTACTTTTTAGTCTGCCTATCCTGCTCCACAATCTCCATTCAGGCCTTTTTCCTAGTGATAAACAGTTCAGGGCTGGCTGTGGCTGTTTTGTGCTGCTGTTTGGTTTTAAGTGGAAACTGTCACTTTAAACTTTGAGGAGATCTGTGTGCATGCGTAGTAGAACCCTCTGGGGATGGGGGTGTGGTGTCCACTCACCCAGGCACCCCCTATAGTCACCAGAATGGAGGTGTGCAGACAGCGAGAGACCAATGAACAGATACTAAAAAAAAAAAAAAAAAAGACTGTCCACACCTTTATCTCCATGGTTCTGTCAGGCGTCCGTGGCTGCTCTGATCCTTCCCCTGCTGGGTCTCACACAAGATAATGGCTCTGGGAGCAGATGAGCATCTTGAATTAGAAAGCACTGGATTTCTTGCTCCTACTACAAATTCCACTAGCTGTAAGCCTTTCAACCATCTAAATATTCAGAGTTCTGGGACCATTCCCTGAGCCTACTTGGTCCAGTATTCTGTGTTGTTGCTGATGGAGCTCATCACTCAGAGGAAGCAGTTTTAAGAAAGCTGAAAACTGTATTAGAGAGAAAAAGGCCAGGAAAGTTGCACTGAAGAATTTTTCAATCATGAAAATGCACCTATTCATTCTTTGAGGATAGCAAGGGCTGTCCTATGAAAATTTCATTGGGAAACTTAACTTTATCCTAGCCACCCGACAGCCCTGATCTTGCCCTTTTAGACTTCTTTTTTTTCTCCAAACTCAAAGAACATTCAGGAACACAATTTCATACCTTAAAAGATGCCAAAATTGTTTGTGTGTCGTACTGTAGAGGCTTGCAAATTGCTGTGATGCTGGAAACTCTGCCACCATCCAGCAGGGTCACTCATGGTAGACAGGTTTCAGCTGAGCTCCCTGTCTAAGACAGACAAGGAAGAAGGAGAGGTGGATCACTTCTGAATATTTAGCCACTGAAAACCTTATGAATAACAGTGGAACACTATCAGCATCAGAAAATTGAATATTGAAACATTATAAATATCACCAGAATATAGTCAGATATTGTTGTTGTTATGTGCCATTGAGTTGATACTGACTCACAGCCACCCTATGCACGACAGAATGAAACACTGCTAGGTCCTGCACCAACCTTACAATCATTGCTACTCCATCTGTGCCACTCCATCTCATTGGTGGTCTTCCTCTTTTTCTCATCTCCATACATTTTACCAAACATGATATCCTTCTCCAGTGACTAGTCCCTCCTGACAATATGTCCAAAGATGAAGTCTGGTCATCTTGGCTTCCAAGGAGCACTTTGGCTATATACGTCTTCCAACACAGATCTATTTGTTCTTTTGGCAGTCCATGGTACTTTCAATATTCTCCTCCAACACCATGACTCAAATGCATCGATTCTTCTACAACCTTCCTTATTCACTGTCCAGCTTTCACATGCATATGAGGTTATTGAAAATACCATGGCTTGGGTCAGGAGTACGTTAGTCCTCAAACTGATATCTTTGCTCTTCAACTCTTTAAAAAGGTCTTGTGCAGCAAATTTGCCTAATGAAGTACGTCGTTTGATTTCTTGACTGCTACTTCCATGAGTGTTGATGGTTGATCTGAGTAAAATGAAGTCTTTGACAACTCCAGTCTTTTCTCCATTATATGGATGTTGCTTATTAGTCTAGTGGTGAGTATTTTTGTTTTGTTTACACTGAGGTGCAACTCATACTGAAGTCTTTGATTTTCATCATTAAGTATTTTAAGTCCTCTTCGCTTTCAGCAAGCAAGCTTCATAGCAAAGGTTGTAAGTTAGTCTTCCTCCAATCCTGATGCCATATTTTTCTTCACATAATCCAGTTTCTCGAATTATCTGCTCAGTTTACAGATTGAATGAATATGGTGAAAAAATACAACCCTGGTACATACCTTTCCTAATTTTAAACCATTCGATGTTCCCTTGTTCTGTTTGAACAACTGCCTCTTGGTCTATGTACAGGTTCCTCATGAGCCACAATTAAGTGTTCCGTTCTCCACAATGTTGTCCATAGCTTGTCAGGATCTACACAATTGAAAGCCTTTGCGTCAATAAAGCACAGGTAAACATCTTTCTTGTATTCTATGTTTTTAGCCAAGATCCATCTGACATCAACAATGATATCACTCATTCCATGGCCTCTTCTGAATTCAGCTTGAACCTCTGGAAGTTCTCTGCCAATATTGTATGGGTGTAGCCATTCTTGTATTATCTTTAGCAAGATTTTACTTGCATGTGCTATTAATGATATTGTCTGATAATTTCTGCATTCGGTTTGGTCACCTCTCTTTGGAATGGGCACGAATATGGATCTTTTCCAGTCTGCTGGCCACGTAGCTGTCTTCCAAATTTCTCAGCATAGATGATGTGCCTCCAGTGCTACATCAGTTTGTTGAAAGGTTTCCGTTTGTATTCCATCTATTCTTGGTGCCTTATTCTTTACCAATGCCTTCAGTGCACCTTGGGCTTCTTCCTTCAGTATCATTGGCTCTTGATCATTTGCTATCTCTTAAACATCGATCATTTCTTTTTGGTATATTGACTGTGTATTCCTTCCATCTTCTTTCGATGCTTTCTGTATCATTAAGTATTTTGCCCCTAGAATACTTCAATATTTTGCCCATGAAATCCTTCAATATTTCCAATTGAGACTTGACTTTTTTTCTTCAGTTCCCTCAGCTTGAGCCATGCTGAGTATGATCTTCCCGGAATATGAAGCCCTCAGGTTGGAAGGCAATCAAAATACAACTGGGGAAGGGCTGCCTCCACAAAGTACAGTTGGATATAATGACATGAATGGAGTAAAAGTTTTGGGACCTTTGTTTTATGATGGGGTACAATTCAAAATGAGGAAAACAGCTGTAAATATCCATTAACAATAAGAACATGGAAAGTACAATGTATGAATCTAGGAAAATTGGAAATTGTCAAAAATGAAATGGAACCCATATAGTTCAATACCTAAGACATTTGTGAGCTGAAATGGACTGGCATTGGTCATTTTGAATCTGACAATCATGTTTTACTATTCTGGGACTGATACATTCAAGAGAAATGGCATCACATTTATTATCAAAAAGAGCATTTAAAGATCTATATTGAAGCACAATGTTGTCTGATAATATAATATCCATATGCCAACAAGGAAAAGCAATTAATACCACTATTATTTAAAGTTATGCTAATCATTAATGCTAGTGATTATGAAATAAAAGAATTCTACTAACTTTTTCAGTCTGAAATTGATCAAACATGCAGTTTAGTTTTGTTGATAGTTACTAGTGATTTTAAAGAGAATGTTGGAAACAAAGAGGAAGTTTCAGTAATTGGGAAACAGCCTTTGTGACTGAAATGATGCTGGAGATTGCATGATAGAATTTTGCACGACCAATAACTTATTTATTGCAAAAACTTTTTTAAACAACATAAAAGAGTATACACCAGACCTCAGCAGATGGAATACACAGAAATCAAATTGACTACATCTGTGGAAAAGCTCCACATCGTTAGCCAAAACAAGGCTAGGAGCAGGCTGTGGAACAGACCATCAATTGCTCATATGCTGAAGAAGCTTAAGAAAAATAAAACAAGTCCATAAGAGCCAAAATATTACCTTGAGTATATCCCACCTGAATTTAGAGATCACATCAAGAACACACTAGATGAATTAGACACTAATGACCGAAGACTAGAAGAGTTGTGGGATGACATCAAGAACATCATATAGGAAGAAAGCAAAAGGTCATTAAGAAGGCAAAAAAGAAGGAAAAGACCAAAATGGATGTCAGACAAGACTCTGAAACTTGCTCTCCAGTGTAAAGATGCTAAAGCAAATGGAAGAAAATGAGGAGGTAAAAGAATTGAACAGAAATTTTCAAAGGGTAGCTGGAGAAGACAAAGTCTAGTATTATAATAAGATGTACAAAGACCTGTATTTAGAAAACCAAAAAGGAAAAATCACTCTCAGCATTTCTCAAGCTGAAAGGACAGAAGAAAAAAATCAAACAGAGAGAAGATTGAAGCTGTCAAGGATTTCATTTTACTTGGATTTACAATTAATGCCCATGGAAGCAGCAGTGAGGAAATCAAAAGATGTAGTGCATTGGACAAATCTGATGTAAAAGACCTCTTGAAAGTGCTAAAGAGCAAAGATGTCACTTTGAGGACTATGGTGCTCGTGACCTCAGCTATGGTACTTTCAATGGCTCATATACATGTGGAAGCTGGACAATGAATAAGGAAGACTGAAAAAGAACTGATGCATTTTAATTTCACTGTTAGGGAAGAATAAAGTACCATGTACTCACAGAACAACTAACAAATCTGTCATGGGAGAGGTGCAGTTACATTGCTTCTTAGAAGTGAATAAGGTGAGACTTCCTATCACATATTTTGGACATGTTAAAGGAAGGACCAGTCCCTGGAGGAAATTATGCTTGGTAAAGTAGCGGGTCAGCTAAAAAGAGGAAGACACTCGACAAGACGGATTGACACAGCGGTGCAATAATGGGCTTAAACCTAGGCATGGTTGTGAAAATCCCTCAGGACCAGGCAGGGTTTAACTCTGTTGTGCATAGGGTTGCTATGGATTGGAATTAAGTGGATGACATCCTAAAACAAGGTTCTCCCAATAGGAACTGAGGGGGAAATCTCCAAGGACAAAAAACAGGAAAAGGGGATTGTGAGAGAGAATGGGAATTATGGGTGTGAGGAGGGAATTGTGGGAGAAAAAAAATTGTGAGAGAATGGAAAGTTGTGTGAAAGGACAAGATATTGTGAGAGAAAATGAAAAATGTGAGAAAGAACAGAGAATTGTGGGAAACAGGGAGATTTGTAGCAACAATATGGAATTTTTGAGAGACAGAGAGTTATGGGATGATGGGGACTTGAAAGAATAGAGAATTCTGGGAACAACATAAAATTGTGGGAGATCATTGAGTGATGGGAATTCAGGGAATTATGGGAAAGAACAGATTTCTCTAAGCAAAATGGAATTTTAGGAAAAATTCTGTGAGTTACAGAATTGTGTGAGAAAGGGGATTGTGGGAGAGAATAGAGAATCAAGGAAGAGGCAGGGAATTGTGACAGCAACAGAGAATTATGGGGAAAAATTTGTGGAAAAGAACGGAGAATTCTGGGAGCAATATGCTATTGTGGGAAAAGATGGAAACCTGTGGGAACTACACAGAATTGTGGGAGAAACAGATTTGTGGGAAAAACAGAAATTGTGGGAGCAACAGAAAATGATGGGAAGATGAGGAATTGTGGGAAAGAAAAGGAATTGTGGGTACCATATGTAATTGTGGAAGAAAATGGAGAATATTGTGGGAGAAAAGACAATTATTGTCACCGAACTGTAAATGTGAAGATCGCTGAAATGGCAAATGTTTTCTTACATGTTTTTACCGCAATTGAAAAATAAATTTGGAAAAGAAAACCAAGAATACATTTTAAAAGATGGAGAACAATAGGTTTGGAAAGGTGACTCATTTTACCAGAACCAGTCATAAATGTATCCAGAGAGCCTCTGACTAAATCTCCCTGCTAACCATTCAGGTGTGACTGCAACAGTTCATATGACCGTGAGTTGGCCGCCCTACAGGTGCTGCCTCATATCTGGTAGTCCAAGGCCTAGAATTGGTATTACAGACTGCCTCTATGCCCTTTTCCTGGCAGGATTTACTGTACACACAGAGCAGAAAACTAGACATAGTGGCTAGCGGCTTCTTGGCTTTGCTATCCCAAGAAATTACCATTCAGAGACCTAGAAACGAAGTCTCCCGTATTCAGCTGCTGTCTAATTTAGGCAACAGTGAGACACTCATTTTTCATGCCATTCTCAGATGTCAATCCAGAATGAAAAGAAAAAGGAACATATATGCTTTGCTGAGTGACATTTTCCTTCTTTTCAACTTCATTTTCCCTTGAATTCTAGGAAGTCTGCTCGTTCATCAGGAAATGACTCATTGATCATTTTCATGAGGAAATTTAAGGCAAATGCTAGTTTCAGCTTGGAAGTATCATAAATATAAATCATGGGTTGTGGAATAAAAGCCAAAATAACAAAATCTTAGCTTGTCTCTAGCCAAGAGCTGAGGGCTTTGTATTACTGTATTTTCTATGGTGGGCGATTTAGCTCTTTATTCCTAAGTGTATATAATTATAACCAGGGTGTCTGCTGGACGTCATTCAGGTCTCTAGCTTCTAGTCTGAATACTTTCCATATGTTGGCTTAGAAATGTACCTTTTTGCTAGTGGCCTTTTTCAGCCCTTAAAAAGACGTCAGCTTTTATAGATGCTTAGAATAAGCACTGGACTTCTAACTGCAAGGTTGGCAGTTCAAACCCCCCAGCTGCTCCTTGAAAACCCTATACAGGGTTGCTATGAGTTAGAATTGACTTGATAGAACTTCAACAACAATGACAGGGATGGTTTGTTGTTGTTTTTTTCTCCCATTTGCTTTGTTTTTCCATTACCCTCTCCCTACTTGTATATTGCCCCCTCCCTAGCACCCAGACTATCCTGTGTCTAATCCCTGCCCTGTGCTCCACCTTCCCCTCCCTCCCCTCACCCACCCCCAACATCCCAATAATCAACAAAGAATCCCCCCTACCCTTAATATGGGTTATTTCCCTTAGTCTTTTACAGTAGTGGTCCTATGCAATATTTCTCTTTTTGTGACTGACTAATTTCACTCAACATAATGCCCTCAAGGTTCATCCATGTTATGTGGTGGCTTGCAGCTTCCTTGTTGTTCTTCAAGGTAGCATAGTATTCCATTGTGTGTATGTACCACAGTTTGTTTATCCATTCTTCAGTTGATGGGCACTTTGGCTGCCTCCATCTTTTTGCTATTGTAAATAATGCTGCTATAAACATTGGTGTGCATATATCTTCTCGGATTGTGGCTCTTTTTTCTTGTGGGTAAATACCAAGTAGAGGGATTGCTGGATCATAAGGTTATTTCTATTTTCAACGTTCTGAGGAAACGCCATATTGCTTTCCAGAGAGGTTGGACCATTTTGCAGTCCCACCAGCAATGCAGGAGTGTCCCAGTCTCTCCACATCCCCACCAGCATTTATTGTCCTCTACATTTTTCATCTTTGCTGTTATTGTTGGTGTGAGATGATATCTCATTGTTGTTTTGATTTGCATCTCTCTAATGGCTAGTGATCGTGAACATTTCTTCATATATTTGTTGGCTGCACGGATCTCTTCCTTGGTGAAGTGTCTGTTCATGTCCTGTGCCCACTTTTTAATTGGGTTATTTGTCTTTTTCTTGTAGAGGTGTTGTAGTTTCCTGTATTTTAGAAATGAGTCCCTTGTCTGATATGTCATTGCAAAAGAGTTTTTTCCCATTCTGTGGGTTCCCTTTTTACTCTTCTGGTGAAGTCTTTTGATGCACATAAGTTTTTAATTTTTAGTATGTTCCACTCAATCTATTTTGTCTACTTTTGTTTCTGTGGTTTTCAAAATGTTTTGTAGTCTGTATATTCCCTGAATTAGTGCCCTCACATTTCCCTATTTTTTCATTGATGGCCTTCATAATTCTGGGATTCACATTTAGGTCCTTAAGATGGTTTGCTTTTTAAAAGGAAAAAAACCCAGCAATGGTACAGATACTTTATTTGGGTATATTTTTGTGACAATAAGTATATATGGATTCGAAAGAATTGAATCCCCTAGCATGCATATGAGGTTACTGAAAATACCATGGCTTGGGTCAGGCACACCTTAGTCCTCAAGCTGACATCTTTGCTCTTCAACACTTTCAAAAGGT
>NW_006408536.1:23406628-23423127 GCF_000296735.1 Chrysochloris asiatica
GTAAATCTTTACGGGAGTAGAAAGCCTCATCTTTCTCCCGCGGAGCGACTGGTAGTTTCGAACCGCTGAACTTAAGGTTCGCAGCCCGATTCGTAACCACTACGCTACCAGAGCTCCTGAATACAAGCAGTAAGTAAGGGGAAATGAGCTAAATGAGGGGAAATGACCAGGGGTCTGGCAGGAAAACTATCTCCCGATAGGCTGATAAGGCCAATAGGCTGCTTAGCGCTTGCTCAGGCTCAGGGGCAAGCAGAGTCCCAGGTCCTGGAGGAAGAAGAGGACCCTAATTAAAGTTGGACAAAGACAAAACGGAGTGTAGGAAATGGGAAACGGTGAAGACTTGGTCAACGCACATTCGCATGGCAAAAGGCTATGGCCCAAATATGGTGGAGCCGTGTGAGCAGATGATAAGAACCAGAAGGTGGTAGGAATGTAAGAGTGGACCCTTGGCTGAGGTTAAAAATGTGAAGAGGTATACCTCACTTTTCAAAAGTTCGCTTTCCACTACTTTACTTTAAAAAAAAAAAAGTTTTATTGTGAATGATGTGATAGTTTACATGGGAGAACATTAGCTTTACATTCAGCCTGTCTTATATCGTTTCCTTGCCATGGTTACAATCCCCTCCATGCCTCATCAACCAACCCTGCAAGCCTGCTCCCCACCCTCCCCACCCAATGGTCATCAGCACACAGCCCCTCTCCCTCTCTGGGTCTAAAGTCTCCAGCTGCAACGTCTCTCCACTCCTTTACTTTTACAAAAGATCTACACTAGTACCTGTTTTTGCTAACCAGGAAGAAATCCAAAGGAAACTTTTGCTTTTACTCAAAAAAAGCCAGAAGCAAATAAAGGTGCAAAGCTCAGGTTTATTTTGCAGTGAGCTGCTAAAGAGGCCACGTGCACCCCGACAGCGAGAATGCGCCCCCAACGTCCTTTTCTAGGAACTACGCTTGCATCAAGCCTCCATAGCTCTGAATTGTGCTGGTGAACTCTCTACATTAGTGTTATTTTAGGTTTGATGTGTTATTGCGTGTGATGTGTGGTAGGCTATTTGGGGAGCCTGGGAGTGCTCAAACATTTTCTCCTTGTAAATGAGTGGTAATTGTTTGTTTGCTTTACGCAATTTCGGTTTACGAAAAGTTTCATAGGGACATTCTACTTTTGGAGAGTGGGGAAAGCCAGTATTAGAAAGTTAGCAGACACCAGTGGGGGACACACCATGCCCCCGACTCTACTCAGTGTTTTCTGTCCACCCTGACAAGGGCGCAGTGGGATGGAAGGCAGTCTCAGAGCGAGGCCATTGAATGCCCGATTTGCATCTGGGTTAGAGTTTGTCTCATATTTCATGGTTTGGTCTAGTATGCATGAGATTAGAAAACTCAGCACGTTTATGGAATGGCACACAATGAGAGGCCGTTGAAATGAATGCCCCAGAGAGATAGGGCCCCTTTCTTCCTAGTGGTGTGCAGGCTTTCCCACGCTGCGACCCTGATACAGCGGAGTTAAACTCCGAACCCCCTTAGTGAATGCTCAGCACACCGCCTCACATCCAGTAAACTCTGAAGCAGGCCGCCTTCTCCACCCAGAGCCATTCTAGAAGAATTCTAAACTGCTGCAAGAAACGGGGTTTCTAGAATGGGCTGTCTTCTATACGTAGTTAAATTTGTTCTTTGTGTTTGGGTAGATAAAATTATAAAAGCTTAAAAGGAAAAGTAATTTTCAGTAATTTCCCTTCTCTCTTCTCCCTGGTGGAAACCACAGTTACCAGTTTCTTACAGTCTTCCCTCAATGATATTCGGTGTATTTATAAGATTCTGAGCCACACCAGGACTCAATCTCTCTCTCTAGCTCTGTATATATTACATACATACAGTACATATGTGTGTTGAATCCTGGTGTGGCACTGTGGGTTAATGCGTTGGACAGCAAAGTAGGTTTGAACTGCAGGTAGCTGGTTCAAGCTCATCTGCTGCTCTTGGGAAACCCTGTACAGGGTCGCTATGGGTTGGAAACGACTTTACGGCACTTAACAACATGTGTGTTCTTGGTGTTAAGCGCCACTGAGTAGCGACCCTGTATAGGGTTTCCGAGGAGCGTCTCGTGAGCTTGAACCACCGACCTTGAGGATCAAACTGACATTGCAATCTTGTGCATTAGCCCACAGTGCCACACCAATATATATATATATATATTGCTGGCTTGCTGTGGAGTCGATTCTGACTCCTAGCGACCCTGAATAGGGTTTCCAAGGCTGCAAATCTTTACAGAAGCAGAAAGCCTCATCTTTCTCCCACGGGAACTGCTGGTAGTTTTGAACTACTGACCTTGAGATTAGCAGCCCGACTTGTAACCACTATGCTACCAAAGTTAAGTGCCGTTGAGTTGGTTCCAACTCATAGTGACCCTATATAGGGTTTCCAAGGCTTTAATTCTTAGCGGGAGCAGAAAGCCTCATCTTTCTTCTGTGAAGCAACTGGCAGGCTGGAACCACGAACCGTGTGGTTCGCAGTCCAGTGCTTAGCTACCGTGCTTATATACATACATACATATATTATATACATATCTCTATAGCTGGACAGTGAATAAGGAGGATCGTAGAAGAATTGATGCCTTTGAGTTGTGGTGTTGGAGGAGAATACTGAGGGTGCCATGGACTGCCAAAAGAACCAATAGATCTGTTTTGGAAGAAGTGCAGCCAGAGTGCTCCTTGGAGGCCAGGATGGCTAAGCTTCGTCTCTCCTACTTTGGACATGTAGTCCGGAGGAAACAATCGTTGGAGAAGGATGTCATGCTGGGTAGGGTGGAGGGTCAGAGAAAAAGAGGAAGACCCCCAATGAGATGGATTGGCCAGGTGGCATCATTGATGGACTCGGGGGTGGCAGCGGTGGTGAGGTTGGCCCAGGATCAAGCATTGTTTCGTTCTGCTGTGCATGGGGTCGCTATGACTCGGTTCCGACTCGATGGCACCTGACAACAACAACATATCTCTCTGTTGTATATTTGTTGTTGTTGTTATTAAATGCCATGGAATTGGTTCGAATTCATAGTGATCCTGTATAGGATTTCTGGTGAGTTCTAACCACTGACCTTGGTGTGCAAATTGACCTTGTGGTCCAGTGCTTATCAAATGTATACTTTTGGTCCTTTCTCTCCTTCATGTAAATGTTTGCATGCTATTGTTATTTGCATTGATTCTAACCTTATTTTCATTTAACAATGTGGCTTCCAGATTGTTCTTTATTTAGGTACAGATCAGTGGTCTTATTGGGTTGAAAGGCTGTAGAGTCTTCTATGGTATTGTACAGATGTGCAGTAATTTACTTGAGCAGTTCCCAGCTTAGGTTATTGCCCACTCAGCTGCAATAAATTTCTGCATTCAGTGGTCCCGTTGCACATAGGTGAGTTTGTCTCTAAGACAATTACCTATTTGGAGAATTCTTGGATCAGAGCCTACAGGCAATTTTAATTATCATACATTGCATTGAGTTGCTCTTCCCAGTAGCTGGGCCAATTTACATTCACACTGGGCTATATAAAAACAGGCAGGATCTTGGGCCCCAGCTCAGATTTATTGAATCGAATTTGCACTTGGACAAGATTCCAGGTGATTTGTCTGACTCTGGGGCAGAGTTTCTTAACCCTGGCTGCAAATGACAATTCCCTAGTGGAACTTTAAAAAAATCCTAATGCTTAGGCCATGCCTCAGACCAATTAAATCAGAATCTCTGGGAGACTGGAGGGGCTGCTTCTTTGCACAGTTGGCAATTTGGTGCTGGCTCTTGGTGGGAGGCCTTAGCTCCTTCCTAGGTAGACGTCTCCCTGGGCTCCTTGAATGTCCCCATGAAGTGGTAACTGACTTTCTCCAGTGAGCAATCCAAAAGAACAACGTCTTTTATGACAAAACCTCAGAAGTCACATTATCAATTCAGTTGTATACTACTGTCTTCCCAGATCAATCCTGATACAGTATTGGAAGGGACTACACACTTATATGGAGTCCTGGTGTGGCGCTGTGGGCTAATGCGTCAGACTGCAAAGTCGTTTGAACTGCAAGGTCGGTGGTTCAAGCTCACCAGCTGTTCCTTGGAAACCCTATACAGGGTCGCTATGGGTTGGAATCGACTCAATGGCACTTAACAACAACAACAACAACACACTCATATAAGGAGCTCTGGTAGCGAAGTGGTTATGAATCGGCCTGTTAATCTCACGGTCAGCAGTTCGAAACTGCCAGCTGTTCTGCAGGAGAAAGATGAGGCTTTCAGCTTCCGTCAAGATTTACAGCCTCGGAAACCCTGTGCTATGAGTCGGAACTGACTCCACGACACATAACAACAACACACTTGTAGGCAGGTGCAGTTTACCCAGTAGGCAAGGTAAGCACAGGCTTCCTTTGCTTTTTTGTTGTCAATATTAGTTGGAGCCAACTCGATGGCACTTAACAACAACAATAATGGCTAATAAATGTGAGCATTTCTAAATGTCTTCTCTGGTTCATGTCCTCTGCCCATTGCTAAATTGGATTATTTGGCTTCTTGTTGAGGTGTTGAAGTGTTCTATAAATTTTAGAGCATAGTCTTTGTTTGATATGTCATTGCTAAAAGCTTTCTCCTAGTTTGTGGGTTCTCATTTTACTCTTGGGGTGAAATCCTTTGGTGCACATAAGTGTCTAATTTTTAGGAGATCCCAGTCAACTATTTTGTCTTTTATATGTGTATTCTCAGTTATGTGGAGTTTGTGAATCTTTGCGGGAGCAGAAAGCCTTATCTTTCTCCCACAGAGCAGTTAGTGGGTTCAAACCACCGACCTTGTGGTTTACAGTCTAGTGCTTATCCTACAGAGCCACTGCACTCCTCCCTTACTTTGTTGTTAAGTGCCATCGAGTCGGTTCTGATTCATAGTGACCCTGTATAGGGTTTCTGAGCAGAGGCTGGTGAATTTGAACCGCCAACTTTGCAGTTAAAACCAATCTTGCAGTCTAGTGCATTTATCCTACCCCCCCAATGGGGTAAATAATCTGTATTTACCCAACTAATCTTTAACGAATCATTCATTTGTGCTTCATCATGTCTTTCTTTCTTTCTTTTAAGTTTTTATTGTGAATTATGTGATAGTTTGTTTACATGGGAAAACATTAGCTTTACATTCATCCTATCGTATTTCGTTTCATTGCAATGATTACAATCTCCTCCATGCAGCATCAAACAACCAAAGGGTACAACCTGCAAGCCTGCCAGCCGGCCATCAGCACACAGCCCCTCTCCCTCCCTGAGTCCAGAGTCCATCGGTCCACGTCGTTGTCTCTGCCTCCATCCCTGGCGTCACTGCTTCTCTGGGTAGGGTCCCGCTCTCCGCTCTTCTCCCTTGATGGTCCCAGGGACCTCTGCTCCTAGACTAAAAAGTCAATCACTCCCCTCCTTTTGTTACAAAATATCTACCTTTACATTTCCAACCCTCACAGTCAGTCCTGATAGCAATTATTCACTATTGTACCACAAGAGACCTATCCCCATCTCCTTTCATCAGTCCCGCCCAGACATATTGGATACTACTCAGTGGAGATGCTACCTTCCTCCGCACCTTCTGGAACTAGGCTCCCTCTTGAAAGCCAGTCACTTCTTGCCTTTGTAGCTCCCTTCCCCCCATTTTGGGTAGCCAATGTCTAAGGTGCCCATCCCTGTGGGTACTATCTGCAAGTATGAGTGTCCTTCCACGTCTTTCTTTAATGTGGTAAAAAACAAAACAAAACAAAAACATGTGAAACTGTTCACTATAGATTCGTTAAGTAAACACAAGTAAACACAAGCTGACCTTGCTTCCTGAGTACTCTGTCCCAGTCAGAGACTGTAGATTTGAAAAGAGGCTTTGATTCTGTAGGAAGTGCTGTGGGGTTGGGAAAGAGACAGATGCCAGCCACACCTGGAAGCAGAACCTTTTATGTGGTGAAAGCCTGTTAAATTGTTCACTATAGATTAATTAGTAAGCACATGTCAGCCTGTACTTCTCTGGTTTATTGAGTAATCTGACACTGAATATGAATTGTAAGAGTTGAGGATCATTGGCAGTCATCTTGAAAGCTGATTACCACAAATATGCAACCAGTAAAGGCCAGAGTGTGAGAAACTCTACTGTTCAAAGTCTGAATTCATCATCCAATCCATTGTAAGGCAAAGCAAGAGATGGAGGGGGAACCTAGATATTAAAGTTTCTTAAAAAGCATATCAAAATTTAAAATATGGGCAAGGCTATAGTGTCTAGGGACACATAGAAGGGGGCTTTAAAAAGTTTGTGGAAACCTTTTACTCTCTTTCTCTTCCATTTTTCCACAAGCTTTTTGAAACTCCCTCATGTTTGGGTAATAAAATGATTTTTTTTTTTTAATTGCCAGCAAGATTTGACTAGAAATGCTAGAATGATGTTTATTTTTGGAGGCTGGAGGGAAGGAACTGTGGTTGGGATGGAACACATGGAAGACGCTCGTGAGTGGCCAGCAAAGTTCCATTCCTCATTCTGATGATAGTACTTGGAATAGTTCATTAAGACATTTCCTTGCACAGTATATAGCTTTCTGTGGGTCTGCTTTGTTTTACAATAAAAGTATATATATATATTTGCCAGGATATTTGTTCAATGCTGGGTTGAAGTCATGGTGCCTTTGAGTGCTATAAAGTAGGGACCAGAATATGGGTCTTTTAAGTGATATTTTCCAAAAGTACAACATGAAATTAAATATAAGAATGCTAACATAGTTACATCCCTCTTACTGTTTTTTTTTTTTTGTTTTCTCCCACCACTCTTTCAGGTAGTGAAAATAAGGAATTTCAAATGATATCTCATGAACCATGTGCACAAACAGTTTCTCTTTCCTCAAAACTGGGTTATTGCCTTTGACATGGGAATAGGAAATGGAGCGTGATAGAATGTCTTTCTACCCCCCTTTCATGAAAGGCATTTTTATTGCAAATAGCGCTGGAATCCCAGGTCTGCCTTTTGAATAAAAACCTTCTCTTCCCTCCTCCTCTGTCAACAGTCTTTCTTATCCATCCCAAATATGAACACTGAGAACTTCCCAGCAGAAGATGTGTATACTCATATTTCCTTATAAACCGCTAGAGGAAAGCAAACCCCAAACCCACCACCCTAATCCCAAGTAATTTCTGAGTTATGCAACTACAGGAAGCAGAAAATAATATCAAATAAAAATGTGTGTGTGTGTGTGTGTGTGTGTGTGTGTGTGTATGTAAACTGTTTTGCAATGGAAATCAAGGTTATTTCTACCAGGGCTCAAACCGATTCAGCCAGATTCTGTCATGACCGATGAAGTGACACCATAAGAAACCCACATTTTAAAAAATGTGAGTGAACTGAAATAGGAAAAATTATGGATGAAGCCCTGTTAGAAAATCTCCCTCTTAAAAAAGAAGAATAATGAGTGGAATGCGGGACCCTATCCAGAGAAACAGCGACACCAGAGATGGAGACAGAGATGAGGACATGGAGAGAGGGAGCAGCTGAGGACTCTACACTCATGGAAAGAGAGGGACTGAGTGCTGGTGGCTAGGAGGCAGGCTTGCAGAATGTGCTCTTTGGTTGTTTACATCAAAAAAACACCACCACCACCACTCAAAAAACAAACAAAAATAAAACCTCGAGAAAATAGAAGCATGGAGGGGATTGTAATTATTGCAATGAGACGAAATATGATAGGATGTATGCAAAACTGATGTTCTCCCATGTAAGCTATCACTCAATTCACAATAAAAGCTTAAACAACAACAACAACAAAACCAAGGGCAATGTACTCAATCCATAGCAACCAAGTGTCTTGACTGGAAGAATCTGAAACAACAGTGCCAGGCTCAAAGATGACATTATCTGACCACACAGCTTTGAACAGACATCACCTTCCCGACTCTTGACAATAATCCAACGTCATGCATCAGGCTTCTGAAAGACTTTTTGGAGTCTCCTATTCCAGGACTTCAGTCCCGTAATTTTCCCCATTCTAGCTGGCATTCCAGATTACTACAAATTTAAAATTTGGGATCTATTTTAGTTTCACGTTGTAGGCCATGATTGAACCAGTTCAAGCTGTTTGGAAGCCCTGATTTCTATTAGTGAGTAGCTAAATTGGCCTTCTGAGTCTACTCGCACTTTCCCTAACCTGTTAGAAGTTGGGTGCCACTCAGTTTTGGTGGAGAAACCAGTTCCGAATCATCTCTTCAACCAACCCTGTAGTCAGCTGAATTCCCCAATGTACTTAGCTCCCTGGTGTGGCGCTGCAGGATAATGCACTGGACTGAAAGGCTGGAGGTTCAAACTCACTAGCCACTCCTTGGAAACCCTTTACAGGGTCACTATGTGTCGAAACCAACTCCACGACACTTAAAAACAACATGCTCTCCTCTTATTCCTAGGATTCATATATTTTAAAACTGGGAAGCAAGAAGGAAAGAAAAGCCCTAAGGAAAGTGAAGACTCAGGGGCCGAACCAGAATTTAAAGTAGAAGAAATTTCTGGAGCTTTTCCGTGTGTCTGTTAGGAATGGTCTAGGCCTACATCTGCTTGAGGACGTTTCTGTCTTTCTTTCTTTCCTTTACCTCTTCTCATTCTCCTCCTCTTATATTTTGGAGATGAAGTTTCATTATTTTAGGATGGGTCTGGAATTTCAAGAATGTCAGATTATGGAGATCAGGTGGTAGTTTCACTATCCCTAATGTTGGGAGTCCTGGTGTGGCGCTATGGGTTAATGTGCCAGACAGCAAAGCCGTTTGAACTGCAAGGCTGGTGGTTCAAGCTCACCAGCTGCTCCTTGGAAATCCTATACAGGGTTGCTATGGGTCAGAATCGACTCGATGGCACTTAACAACAACAACAACAATGTTGGATAAGAGTGAGTGTCATTTATAGCATTTATTATTATTTTACTATTATATCTGAATTTAACAAAAAACAACAACAATGTCGTGGTCAGATGCTTTTTTGGGCACCAAATACAAACATTAGTAAGACATGACTCCCATCATTCCATCAAAAACATTTTGAACAGGACTCAGATATATGAAGCAGATTTTCAAACTACAGGGTACATGGAACAGTGCAGGTTAGAGGTTCAAGTCTACCCAAGGGTGCCTTGGAAGAAAGGTCTGGTGATCTACTTCCAAATATTAGCCGACGAAAAGTGTGTGGAGCACAATAGATCACTATCTGGCTTGCATACTTTGGACAAGTCATTGGGAGGGATCAATCACTGGGTGAAGTGGAGAGCCAGCAAGGGCGAGGGTGAGATGGATTGGCACATTGGCTATAGCAATGGACTCAAACATGCTGGTGATCACAGGATGATGTAGGACCAGACAACATTTTGTTCTGTTGTGCATAAGGTCTCTATGAGTTGGAGTCAACTCAACAGTAGCTCTATCTATCTATCTATCTATCTATCTATCATCTATCTATCTATTCATCCATCAATCTACATATATACATAAGTGTTGTATAAACTGTGTTAATCAAAATGACATTTCAAAAAATGCCTTTTTCTTCATGAAGCCTTCTCCTTACTTCTGACTATGGTGATAGTGCCCATATTTTCCTTTAAAATAAGAGAATGGCCAGTCTATAAACACCGGCTTTGAAGCTGGATTTATTTTTCTCTCCACTCTGGTGAGATTCTTTATACTGTTCTATAAAATGAGACCCCAATTTCCTCAGCCTATAAAATATCAAGAGGTATTCAAAGCTTCCTTCAAAATGTGGAAAGGCACACAGTAATGGCCTGGAATTCACACTTAGCAAGGCTATTCAAAGCCCAACTCAGAACCACCTGTTCCCTCTTCTCAGGAAAGTCTGCTTTCATTGGTGTGAAGTGGGTCCTGGTTGAAACAGCGCGAGTGAAGCTGGCTGAGGGCTTCTAAGAACCAGCGAGCACACGTGTTGAAGGCAGAGGAGGAGTCAGCTGGAAGATGATGAACTTGTCTATGGTAGTGTTTGCCTGCTTTATCACCTCATTAGCTTCCTTCCACCTCAGAGAACTGGCCTTAATATACAAGGAACCCTCAGAGGTTTGGGCAGATGACCCAAAAGAGAAAAAAAGCACAAAACCCCATTGTATCCTTAGACCAGCACTGTCCAATAGAACATTCTGCAGTGATGGACATGTTCTCAGCACTATCCAGTATGGTGGCCACTAGCCACATATGGAAATCGTGGAATGTGGCCATTGCAACAGAAGAACTGAATATTTTCTCTCATTTTAATTCATTTAAATTTAAGTCGCCCCATGTGGGCAGTGGCTACTGTGTTGAACAACACAACTTTATACAATTTCATGAGGAAAATAGAGTATGGTTTGGCTCACAGATGTGCCAAACATGAGGCCTGCTCAGGAAATATTTCTTAGCTATTTCCATGCATCTAAGGCTGTGGTCCCTAAGGATTTATATCCCTAAAAATGAGTGTGGCGGGGCTTCAGCTTGTCCACCTCTGTCATTTTTGTTACAGGCTCCTTCTCTGCAAATAAATGCGATTCCTTTCTTCCCAGCTTGCTTCTTGCACTGAGATCCAGAAAACAGGGCTGCTTGTCAATGCTCTACCCCACTGCTGAACTTCAGAGGGTGAGTGTAAGAGTGAGTCCCTCAGGGAAGTTTTGCTGACATAGCTCTCTCTCTCCAGCGGAGCCATCTGCCTTCACGTGACCAGCTACCTTTTCCAAACAACTCACTCGGTGAGCAGAAATTGCTTACAGATGGGGATTCTAGGTTGATGGCAAAGCGAGGACCTAAACAAATTGTGAACTTGATAGCAGGTACCTCCGGTTGAATTCGAGTGGGGCTAGGTGACTATGGACAATCAAATGCAGGAACTTGAGTCCTGGTGTGATGCTGTGGGACCGCAAGGTCAGGTTGAACCACAAGGTTGGTGGTTCAAATTCACCAGCCACTCCTCAGAAACCTGACTCAATGACACTTAACAACAACAACTCTGGGTACGTTCAGTCAGACACGTCACTGCTCTGCAAGTAGGAATGAATGCTGGCTGTCGAATGCCCCAGCTAGGAAGCTGGATCAGACCACACAGACTATGGGGAATCCTTGTGATCACATTTTATGATCTTGGTCTAGATCTCACAGCATGCCCCCAAATGCCCCAGTCAGATGGTAACAAACTGAACATTAGACCCTCAACATCTGAAAAAGAGTAGTGTGCGCATTTGTCAATACAGTGATTCATTAGGAAGCATGGATTAAGTGGTTACTCTGGTAGTGTAGTGGTTACAAATCGGGCCGCTAACCTTAAGGTCGGCAGTTTGAAACTACCAGCTGTTCCATGGGAGAAAGATGAGGTGTTCTGGTCCAGTAAAGATTTACAGCCTCAGAAGCCCTGTGCAGGGTCGCTATGAGTCGGAACCAACTCAACGGTACTTAACAACAACAACAATTACTTAATAGTAATAGTAATAGTATCTGGCGCTGTGGGTTCATGCACCAGACTGCCAAGCCGTTTGAACTGCAAGGTCGGTGGTTCAAGCTCATCAGCTGCTCCTTGGAAACCCTATACAGGGTTGCTATGAGTTGGAACCGACTTGACGGCACTTGACAACAACAACAACAACATATGCCAGGTAAAGGAGCTCTAGTGGCATAGTGGGTTATGCATTGGGCTGCTAATACACAAGGTTGGCAGTTTGACTCTACCAGCTGCTCCGTGGGAGAAAGATGAGGCTTTCTGCTCCTGGAAAGATTTACAGCCTTGGAAATGTGATGAGTCGCTGTGTGTTGGAAATGTCTTGATGGCACACAACCACCACATATGCCAGGCAAGGAGCCCTGGTGGCACAGTTTTTAGCACTCTGCTGCTAACCTAAAGGTTGGTGGTTTGAACCCACCAGTGGCTCTGTGAGAGAAAAATGTGGCAGTCTGTATTCCTAAAGATGGCAGCCTTGGAAACCCTATATGGCTGGTCTACTCTGTTCTCTGAGGTAACTTTTAATTGGAATTGACTTGATGGATTATCCAATAAGCAAGGGACTTACTTATGCTTACTTACTAATCTCTAGTTTTTCAACACATCCAAGAGTCTGTGTATGTCTCTCCCAACCCCACACCAATATCCTTCATAATCAAAGCCTCTTTTCAAATTTACAATCTCTGATAGGGGGAGAGTATCCAGTAGGCAAGATAAGCATGGAGTTACTTGTGCTTACTTACTAATCTGTAGTGAACAGTTTGACATGTTTGTCACCACATCATGTGTTAAAACCCATGTAAAGTCATTTAGTATAGATTAGTAAGTAAGCACAAATAAGTTCGTGCTTACCTTGTTTATTGGGTAATCTGTCCCTGGCAATGGATATATGCCGGGCAGCAATCTAATTATGAAAAATCTGGTACTCAAACCCTGTGGAGCACAGTTCTACTCTGACACACACGGGGATGCCATGAGTGGGGTCTACTTATGAAAAATCATCCACTGAGAACCCTGTGGGGCACAGTTCTACTCTGACACACTTGGGGGTGCCATCAGTGGGATTTACTATGAAAAATCAGCCACTGAAAATTCTGGGGAGTATAGTTTTACTCTGACACACTTGGGGGTGCCATCAGTGGGATCTACTTATGAAAAATCAGCCACTGAAATTCTGGGGAGTGCAGTTTTACTCTGACACACACAGGGATGTATGGAGGGCAGACATCATGAGTGAAATCTACTTACAAAAACTCAGTCACTGAGAACCCTGTGGCGCACAGTTCTACTCTGACACACATGGGGTACCATGAGTGGGATCTACTTATGAAAAATCATCCACTGAGAACCCTGTGGGGCACAGTTCTACTCTGAGACATTTGGGGGCACCACGAGTGGGATCTACTTATGAAAAATCATCCACTCAGAACCCTGTGGAGCACAGTTCTACTCTGACACACACAGGGGCACCATGAGTGGAATCTACTTATGAAAAATCATCCACTGAGAACCCTGTGAGCACAGTTCTACTCTGACACACAGGGGGGCACCATGAGTAGAATCTACTTATGAAAACTCATCCACTGAGAACCCTGTCGGGCACAGTTCTACTCTGACACACACAGGGGCACCATGAGTGGAATCTACTCAACAGCAATTGGTGATGCTTCATTTACTTAGACTTCCACTGATCAAAATTGGTTTATAAAAAAAGAAGATGCAGAAAAGATGGGTCTGGAGACTCAAGAATGATCAGACCTGCCACTTTGCTGGTTTGCAGCAAATTGGATTTCAGTTTTAAAAGGAAAGTCTTTTGAAAAATAAAACCAAATGTAAATACTTATGGGATAATGCGCTGGACTGCAAGGTCTATTTGAACCTCAAGGTCAATGGTTCGAACTCACCAATCGCTCCTTGGAAACCCTATACAGAGTCGCTATGGGTTGGAACCGATTCTACAGCACTTAACAACAACAAACAATATAAGCAGTTAGTGTGTGCTAAGACACTTGGGCACGTAGCTCACACTTCACCAATTTGATAATAAAATCATGCAGCAATGGGGGTGGAGTAGAGGTGGGGAAAGGAGAAAGCATTACCTTGTCCATGTTAATGCTTCTGAAATCCAACAGGGTTTGCACTAATTATCCTGACCCCTCCAACCCCCAAGAGCCCCAAACCCACTGCCATCGAGTTGACCCCAACTCTTAATGATGCAGCAGGCCAGAGGAGAGCTCTTCCTTAGGGTTTCTGGGACTGTGAATCTTGACAGGAGCAGTCTTTCTCCTGTACAGTGACTGGTAGATTTGAACTGTCAACCTTGTGGTTAGCAGCCCAAGTACTTAGCCCACTACACCACTTGTTTGTTGTTGTTAAGTGCCATTGAGTTGATTCCACCCTGTAGCGACCCTGTGTAAGGTTGCCAAGGAGCAGCTGGTGGGTTTGAACCTCCTACCTTGCAGTTCAAAATGACCTTACAGTCTAGCACATTATCCTGCAGCACCACATCAGGACTCCAGTGTGTCACTTGTTGTTGTTGTGTGTCGTGGAGTCGGTTCCGACTCATAGCGACCCTGTACAGGGTTTCCGAGGCTGTACATCTTTACGGGAGCAGAAAGCCTCATCTTTCTCCCGCGGATCAGCTGGTAGTTTCCAACTGCTGACCTTGTGGTTCGCAGCCCGGTTCGTAACCACTACGCTACCAGAGCTCCTTAGTGTGTCACTGTTGTTGTTGTTGTTGTTAAGTGCCGTCGAGTCGGTTCCGACCCATAGCGACCCTGTACAGGGTTTCCGAGGGTGTAAATCTTTACGGGAGTAGAAAGCCTCATCTTTCTCCCGCGGAGCAGCTGGTAGTTTCGAACCGCTGACCTTAAGGTTCGCAGCCCGATTCGTAACCACTACGCTACCAGAGCTCCTTTGTCACTAGGACTCCTTAATTACCCTAAAGAAAGAATGAAATCACCAAATAGAAAAGAAATTGGAGGATAATAATACCTAGCAAGTGGTCGGTCACCTGCAAAGCTGGAAGCCGATCTTCACCATGGTGTCTTTAGGGAAGAAGGCATATCTGTATTGAGAATAGAGACATCATTGGTTTTGACATGCCACATGTCAACCCTGTTGTCATGTGACAGAACCAAGTCTGTGACACAAACCTTGAACTTGAGATTGCGATTATGGCTGCTATGCCTTTTGAGCTGTTACGAATTGTGATCATAGTAAATCTCAAAGTTAGTGAAGTAAACTAGATTCTGCTTCTCATCAGCTATGTGGCCTGTGGCTTGTTGATTTTGTTAAGAAATTCATGGATTGGATGTAACATGCTTTGCAGCAAAATTTCACATTGCCATGAATCAACCTCAAATATGTTCTGCCCCATGAAAGAAACCAGATGTGGAGACCACCTGGTTTAGAATTCCATTTCTATGAATGGGCAAATCCATGGAGACAGAAAGTAGATTAGTGGCTGTCTGGGGACTAGGGGTGAAAGTGGAGAGTGACTGTCCATGGGCAGGAAGGGTCTTTTCAGGATGATGGAAATGTTCTAGAAGTAGATTGTGGGCATGGTGATATAACGCAGTCATTTTACTAAAAATGATTGCATTGTACATTGAAAATGAGAACATTTTCATAATATAAAATTGCTGTTCATTATCATCCAGTCAAGTCTGGATGACAAATACATCCATGTGTTATAAAGTAGGGTTTCCAAGGTTGTGGCCTTTCGGGAGCAGATCACTAAGCCTTTCTTCTGAGCTGCCTCTGCATGGGCTCAAACCACCAGTTTTTTGGTCTATAGCCCAGCACTTAACAGTTGGGTCACCCCGGGACTCTATAAAGTGGTTAAAAAATCTACAGCGCCACACTCATCATCAGTAGTATCAGGGTGGCTACTGTCTTTTGGGACTCAATGGCATTAGTGCTGCTCAGCTCAGACCTTTTAGCTGCACTTTCTGCCCTTTGATTTCTAGCCTAAAACAAATAGCAAACAACCCCACCCCCCAGTGTCATAGAGTTGTTTCTGACTCCTAGTGAGCCTGTAGAACAAAGTAAATCGGCTCCACAAGCTTTCTGAGGCTATGGCTATTTACCGAAGCCACATTGCTTTCTCTTTCTCCTGAGGAGCAGCTGGTGGGTTTGGATCGTTGACCTTTCAGTTAGCATCACCAGGGCTCCTTGATTTTCACCTTGTATTTGTAAAATGGGGGAAGTGGAGGTTGGAGACATGTCTTCTATGCCACTTATTATAAGATATTGTCAATTTAAAATACACTAGGTGGCACAAACGGTTTGCACTTGACCCAGCCAGCAATACTGCCGATGAATGGTCTGCTGGCCTGCTTCCAGAAGGGTTATGACCTGGAAAACCCTGTGGAAAAGCTCTACTCTTGAGCACATGAGTTAACAGGAGTTGGAATCTCGACAGCAGTGGGTTTGGTTTTTCTGTTGGTCCTATGACCATTGTCCTTCGTAGTTCATTGAACCAATAAGCTGAGGACTGAAAATCACTTTTTTTTTTTTTTTTTTTTCTGGTAGCTGTGAGTTGATGTGGATTCTCTGTGCATTCAGAATCCAGGAGTAGGTCAGATAATTTCCCCCTTTCTCTAGCGCGTCTCCATGTAGGGCAGAATTTTGATTTGGAAGCTATTGGAAAATGGTAGGCATTCATGGAAATCTAGCACATGGTCCCCAGAAAGAGTTATAAATGCCTGATATCCATGGCTGCCTTCATTATCCTGACAAGTAAGTACAGCTGAACTCATTCTAAATTAGGAAACACTTGGGAAAATCCTGTTGGCCCAAATCCCATATCTACTGTTGTTAAAAACTTGATGTGACAGTCGTTTGGAGATGAAATATGATCTGTAAAAGCTATTTTCTTCTTCCTTAACCTGATACGATTTGTCAAGGAGCTTGTCTGCCAGACCTTCTTCCTATTCTTGTACATAATTGTAAAACATACAATAATTCAAGTTTTATATATAATGGTTCAACTAATACAGGATATGTACCAGAACCCACGGCACTTAACAATAAT
>NW_006408536.1:23424122-23454508 GCF_000296735.1 Chrysochloris asiatica
TATATACAAATGGTTCAACTAATATAGGATATGTACCAGAACCCAAACCTCTTGGCACATCCTTAGTTGAATCCAGCAGATATTCAGGTGATACTTAAAGTGTATCTTTTCTTAGTGATCTGAAATGTTTAGCAATATCTGGAAGAGTATTTCTCTTAGTTCTCCTAGGTTTCAAAATACTCACAGTTTGAATTATATCAATATGGCAATCTTGAGCATTTGCTGAAGGAGTGGGTTTGTAGGTGATTCTGAGTCTTGGTGTGGCACTGTAGGATCAGCACTGAACTGCTAACTACAAGGTTGGCAGTTCAAACCCACCAGCTATTCCTTGGAAACCCTGTACAGAGTCACTATGAGTCACAACTGACTCAACGGCACTTAACAACAACAACCAACTTGGAGTTCCTCAGCTTTGACATAGACGCCTGGTTTATGCAACATCCACCCAGGCCCTCCTTTGTACCACTCCCTGGATCTTGGTGGTGAAAGGGCTGGCAAGATGAAGTACGTGAATGGAAAGTTCATGTTGACCACTGTGCCATAGGAATAAAGTCACTTGTCTCTGATAATCCGAGATCTTATTTCATGTCTCTGAGACCGAGCCTGCTGTCACAATTGTGAGAGGTCTGAGATGTTCTTTGATATTTCTGTCAATCCTTTGAAGGTACCAAAATATCATACTTTTAAAATTCTTTTTCAGTTAGTTCCATTACCTTTCTTTCTCAGAAACATTTTCTGGCTTGGCATCTTGATCATTTGTTTGTACCATTCTCCCTTGTTTCTTTGTATGCGCTAAAATGTTTTCCCCAGGACAATGTGGTATTTTCATATTTGTATTTAATTGATGATTGTATGTTGAGATGTTCTTAGCCTTTCAACAAAGGTCTCCTGTGGCTGTAGTTAGAGAATGAAAGCAGATGCATCATTCTCTGTTTGTACAGCTCAGTTTAGGGTAGGTTTGGATGGTGTTGACTGCTGTCCATTGTTGATAAGATGGCATAGGGGCTGCCCTTGTTTTTTGCCCAGTGGGTGAAGTTGCAAAGGGTACGGTTTTGGCTGGACTTTGTGAGCATGGTTGTTGTCTCTTTTTGAGTAAAGAAGAGTAAACTCCCCTGCACACACATACACACCAGGAAACAAAACAGAAAAAACAAACAAGCAACCAACACTGAAAAGAGAAAATAATAAAGGAGAGAAAAGAAATAAAAACAGGCATCAACCAGAAACAAAGAATATAATAACTAAAAAAAGAAAATGGCACTGGAAAATTGAGGAAAAGAAAAGAGAAAATAAAATGAAGAAATTATATGAAAAATTTTTAGAAAAACCTGGGAAAGTAAGATGCAAAGGGAAAGACAGTAGGCAGCGATAAAGAAAGATCAACAGTAAAAAAGAGAGGGAAAATGAAAAACAAGGAAAAAAAGGAAAAACAAAAGTAGAGCTACAGCGCATAAAATTCAAGGGAATGTAAAGAGAAGAAGGAGAAGAAAGAGTAAACAAAAATAACAGAACAACAAAATGAAAAACCAAAAAACCAGGTCAGCTGGTAGGCTTGTTGTTGTTAGGTGCCGACCCATAGCAACTGTATGCGCAGCAGAACGAAACACTGCTCGATCCTGGGCCAACCTCACTACCATTGCCACGCTTGAGTACATCGATGCTGCCACTTGGTCAATCCATCTCATTGGGGGTCTTCCTCTTTTTCTCTGACCCTCCACTTTACTGAACATGATATCCTTCTCCAGCGACTGGTCCCTCCTGACAATATGTCCAAAGTACGAGAGATGAAGTTTGGCCATCTTGGCTTCCAAGGAGTACTCTGGCTGCACTTCTTCCAAAACAGATCTATTGGTTCTTTTGGCAGCCCATGGCACTTTCAATATTCTCCCCCAACACCATAACTCAAAAGCATCAATTCTTCTATGGTCTTCCTTATTCACTGTCCAGCCTTCGCATGCATATGAGGTTATTGAAAACACCGTGGCTTGGGTCAGGTGCACCTTAGTCCTCAAGCTGACAACTTTGCTCTTCAACGTTTTCAAAAGGTCTTGTGCAGCAGATTTGCCTAATGCAATACGTCATTTGATTTCTTGACTGCTGCTTCCGTGAGTGTTGATAGTTAATCCAAGAAGAATGAAGTCCTTGACAACTGCAGTCTTTTCTCTGTTGATAAGAATGTTGTTTATTGGTCAAGTGGTGAGAATTTTTGTTTTCTTGACATTGAGATGTAATCCATACCAAAGGTTATGCTCTTTGATCTTCATAAGTAAATGTTTCAAGTCCTCTTCACTTTCAGCAAGCAAAGTTGTATCATCTGCACATAGCGCAGGTTGTTTATGAGCCTTCCTCCAATCCTGATGCCACGTTTTTCTTCATAGAACCCAGCTTCTTGGACTATTTGCTCAGCATACAGGTTGAATAAGTATGGCGAAAAAATACAACCTTGTCGCACACCTTTTTTAAGTTGGCAGGCTTAGATAAGAGAAAACTCCGGGAAGCTCCTGCAAGCCAAGGATCTCATGAAGTGTGTGTGTGTGAGGGATGTGACAGTGGAGTTCCTGGCCCTAACTATCTCATGAAGTGTGTGTGTGTGAGGGATGTGACAGTGGAGTTCCTGGCCCTAACTATCTCATGAAGTGTGTGTGTGTGAGGGATGTGACAGTGGAGTTCCTGGCCCTAACTGAAGTTCCTATTGGAATTCCTAGTGTTATCTATGTTCAGCGCACTCAGTCTGGAAGTAGTTCATGGAGCTGATTTCACTGTCTGTTAGGCCCACAGGCAGCTGTGAGGAGGGTGGCTGGTTAAATGCTTGTCTAGTGGCTCTGCTAGTTCTGTAGGTCTCTGACCTAAATGCACTTGAATCCAGACACCAAGGTGACACAGCTGGCCTCCACCTCACACTACCATGACTCTTAACCATGAGGCTGTGAACTCCTGGAAAACAAGGTCTGCACTGGGGGTGGATGAGGGTTGAAGCGGTTCCGTTTCTCCTCCCAACAAGCATTCGATCCACTTCTCTAACCTTTCATCTGAAGTTCAGGGTTCCAGGATTTTCATCTACATCTGTTTCATTTGGTCTTTTGTGTCTTTTTTTGGAGAGGATTCATGTAGTGTATCTATCATGTACTCCATCTTACCAGAAGTCTCATTCCATTTCATATTTGATGACTTCTAATATTTTTAGGTTCATACTTTGAACGTTTTATGTTCAGATTATTAATGGATGCATGAAGCTGTTTCTTCTCATTTTGAGCTGTCCGCCCATCAGCAAATGAAGGTCCTGAAGCTTTGCTCAATTCACGTCATTAAGGTTAACTCTACTTTGAGGGGCTAGCTCTTCTCCAGTCATATTTTGAATGCCTTCCAGCCTGAGAAACTCATCTTCTGGCTTTATATTTGACACTATTCCACTACTATTCACAAGGTTTTCAGAGGCTAACCATTTCAGAAGTGGTCTGCCTCTCCTTCCTAGTCTGTCTTAATCTGGAAGCTGTGCTGAAACTTGTCCACCATGGGTGACCCTGCTGATATTTAAAATCCTGGTGGCATAGCTTCCAGCATCACAGCAACACACAAGCCACCACAGTGCGACAAACTGACAGACAAGTGGTGGAACCCCAAGTGTAGGAAATCCTGTGTTGTATAAATGGGTTATAATCAAGCCTGCCTGACGTAGGCTCTGGAGACGATGTTATCTTTGTTATCCTGGCCAGGCAATAATTCTGCCCTCTTCACTGTAAGTCAGAATGGACTTGACGGCAGTGGGTTTGATTGTTGGTTTGGTTCCTTCTCAGCTACCCTTGAAAAGATAATCTGGAACAAAATCTGTTCATACTTTTGCTCAAAAGATGGACAGAAATACAAGAGACCCATGAAGACTTGTCTTCTAATATTGCTTCCTCCATTTAGATGAGGACCCCTCTCTAAAAGAGTTCCTATCATGTCCTAGTACATCTTGATATGTTACAGAGTTGTTGTTTTGTATTTTGGGGGGGCTGTATTTTTTTTTTTAATGTTTCCCCCACTAGAATTCAAATCCCACGTTGGCAAGCTATTGTTTGTTATGTCATTGCTGTATCAGAGTTTAAAATCGTGTTTGGCACATATTAGGTGTTCAGTAAATGCTTATTGTTTTTGTTAAGTGCTGTTGTGTTTGTTGTGACTCTTAGTGATCCTGTATAGGGTTTCCAAGGAGTGGCTGGTGGATTTGAACTGATGAACTTGCAGTTCAAACTGACCTCTTGGTCCAGTGCATTATTGTGCAGCACCATAACAGGGGCTTCACACAATCTGTGGAAAAGATCAAATTGAAAGATAATAAAATTCTTCCACACATTTTTGAAGCCCCCAAGTATTTGCTGAATAACTGAGTGAATAAATGATTAGCTGTCACTGAGTCCCCCCCGTTGCCCTTTTTTACCTTTTGGAATGGGTGACATTCACCGTTACTGGTTTTGGATAGGTTGACACTGTTCTCAATAGTCACAGCATCCTTTGTTTCCCTGAGCTGTACAAGGGGCTTCTAAAGGTTTGTGGAAAATTTCTATGATCCCCTCATTCAATATTTCCATGATTTTTTTGTAGCCCCTTGTGTTTTCTCTACTAATTTAGTCCTGGTGTGGTGTTGTGGGTTAATGTGCTGGACTGCAAAGTCAGTTTGAACCAAAAGGTCGGTGGTTCAAACTCACCAGCCACTCCTCGGAAACCCGATACAGGGTTGCCACGAGTCAGAGTCGACTTGATGGCACTTAACAACAACAATTTAGTTCAATCAGTGAAGATGTGACTGTTGGGTACTGTCTTAGTTTCCCAGGGCTGCCATAGCAAAACACCATAAAATGGGTGCCTTTAAAGAACATACATTTATTTTCTCACAGTTCTAGAGGTCTGAAGTCCAAATTCAGGGTGTTAGTTTTACTATTCTCTTTGTCTCGCTCCCTCTGTCGGCTCTAGGGATAGAGAGCCTTCCTTGCTTTTTGTTTTTTTCTCGAAGCTCTAGGCATTTCTTGGCATTCCTTCCCCCGTGCATGACTCTGAATCTGTTTCTGTGTGTGTCTTTCTCTTTTATAAGATGTCACTCAGAAGGTATTAGGATTAGGACCCACTTTGTTGTAACAGAATGAAACGTTGACTCCAGGATAAATATGTTAATTGAATTGATAAAATCTGCTAAGAAAAAACTCTATTTCCCCAAATAAGATTATATTCACTAGTGCCAGAATTAGGACTTCAGTGTATCTTTTGGGGAGATACATTTAAATCCGTACCAGATGTTTTGTTCATTGTCGAGTGCAAACACAGAATCATATAGTCGAATTATACTTTTCTTTCACATCAGTCTTCCATTATGAAGACTAGGCTATGATCCCACCATGTGTTATTTTTTTCGTCTTCTCAGTGGCAGGCATTTCTACACTGTCGATGAAACTCATGGGAAAGGGAAGTTATTCCTAGAAATGTAAGGGAAGGAAGACATTTGACCCAATCCCAGGCTCTTGTTTCTGACACTTTGTGCTCCAAGAATCCTTCCCCAACATTGTTTTCCAGGTTTCCTTTGGGCAAGATTATCTAATCACAGCTGGTCTCCTCAGGGAGTTGGGGTTGTTCTGTTTGACTTACTATTTCACACTAGAATGCAACATACATTTTTCTTATAAAAAGAATTCAAGGGACAAGAAGACATAATGTACTTGCCAAGGACAGAACACAACACCATCTCCAGACTTGCCAAAGGATAAAATCTGAGTCCATTGCCAGTTGGGAGGGAAATAGAGAGGACAAAGTTCAGGGCTGACCTGCTCATGGGTAGGAAACAGCAAAATCCAGACACTGGGAAACCTGACAGATTGAGTGGCTTGGGTTTTTTAATAGGCGAACTGTAAGGAAAAGATAGAGCTGGAGGGGAACCCAATGGACTCAAAAAGACTCAAGAAACATTGTTGTTATTGTTGTTAAGTGTCGTCGAGTTGGTTCTGACCCATATCAACCCTGTATAGGGTTTCAGAGGAGTGGCTGGTGAGCTTGTGGTTCAAACTGACCTTGCAGTCCAGCACATTAACCCACAGTGCCACCCCAGGCTTTTGTTTTAAATGGGCAGACTAAATAAAGTACAATGTCCAGGAAAGACACTGTGAGAAAATAATGATGACTAACACCAGGAAGTGATTGCTGTAAGTCAGTACAATGATTCCTTTGGGCTGTGATCAAGATGAAGCAGGTAGAGGGCTTCAGGGGCGGCTGGCCAAGTCCTAGTTTTTGACATCATGGTGGTTACCAGGGCATTTATCTTATGCAAATTCATTAAGTGATGTCTTGGTTGCGTGTTATTATTATTTTCATCTGGGAGAGTGTCTGGCATGTCTAAGCAAACGTAGATAAAACAGGAATGTTGTAAAGTCCTAAAAATGACCAAACATGTCCCGATCCTAGATAATATGAGTGATGGTATGTCTACCAATTATAACTTTATTGTTCTGAAGTACTGTCAAGTTGGCCCTTGACTCAAGGCAACCCTATGCACAATGGAACAAAATGCTGCCTGTTCTTGAGCCATCCCCATGAGTTGGACTGTTGTGATCCATTGACTGATTTTCAGATCACCAGACCTTTCTTCCTAGTCTATTCTTAGTTTGGAAGCATGATAATGACACTTGTGGTGATTGTGTAAAAATTACAACTTTAGCCTTGTTTATTCCTTCTGTCTTTTAACTAAGATTTAAGGCACCAGATCCTAGAAGTACTTCTATTTCCTGACAATATCCAATCCAGAGCAGAGTCCTACTTCTTCAAACCCTCCCCCACAATGCCTACAAAAGTCCCAATGGCCCTCCATGGTGTCTGTAGTCTTCCTTGTTGCAATGAGCAGGAAACCCAACATGTTCAACTATAGATGTGTCCTTGGTGGTCCTTGGCTGGAGAAACATTGACAAGATTAAAAATAATAAAATAATAAAGAAAACAAAAGGTAAGCTCTGAGGCTAACAGATAAGCATGTTCCTAGCATCCATCCAGCCCTCCAAGTCAAAGTGCATGCTTGCTGTGACTGAGAGTATACAGTGCTATGTGCAGACATATTGCTATCTCCTGATTCTTCTGGGAAATGAGAAATACCATTGCAGTTGCATCTAAATTGGAAAGCATGATAAAAGCATCTGAATGTAAGTCTTCCAGAGCAGCATTACATGTTCCAGCATGTCTGGCTTCTCCGCTGGTTTCATCCAGACGGTGTGGGACTGTTTGACAAGTCCTTTGAGACTGCCAGACAGCTCTTAGATTTAGGAATCTATATTAGGTGAGACCAACACAGAAATCTCCAGAAATACTCACATTCGTTTCAAATTGGAAAAACAATATGCACATGACATAACCATAATTCCGTAATTTTGTGAACCTTTTAAAATTCTTAAATTAACTTTTTAAAAAAGTTTTTATTGTGAATTATGTGATACTTTACATGGGAGAACATTAACTTTACATTCATCCTATCTTATTTCGTTTCATTGCAATGATTACAATCTCCTACATGCATCATCAAACAACCAAAGGGTACACCCCGCAAGCCTGCCCCCTGGCTGTCATCACACAGCCCTTCTCCTTCCCTGAGTCCAGAGTCCCCAGCCGCTCCATCTCTCTACGTCATTGTCTCTGCCTCCTTCTCTGGCATCATTGCTTCTCTGGGTAGGGTTCCACACTCCGCTCTTCTCCCTTGATGGTCCCAGGGACCTCCGCTCCTGGACTGCAAAGTCAACCACTCCCCTCCTTTTGTTACAAAATGTCTACCTTTATATTTCCAACACTCACAGTCAGTCCTGATAGCAATCATTAAATTAACTTTTATGTACCTTGTATTATTGTACCTTCAAAACAAACCTGACAAGAAGTGACTGGCTTACAAGCTTTCAAGAGGGAGCCTAGATCCAGAGGGCATGGAGGAAGATAGACTCTCCACTGACTAGTACCAATCTGTCTAGGTGGGGCTGATGAAAGGAGATGGGGACTTTAGACCCAGAGAGGGAGAAGGGCTGTGTGCTGACGACCAGGGGTGGGGGTGGGTGGTAGGCTTGCAGGGTATACCCTTAGGTTGGTTGATGATGCATGTAGGGGATTGTAATCATGGCAATAAAACAATATACGACAGGATGAATGTAAAGCTAATGTTCTCCCATGTAGGCTATCACATAATTCACAATAAGACATTAAAAAGAAAAATAGCCTGAGAGAAACCGAGAATATTTTTTCATTCTGATTTTGCAGATGGGAAAACCAGAGAAGTCTAGTGGCTATCTCAAGGATAGGTACGAGTCCTGGTCTCAGAAAGGCCAGCAGGAGTCCCTTACAACTAGTTGCCATGAAGTTGGTTCCAGCTTATGGCGGCTGGCTCTATGTGGTGCTCCACAGTGTTTGCAATGGCTGATTTGTTTGTTTGCTTTTTTTTTTTTTTTAAGTAGATCACCAGACTTTTCTTCCAAGGTAACTCTGGGTGGACTTGAACTGCCACCTTTTGGGTTAGTAAAAATAACCTTTTTGGTTAACTATTTATACCCCCCAGGGACTCTAGGAGACTCTTAGATTGTTGGTATTTTTGGAGTTGGCCTTCTGTGTACAATGCATACCTGTTTCCATACTTCAATGCCTACCTGCTCACCGTTACAAGGGTGTAAGGATCAGTAGAGTGCTCTGTGGGAGGGTGACTGGCTGGAGATTTAATCTGCACTTTAGTTTAGTTTGTTCCAAAGACTGCTTTGATCTTCGCTGGTGACTAAGGAAAGGTTTTCCCATAGGTTTCTCATCAACCAACCTTTGGTATGCTCTTTGACTGACAGCCAAGTTCTCTTGTTGGAAAAAGTGAGTGGACTCAACCCTTTGTGTTTCAAGGGCCTGTAAGAGCAAGAGGTACTTGAGTTGGACACCGTCAGCTCCCTCCCAACACACACCTCACTACAAGGGGGATGCAGGTTGAAGGTCCCAAGGATACCATCACTTGGACAGTGACCTCTCATGGCAGGCCAGAGAAACAACCATCAGATCACATCTCCAGTTAACTTTATAAAAGTATGACAAACGATGACTTCAAATACCAGCTGAAGAATTATAATGCCACATCTGAGAAGCTAGGTCCCACCAGTTCTCAGATGCTTGGGAGGTTTTCATTACAGCAGAGAGAAGTCAAAGCTTTGGTTCTCTAACCTCGAACCCGCTGCCTTTGAGTCCATTTTGGCTCCTAGTGACCCTATAGGATAGACTAGAACTGTCCCCATAGGGTTGCCAAGGATGTACATTTTTTATGCAAGCTGCAAGCAGCCGGCCATATCTTTTTCTCTTGGAGCTGTTGATGGGTTAAAACCACCAACCTTTTTGTAAGCAGCAGAATCTTTAACCACTGTGTCACCAATCCTCCGTGGTTCTCTAACATGTGCTAATCTTTTGAACATGAGGGATTTCAACTCTGTGCATTTCCAACAGGAAGCAGACAGTCTGCAGTTGAGCATGGGGAACACAGAAAAGCCCCAGACGGAACCGCTGAAGGCTCACTAATCAGATACCGTTACTAATATGAGGGGGCTTCAAAAAGTTCATGGAAAAATGGAATGAAAAGATAATGGAATTTTTCCACGAACTTTTTGAAGATATATATATATATATATATATATACTGGAAGACATTGTTCCTAAAGTTTGCCTTTATTTTTAATAACCTAATTTCCCAAGATAGTTGCAAAATTATTCTACTTCTTACTGATCTCTATTTGACCTTCATATGGAAAACAGATATATGCATAGAAAACGAATATATTTTCTTTTTTTTTTTTCTTAATAGATGGATTTTATTACATCTTAAAAAAATCTTACCCAGAGGTCTTAGGAATCATTGGGTCTCATTTCTGTTGGACAACTCTTAGTTCTTATTCATCAGCAACTGTTGGTCAGTTGCTTTTTAAGAGACCTAGAGACCATCCAAAAAGGTTCAGATATCCTTGTTTTTAACTGTTGTGGCATGCTGTGTTAGATCAGCGGGATTTGATACAAGTTCAATGTTGTTTCCTTTAAGAATTAACTCATTTTTCTGGGTTTGAGATCCTGAACAAGCAGGAGCTGGCTGCATCCGAATCCTTACCCAAGAAGTTTCAGATTTCAATAAGAGAACAAGGTTCATGGGGTGTGAGCACACACAAACCTTATCTTGTAATAGAATCCCGGTGTGATGCCCCTGATCATGTTCTGTATGTGACTGCAATGTTTTCTACCAGTTCCTGTCTGGTTCCCCACCGTTTGTCAATGCATAGCCTCTTCTTTTCCAAGGAGACTGAGTTCTATAGGGATGTGATTGAAGCCCCTCGCATGTTTCCTCTGGGGTCCTTTACAGTATCTATGTGTCCCTTCAAAATGATGGAAACATTTTTAGAAGCTCGACTGTCTGGTGGCTGAGAATGGTCTTCATTCTTGCGGTAGATGTAGCCAAGACACAAAATAGCTTTCCTAAAATGAAACAGTGCAGTGGTCAAAGAAATGAAGATCTCCACCCCCCACTGTAGTACCCAAACTCCCACCCCCATCAAAGCATTCTCCATGCCATTCTCATCAGGACTCAATTAAATATTAAGCAGCGCTGCATGAATTGAATGTAGACATTGGCAAGAATCTAAGAATAGAAACATTCTTTTGGTGCCTGAAGTACATAGTTTTCATGAGTCTGCCATCAACACTCCAATAGCGGCACACTGCTTTTAGACCTTGAAAAACTCAGGAATGTGTATCTTCAGACTTCCTGGACTGGGGCTTTAATGAGCCAGAGTTCTAGATATTGGCCAGCCTGGAAGTTTGCGAAGTGCAGTAGTTTGCTACGGCGGCCATAACAAATTACACTAAAGCGGGTGATGTAAAACAGAAATGTATTGTCTCACAGTTCTGGAGCCTGAAAGTCCAAATGCAGGGCTTGGTTAGGGTCCTGTCCTCTCTGAAGGCCCCAGAGGAAGATCCTTCTTTGTCTCTTTCAGATTTTGGTAGCGCCAGCATTCCTTGGCTTGTTGTAGTCTCACTCCAATCTCTGCCTCTGTCTTCACAGGGCCATCTTCCTTGTGTCGCTCTTCATCTCTTCTTATAAGGACACCAGTCATAAAGAAATTAGCTTCCATCTTACTGACCTCATTTTAACTATAGGATAAGCACTAGACTGCTAGCCATGAGGCTGGTGGTTCAAACCCACCAGCCGCTCTTCAGAAACCCTATGCAGGGTCACTAACATCAACAAGGACTACATGTGCAAGGAACCCTGGTGATGCAGTGGGTTTGGCATTACGCTACGAACCCCAAGATTGACGGTTAAAACTCACCGGTTGCTCCCATAAAGATTTACAGTCTTGGAAACCCTGTATATAAGTTGGACTCAACTCAATGGCAGTGGGCTGATGACACCTTATTTCCTTTTAAGATCACATTCATAGTTATTAGGGGTTAGACTTAAACATTATGTGTTAGGGACAGAGTAGAAACCTAACGGCTGGCCTAACCGCACCTCGACACCTGGCACTTGAATCAACAATTCCTGGAAATGGAAAAACACGCCAAAAAAGGTGCAAGTGAAAAATATTTGCCACCTAGACCCTGCCACCAATCAGAATTAAACTTGAGGGAGATGAACCAAAAACCCTATAAAGAAGGCAAAAGAACAGGAAGACAGGACTCTGGCCCGCTTCTCCTCTTCTGAGAAGTATACTTTGATAGCTTAATAAGTCTTACTTGCTATTTGCTGCTTTTTGTCTGCGTGCTATTTGTGCCAACCTCCAGTAGGTCTTGCTAGACCTGTAGAAGTCGAGTTATTGGACCCTAACAATATCTTTTGGTGGGGGGGAGACTCAATTCAACCCATTTGTTGTTACTGTTCACTGCCATCGAGTCTATTCGGCCTCATAGCAATCCTGTATAGAGTTTCTGAGAAGCAGCTGGTAGGTTTGAACTGCAAGTGCTGATCCTACAGTGTCACACCATGAGTCCAATTCAACCCATAAGACTAATAGACCACTAGTGGTATGGAAACCATATGATAAAACAGTGGATAGCATGCACTCTAGGTTCAAAAGAACCAATAGATCCGTTTTTGGAAGAAGTGCAGTCAAAGTGCTCCTTGGAGGCCAAACGTCGTCTCTCATACTTGTCAGGAGGGAGCAGTCACTGGAGAAGGGAAGGTGGAGGGTCAGAGAAAAAGAGGAAGACCCCCAAAGAGATGGATTAGCCAAGTGGCAGCATCAATGGAATCAAGCGTGGCAACAGTGGTGAGGTTGACCCAGGATCGGGCAGTGTTTCGTTCTGCTGTGCATAAGGTTGCTATGGGTCGGTACCAACTCAATGGCACCTAACAACAGCAACAGCTTTTCAGTACTCAAGCTCATTTACTGAGGATTGCAGTGCAAATGTCTCACTGCTTTGACCTGCAGTCAAGCTGCTCAATTAAAGCTATCTCCTCTTCCTAGGCATCCTGGTGTGGTGCTTGCTGTAGGATAAGCACTGGACTGCAAGGTCTGTTTGAACCACAAGGTCAGTGGTTCAAACTCACCACGTTTCCTTAGCAACCCTATACAGGGTCACTATGAGTCAGAACTGACTGGACAGCACTTAACAACAACAACCACCTCTTCCTCCCACTAAATGTTCTTGAGATAGATCTGAAATACATCCCATGTTTTCATTCACTTATTCATACATTTGCTCATGAATTCAGCGGTTAACTAATTAACGTCTTTTATGTACCAGGCAGAGTCCGGGTGTGTTGCTGTAGGATAAGCACTTAACCTCAAGGTTGGTTTGAATTGCAAGGTCGGCAGTGCAAACTCACCAGCCACTCCTCAGCAACAACATGTACCAGGCACTGTGTTAAGATGTAAATGTTCAAGTTTCCCTCTTCTGAAAACACAGTCCCTTGCTCTTGCCTCCCCCTCAATCTATCATTTTACTCTCATCTCCTGCTTGCTGCTCACAGAACAATCTCTTCCTCACCTTTCTCACCTCCCTCACTTCCTCACCTCTCCCTTTTTTCTGTAGCTAGGATGCCTGCCTGCTGTTTCAGATGCTCTGTGAGAATTTCTTTCCATCCTGTCCCCGCATTAGAATAACTTAAACTTGCTGCTATAGTAACCAACGTCCAATTCTCAGGCACTTCACACCATAAGGGAGGCCCTGGGAGGTATGAACAGTTAACAAGCTTGGCTGCTAATCAGAAGGGTTAGTTCAAGTCCATCCAGAGGTACCTCAGAAGAAAGGCCTGGCAAATTCTGAAACATCAGCCATTGAAAATTCTATGGAGCATTCTACTCTGACATACATGGGGTCACAGGAGTTGTAGTCAACTTGGCAGAAACTGTTTTCTTTTTTAAATTTTGACTCTCCCTCTTACTCTGCATATATGTTCATGTCTCCTTCCAGCTTTGCTTTGCTTGCACACACACGGACAGGAGGTAAGGTCCTACCTGTGGGACAGCTAATAAGGTGAGATTTACCTGCATTTGGGCTTTTCTGAGTTGCTGCATTGAACAACTAAGCAAATTCCTGAAATGTTTGGTTATATTTTGCTAAGAGCTGCAGAATGAATCTCTTTCAAAATCAAGACAAGGTCAAATGGTTTGTGGCAAGGCCTGAGACATGGAGGTAGCTAGTCTTGGAGCAACCCAATGGCAGAGGTGGTCTAGGATGAAGAGTGGCACGCTGGTTTTGGCAGACAGGACAGGGAGAAATTTGTGGTCTGTGCCTAGCTAATCTTTTCATAATCCATGGGACAGCTTGTGTCCACCTACATTTTCTGCTTCTGGGATTTAGTGGACCGCTGGTTGGTATCTCCCTTTAGAGCACGCTGCCATCTGGTGGGGGGCTTATATAACTATGTGAATCCGAATAAATGGGCCTCATCCAGGTGTGGCGCTGTGGGTTAATGCACCAGACTGCAAAGTCAGTTTGAACTGTAAGGTCGCTGCTTCAAGCTCACCAGCTGCTACTTGGAAACTCTATACAGAGTCGCTGTGGGTCGGAACTGACTCGATGGCACTTCACAACAACAAGATCCCACCAATCCCAGCAGTAGAGAGCCCTTGAGACATATGTGTCTGTCTCACTAATTATTATTATCAGAATCTATATTATCTCAGAAAAAATTTTTTTCATTTCATTCAAAAATTGTTAGAGCAAAACAAGGGCGTACTGAATGGTTTCAAATCAGGAAAGGTATGTGCCAGGATTGTACTCCTTGACCATACTTATTCAGTCTATGCAGTGAGCAAAGAATCTGAGAAGCTGGATTATATGAAGAAGAATGTGGCATCAGGATTGGAGGAAGACTCCCCAACAACCTATGATATGCAGATGACACAATCTACTTACTGGAAGTGAAGAGGATTTGAAATGTCTTATGATGATGATCAAACCCTACAGCCTTAAGTATAGACTTCACTCCAATGTAAAGAAAATGAAAATCCTTACAACTGGACCAACGGGATAACTGGAGAAAAGGTTGAAGTTATAAAAGACTTCATTTTGCTTGGACCCACAATCAGTTCTCATGAAAGCAGCTGCCAAAGATCTTTTTAAAGAGCAAAGACATCACTTGGAGGTCTAAGGTGTGCCTGACCCCAGCCATGGTATTTTCAATGGCCTCATATGCATGTGAAAGTTGGACACATATTTCTTCCCTGGAGCTGGTGGGTTTGAACTGCTGATCTTTCTTTGGTTAACAGCCAAACACCCACTGTTTCCTCACTTTCTATTTCTATGGATTTACCTATTCTGGATATTTCATAGAAATTGTTGTTGTTGTTGTTGTTAAGTGCTATCGAGTCATGTCTGACCCTCTGCACAACAAAACGAAACACTGCTGAGCCTGTCGTTGGTTGTTGTTGCCACAGTGTCGATCCATCTTCTTGGGGGGTCTTCCTCTTTTTCGCTGACCCTCTACTTTACCAAGCATGATGTCCTTCTCCAGGGACTGGTCCCTTCTACAACATGTTCAAAATACGAGCGAGGAAGCCTAGCCATCCTTGGTTCTTAGGAGCATTCTGGCTGTACTCTTCCAAGACAAATGTGTTTGTTCTTCTGGCAGTCCATGGTACTTTCAATATTCCTCTCCAACACCTTATTCTATGGTTTTCCTTATTCATTGTCCAACTTTCACATGCATATGAGGCTATTGGAAATACCATGGTTTGAGTCAGGAGCACCTTAGCTCTCAAAGTGATATCTTTGTTCTTGAGCACTTGAAAGAATTCTTTTGCAGCAGATTTGTCTAATGCATTAAGGTGTTTCATTTATTTTACTACTGGTTCCATGAGCAATGATTGTGGATCTAAGCAAAATGAAGACTTTGACAATTGTGAGGATTTTTGTTTCCTTTACATTGAGGTGCAATCCATTCTGAAAGCTGTAGTCTTTGATCTTCATCAATAAATATTTTAAGTCTTCTTCACTTTCAGCAAGCAAAGTTGTGTCATCTGTATATCACAGGGTGTTAACGAGTCTTTCTCCAATCCTGATGCCACATTCATAGAAATGGAATCATACAATATGTAGCCTTTTGTGTCTGACTTCTTTCACTTCACTTCGTACACACTGTAGCATGTCTCATTTCTTTTTATAGCTGAGAGATGTTCCATGGTATGAATAGACCACAATTCATCTGTTAATAGACATTTGCGGTTTTTCCACCTTTTGCCTATTGTGAAAAGTATGCCTATGAACATGTGCTTTTGTGTATTTGTTTGAACACCTGTTTTCCATTTATGGGGTATATAGTTAAAAGTAGAATTCCTCGGTCATATAGGACCGTCTATGTTTAACTCTGAAGAACTACCAAATCGTTTTCCACAGTGACTACACCATGCCGTCTTCCCACCGGCAACGAAAGGGGCTTATTATTGGGTTTGTGTATTGCTGTCTCTGTGGGTCTTTGCTTTCTCTCCTGCAGTTTGGCTCATCTGTGGTGTTGTACACACAAATGGATTCCAGTAACAGTTGGGAGACTGCTTTTATGTCTTTCTGCACATAAAGTAACTAAGTCAGTTGGGAGACTGTGAAGGCTACGTGAATGTCTCCCGGTGATGAATTGCTACCTCAGGACTGGTGACATTTCCATATTGGGCAGACCAATCCCATTACTGAAGAATAGAATTGGGGCTTAGAAACTGATTGTTTTTCTAGAAACTTATTCATATCACTCCATCACTGTCTATTTACCCAGGGATGATGTCGCTCCAACAGGGAATATGTGTTCAGCTGGGACCTTCCAGCAAATTAGGAAGCACATTCATTCTGCCATTTTTCCTCTGAGTCCCAGAACGAGAAGTCCTGGAGGTTTGCGTCTACCCACAGATGCTGCTGAAGAAAGGCTTAGTGAGCTGTTTCCATTAAGTCTTAGGGATTTCAGTTGTGCCCTGACACGCAGGTGTGGGAGATTCCATGGCAGCTGGTACTGGTAGATCCTGCTTGCTTTGCATAGATCAAATCACCCTGGGCTATAAAAGACACCCCCCCTCCCCGCCTCCGCCACTGCTGCCCTTTGGAGTTCTCTGACCCATGAACTCCCTGCAGTGCGGCTGAACATACCTGCTATCTATTGTTTGTTTCTAGGCATTTGAATAGTCTCAATATTCCATATGCTCATAAACGGAATCATATGATAGTTGTCTTTTTGTGTCTGACTTCTTTCACTTGGCATCTTTTCAAGGTTCATCCATGTTGTAGCATGGATCCGGACTTCGTTTTTCTTAATGTTGTTGTTCAGTGCCGTAGAATTGGTTCCGACTGATAACAACCCTGTTAGGGTTTCTAAGGAGCAGCTGGTGAGTTTGAACTGCTGACCTTGTGGTTAACAATCCAGTTCTTATTCCATGGTGCCACACCAGAACTCGTTTCTCTTAATGTTGTTGTTGTTAAGTGTTGCAGAGTCCGTTCTGACTCATAGCAACCCTGTATCGGGTTTCCGAGGAGCAGCTGGTGGATTTGAACTGCCGACCTTGCAGCTCAAAGTGACTTTGCAGTCCAGCGCATTATCCTGCAGCGCCACACCAGGACCCTATTACAGATAGACCACATTTTGTTGACCCATACATATGTTGATAAGCACTTAGTTACCTGTGTGAGAGAACAAAATAGAATTAGTATAATGTGAAAATCGGAGGAAATTACATTTAGTTGCATTATTTATTTTTCTTTAACTGAGTTCATGTTGCTGTTAATTGCTGTCTGGTTGGTTCTAATTTATAGCAACCCTATGCACAATAGAAGGAAACACTGCCCAGTCTTACGTCATCCTCACAATTGTTCTTATGTTTGAGCCCATTGTGCATGCCACTGTGTCACTCCATCTCCTTGTGGGGGTCTTCGTCTTTTTCAATGACCCTCTACTTTACCAAGCATGGTGTCCTCTAGGGATGAGGCCCTCCTGAAAACATGTCCAAAGTATGAGAGATGAAGTCTCACCATCCTGGTTTCTAAGGAGCATCTTGACTGTACTTTTTCCAAAACAGATTTGTTTCTTCTTCATGGTGCTTTTAATATTTTTTTCCAACACCATAACTCAAAAGCATCAATTCTTCTACAGTCTTCCTTATTCACTGTCCAATTTTCAGATGCATATCAGGCTATTGAAAATACCGTGACTTGGGCCGGGCGCACCTTAGTCCTCAAACTGATAATCTATGCTCTTCAACACTTTAAAGAGGTCTTTTGCAACAGATTTGCCACTGCAATATGTCATTTGATTTCTTGACTACTATTTCCCCGATTGTGGAGCCAAGCAAAATTAAGTCTTTGACAACGTTAATTGTTTCTTCAATTATCATGTACAGTTATAAGGATTTTTGTTTTCTTTACACTGAGGTGCAATCCATACTGAAAGCCGTAGTTTTTGATCTTCATCAGTAAGTATTTTAAGTCCTGTTTACGTCCAGCAAGCAAGGTTGTACCATCTGTATATTTCAGGTTACTTGTGAGTCTTCCTCTAGTCCTGATGCCACGTTCTTCTTCATATTATTCAGTTTCTTGGAGTATTTAGCTGTGCTTTATTAACTGTGCAAAGGCATTCGACTGTGTGGATCATAACAAACTATGGAGAACATTGTGAAGAACGAGAGTTCTAGAACACTGGATGGTGCTCATGAGGAACTGCGTTAATACCTGGTTACATTTCTTTTTGTAATTCTTCCACTTAGATTTGGCTGATGGTGGGTTTCTTATTTTTGCTGTGACATTGTTTTGAAAAAAAAAAAAAAGCAAAGTCATTTAAAAAAAAAAAAAATATATATATATATCAAAGTCCTTTGAATTTACAGAGTAGAACAGCTTCCCATAGTGCTTACTGGATTGTTATCTTAATGGAAGCATCTTCAGAGAACATGGGTTTGAACTGCCAACCTTTAGGAAGCTGTACGCGCCACCTAGGGACCGTCTTGGTTCCTTAAAGGCTCAAAAAATTGGTATTCTGTGTTGGCCTGGTAAATTTCCTCAATCCTGCCATGCAGCACGTGCGCCATCTGCTGGCCCCTATTGTTGTTAAGTGCCATTGAGTCCAGTCTGCATGACAGAAACACAAGACCATTCTCACAATTGTTACATTTGAGCTCATTGCTGCTGTCAGTATGTCAGTTTGTCTAGCTGATCTCTTCCAAACTTCTTGGCATAGACTAGTGAGTGCTTCCAGCCCTGCATCCATTTGTTGAAACACTTCAATTGGCATTCCATTAATTACTGTCAGTGTGGTGTTGTAGGATAAGCCCTCGACCATAGTTCAGTTTGAACCACAAGGTTGGTGGTTCAAACTCACCAGCCGCTCCTCGAAAATCCTGTACAGGGTCACTATGAGTCGTAACTAACTCAACGGCACCTAACAACATCTCCTGCAATAGTTGAATGTCGACCAATTCTTTCTGGTACAGAGGACTTGGCATATCCCTTTCATCTTCTATTGGTGCTTCCTGCATTGTTTAATATTTTGCCCATGGTGGTGGTGGTAGTGTGCCGTTGAGTTGGTTCTGACTCATAGCGACCTTGTATAGAGTTTCTGAGGCTTTAAATCTTCTCTGGAGCAGAAGGCCTCATCTTTCTCCTGTGAAGTGGCTGCTGGGCTCAAACCACAAACCTTGTAGCTCGCAGTGCAGTCCTTATTGTATGAGCTACCTTCAATACTTCAACTCGAGGGTTAAATTTTTTTGTCAGTTCTTTCAGCTTGAGAACTGCTGAGCATATTCTTCTATTTTGGCTTTCTCACTCTAGTATTTTACATATTTGATTATAATACTTTGTCTTCTCAAGCTGTCTTTTAAATTTTCTGGTCAGCTCTTTTATTGCATCATTTCTTCCAGTCGCTTTAGCTTCTCTATGCTCAAGAGCAAGTTTTAGAGTCTCTTCTGACATTCACTTTGGTCTTTCTTTCTTACCTGTCTTTTTAATGACCTTTTGCTTTCTTCATGTATGATGTTTTTGATGTCATCCCACATCTCCTCTGCTCTTCTGTCGTTAGTGGTCAGTGCCACAAATCTGTTCTTGAGACGGTCTCTAAATTTAGGTGGGATATACTCAAGGTCATATTTTGACTTTCATGGACTTGCTGAATTTGCATAGGAGCAACTGATGGTTTGTTCCACAATCAGCCCTTGGTTTTGTTTTGTCTGATGATATTGAGCTTCTCCAGGTCTCTTCTCACAGCTGTAGTCAATTTGATTCCTGTGTATTACATCTGGTGAGGTCCATGTGTATAGTCAGTCACCTTTTATGTTGTTAAAAAAGGTATTTGCAATTAGTAAGTTGATGGTCTTCAAATTTCTATTATGAAATCTCCAGCGTCATTTCTATTACCAAGACCATATTTTTCAACTGCCCATCTTTCCTCCTTGTTTCCACCTTTCACATTATAGTCACCATTAGTTGGCAATGCATCGTGATTGCACGTTTGATCAATTTCAGACTGAAGAAGTTCATAGAATTTTTCAATTTCTTCATCATTGACTTTAGTGGTTGGTGCTATTACACATCTGAATAATAGTTGTATTAACTTGTCTTCCTTATAGGCATATGGATATTATCCTATCACAGACAGCACTGTACTTCAAGACTGATGTTGAAAATTTGTCTTTGACAATGAATGCAACACCATTTCTCTTGAAATTGGCATTCCTTGCATAGTAAACCATATGACTATCTGATTCAAAATGGCCAATGCCAGTCTATTTCAGCTCACGAGTGCCTAGGATATGATTTCATTTTTGACAACTTCCAATTTTACTAGATTCATGCTTTGTACATTCCACGTTCTGATTATTAATGAAAGTTTGCAGTTGTTTCTTCTCATTTTGAGTTGCGCCCTTTCAGCGACTAAGGTCCCCAAAGCTTCGCTCCATCCGTTTCATTAATGTTCGCTCATTTGAGGAATAGTCATATTTTGAGCACCTTCCAACCTGCGAGGCTCATCTTCCAGCCCTATGTCAGAGATTGTTTCAGTGCTATTCATGAGTTACGAATCCCTCAGAAGTGAACTGCCTATTCCTTCTTCCTAGTCGGTTCTTAGTTTGGAAGATCTGGTGAAACCTGTCCACTATGTGTGACCCTTCTCGTATTTGAAACACCAATGGCATAGCTTCTAGTATTACAGTAGCATGCAAGCCACCAGGCTATAACAAAATGACAGCTGTGTGGGGACCTGTTGGTTAATACTGCTCTAAAAAAATAAAAGCACGGTATTTTGTGTGTTGTTAGGGGCCATCGAATCAGCTCCAACTCATACTGACCCTATGCCCATTGCTGTTGTCACTGCCAGTTCATCCTGTTGGGAGTCTTCCTGTTTTTTGCTGACCCTCCGTTTTACCATGTATGATGTCCTTCTCCAGGGACTGGTCCCTACTGAGAATATGTCCAAAGTGCTCCTCGGAAACCCTATACAGGGTCACTATGAGTCAAAATCAATTCAATGGCACTTAACAACAACAACAACAAATGAGAAATGAAGTCTCATCATCCTGGCTTCTAAGGAGCATTCTGGCTGTACTTCTTCCAATGAAAATTTGTTTGTTTTTCTAGCAGTCCATGGCACTTTCAATATTCTTCTCTAACACCATAGCTCAAATGTGTCAATTCTTCTACGGTCTTCCTTATTCACTGTCCAACTTTCATATGTGTGTGAAGCTCTTGAAAATACCATGGCTTGGGTCAGGTACACCTTAGTTCTTAAACTGCCATCTTTGCTCTTGAACACTTCAAAGAGGTCTTGTGCAGAAGATTTGCCTAGTGCAATAAGTCATTTGATTTCTTAACTGCAGCTTCCATGAATGTTGATAGTGGATCCGAGAAAAGTGAAGTTTGCTTATTTTCTCCATTTATCATGATGTAATCTATTGGTTCACTTGTGAGGATTTCTGTTTTCTTTACATTGAAGTGCAATCCGTGCTGAAGGCTGTGGTCTTTGATCTTCACCAGCAAGTATTTTGTTATGACAGTACTAGATAAGTAAGACAATCCCTATCAGTTCCTTGGAGTCCTGGTGTGGTGCTATAGGATAAGCACTGGACTGCAAGGTCGGTTTGAACCACAAGGTTGGTGGTTCAAACTCACCAGCTGCTCCTTAGAAACCCTATACAGAGTCGCTATGAGTGGGAACCCACTCAACAGTACTTAACAACAATATCAGCTCCCTAGAGGTAAACAGGGCTTCAAGTTTCTCTGACGTTATCATAGATCTTCAAGCATTTGTTGTTGTTGTTGTTGGTGGTGGTGGTATGTGCTGTTAAGTCGGTTCCAACTCATAGCAACCCTAAGTAACGTTTCCAAGGATGAGTTGCTGGGTTTGAACTGCCAACCTTGTGGCTAACAGTTCAGTGCTTATCCTACAGCATCATGTTAGTGTTAGGTGCTGTTGAGTAGGTTCCAATTCATAGCAATCCTGTATTGAGTTTCTGAGGATCGACTGGCGAGTTTGGACCATTGACGCTGTGGTTCAAACAGCACTTGTAGTCCAGTGCTTATCCTAGAACGGCACACCAGGACTCCACCACGGTCATTAACAAAGGAGCACTGTAAGGTAGTCTGATTCTCTGAGTTTGGGGCGGTGTTCTCTCCACATAGCTGCACATCTGCTCTGAGCAGCCCCTTCCATTGTCATTACCAGAAGCCACCAGGAGGAAATGATAAAACCCTAGTCCCTGCTTTTCAAAAGTTCTCAGAACTTCCTGTCTCCTCCAAATCCATTCAAATGTCTGAATTGGGCTCTCAGGCCTCTCCACACTGAAGTAGTCTTTGCTATTCGCTTCTGTAATGAAGCATCAGACCATATGCTTTCTCCCTCAAACCTGGTCCACACTTTCTCACTTCCTAGTTTTTCTCACCATGAGCCTCCTGGCCTCACTTCTACCTTTCTGGGTCCTACCAAACTCACCATCATCTCCTCCAGAAACCATTTTCTGGTTCCTTCCCAAATGTAAGCCCTCTTGTATTGGGCCCTACTGCATTGTACCTTTTCATGGTGTTGTCAATGTGTCACACTGTTGGAGTTGTGTGTTGCTGTGATGCTGGAAGCTATGCCACTGGCATTTCAAATACCAGCAGGGTTTCCCATGGTGGACAGGATTCAATGGAGCTTCCTGGAGATCTACTTGCCAAAAATTAGCCAGTGAAAGTCCCGTGGATTACAACAGAATATTGTCTGGATTACTTGCTTTGGATACATCATTGGGAGGGATCAGTTGGTGAAGGAGGACATCATGTTTGGTGAAGTAGAGGGCCCAAGAGGAGAAGGGAGACCCTCGGTGAGATGGGTTAACACAAGAGCCACAATGAGAGCCTTGAACAGTTGTGAGGATGACGTAGGGCCAGGCAAAGTTGTGTTCTGTTGTACATAAGGTCGCCACTAGTCAGACTCAGTTTGATGTCAAATATCTATCTCTAACTATGTATTTTAATAAATGAGTCCACCTAACTAGGTTAACAGCTCCCAGAAGGGGAGTATTCTTTATTTATCTACTTTTTTGGGAGGGTGGAGGTGCATCTTGCCTCATTTGAAAAAGGATTTAAAGTGGCTTTCGGAGACATACAGTCGTATATTTAATGGAAACATTAACCATAGAAGAGAAAATTATAAGTACACATTTTGCCTTCAGGACTAAACCTCCTGTGTGAAAACAGCCACTGGCTAAACCCAATTAATGACAATGCCCACATTGGAATTAGAAGCTTGATATCATTAAATACACTGTTTGGTCATCAAAAGAGGCCCATCCAGTCTCCTAGGAGCCCAAGTGGCAGAATGGTTAAACATTTAGCTGCTAACCAAAAGGTCAGCAGTTCGAACCCATCAGCCACTCTGCTCCTATAACGATTACAGCCTTGGAAACCCTATGAGCTAGTTGTGAATCCTTGTGTAGACTTGGATCTTGAATCACCAGCGGCTGGGAAGAAGAGCGTCTGGGAAGGGAGCTACCCAATGGAAATGACATGAGCAGAATTTGTTCTCTTGACAGATGTATGCTCCTGTCTGCTATCCTCAGTTCTGTGTGTTTACTCTGCAGTCTCATCAGCGTGTGGAAAGTCAACGTATGTGCATTTTGCACCTGCTGGCAATGTTTATTTTGAATAAAGATATGTGCTTCTTTTCGCTTGACAATGTTGAATGTGTACAGTTTTGTTTGCCTTTGCTTACAGCCAAGCATCTAACAAATAAGCATGTCTGCTTTTTATTTTAACAGTCGTTGTTGACTGTTGCTTTTGAGTAGTGTTAGTTTATTCTTGTGGCATCTGGTTGCATCAAGCATTTCAGAAGATTTGTTGCACTGAAAAGGCAGTTTGGTAGCATTATATTCAGGTGGCGTCCAATACCACTTGTGAGTACTCAAATGAAGCTTTTGAAATACACACTTTCAGTATTCCCACTTCTTCTGCCTGTCTCACCCACCTCAGCTTCAGCAATATTTAGTATCTTCTCTTGGCTTGAATTCCAGTAGATTCTGTCTGCCCTTCCAGGACCTTAAGAAACTAGTCAGCAGGGAGGAAAAGCTGAAGGCTTAGAGCTGACAGGCCGAGTCTGTATTGGTCAGAAAGCCTTAGGTATTCACTTCCATTTTTTGCTAACTGAAAAAAGAAACTGCTTATCTTTGTAGTAGAGGAAGAAAGCACACACTCATCTGCAATGAAGTTATACTTATTAGTTATTAATTATAAATACAAGTCTTCCCCACTATGGTTTGTGAAGGGTCCACATTAACATTTACTACTTGAGAATCTATAGAAAGTAAAAGTCACTCAATGCGTAGAACACAGCTACATAGAGCCATAGGGAACGGATTGTCTCACGTTTCTGCATGTTTGGCAGGTGAAGGCCTTTTTTTCCCCCTAGACTATCTTTTTAAGGATGTTTGTAATGCAGCCTTTGAAACATTGTTATTGTTGTTAGGTGCCATCGAGTTGGTAGCATGGATCTACCCACATAAGTAAAATGGAGTCAGCTTCGTCATTAGGTTTAGTTTTAAATACGGTTTTAAATTAGGTTCAAAATGGAGTCAGTTAAGTCATAAAGGAGGAAGTTAATTAAAAAATTAGCTGAGATGACCTCATCGTCCTAAAAGGAGAACAGGACGTGCTTAAGCCCACCCAGATAGTTATCTCAGGAACTAAAGCAACTGTGACCCTAAAAAGTGGAACGTTTGAGAAGAATTATTGCCTTATTTTTCCAAAGAATGCTATCCTGATGTTAAAATAGATTATGTTACATCCAGATGTAACTTACCCTGTATAATGTGCTGGACAGTCTTGTGAGATTATTCTCCCTGTCATCCAGACTGCTGGCTTTCTGTTACTAGAGCTTGGATTGGATCTCTCCCTGTCTCTGTGATTGACTACAGTGACAGGCGACAAACCCTCATTTTAGTTTAGCAACAGAGTCAGTTCCAACTCATACTGACCCTCTGTACAACAGAACAAAACACTGTCTGAGCCTGTGTGCTCCTCACAATCAGCCACTGCAGCAATCCATCTCATTAAGGGCTTTCTTCTTTTTCACCGACCCTCTACTCAGAGCCAAGGAGCCTTGATAGCATAGTGGATCATGAGCTGGGCTGCTAACATCAAGGTCAGTAGTTCAAATCTACCAGGGTCTCTGCAGGAGAAAGATGAGGCTTTCTGCTTCCGTAAAAATGTACAGCTTTGGAAACCCTACACAGGGTCTTTATGAGTTGGAACTGACTCGATGGCACACAACCACCGCTACCTAATCAGATCCTTCACAGCTCTTGACCCTAAACAATGTTACTCTTTCATCCACCTCACCTAGTCCCAGTTTGGTATTTTGACTAGAAGGAGTTCTAAAACAACATGCTAAGATCCATGGAAAAGATACAAATTCCTAAGTTCAAAGCCCAGCCATTATTAATAGTTGAAAGGGCGATGTTATAACAGAGGTAGAATTTAATGCTGTGAGAATTCAGCTGTAACCAAATAGCTTTTAAAGAGGTATTCTAGGGAGGCTGCTACAGTCACATGCTTTGTATTGAGATAGACCTAGGACCGACCAACAGCAGACTCTGTAAGACTAGTGTTCTTGGGCAAATTTTTTTATCTAAGTCTGATTCCTCACCTGTGAAATGGGAAGACAATAGAATTTCTCTCTGGTCTGTAGCAAAGCAGTTAATAAAGAGGTTGGGAAGTTGTTTTGGTAAAGGACCATATTGTAACTATTTTAGGTTCTACGGGTTCTACAGTCTCTGGTAGCATAGTGGTTACGAATTGGGCTGCTAACCTCAAGGTTGGCAGTTCGAAACTACCAGCTGTTCTACAGGAGAAAGATGAGGCTTTCTGCTCCCGTAGAGATTTGCAGCCTCGGAAACCCTGCACAGGACCCTGTGAGTCAGAACCGACTCCACGGCACATAACAACAACAACAACAACAACAACAACAACACTCTCAGTCACAACTACTCAACTCTACTGTTGTAGCAAGAAAGAAGCCATAGACAACATGTATATGAATGAGTTTGGCTGTACTCCAATACTTTATTTACAAAAGCAGATGATGTGCCAGATGTGACCCTTGGGCCATCATTTGGACCTCTGACATAGCAGCTTACTAGACTCATTGTCAGCATCTAATAAAGGAATTCCTCTCTATCATTTGTCATTTAATCCTCGCTGAGGTAGCAATCAGCCCCACTTTACAGACAAGGAAACTGAGGCTCAAGGAAGAGAAGCCGTTTGCTACGTAGTGTCATGTCTGAGTTGTTGTTGTTAGGTGTCATTGAGTCTGTTCCAACTCATAGCAACCCTATGAACAACAGACTGGAATACTGCCAGATCCCGCACCAGTCACCCAATTATTATGTTTCAGCCCATTGTAGCTGACTGCCACTGTGTTAATCCATCTCGTTGGGGTCTTCCTCTCTTTTGCTGACCCTCTACTTTACCAAGTATGTCTGGGTAGCCAAGGTCAATTCAGTCTCTGACCTTCTGACTTTAAGTCAATTATTCTTACCAACGACACTGTGTTACCTTTAAACAGATGTCTCCATTCAGTACCATTGTAGAGGTAAACCTCAGATTTGCATGGGGAACGTTTCTTGTTTGTGGAAGTATTTGCACATATAAAGTGAGGTCTAGATTATGCAAAACACTGTTTGCCATAATCTCAATGAAATTTCATCTCCAGATTCATATATATATATATATATATACACATTATATTGACAGTATATTTATTGTCTTATCCATACCACCAAACTTAATGATTTCCAGAACATTTCTGCCACAAACAGGGAAAAAAAAATATGATCTGCAAAAGTAGTAAGGACTAGAAAAGGGCAGGGCAACTCCTCACTACTTCTTGGATGGGTGATTTGTTACCCAGAGAGCTCCCAAGGAACATATGAACCCAGAGTCCAACTACAGAAGAAAATTAACATTTTCTTAGCTGTCTAAATGAGACAAGGGCCTGGTCACAAAATATTTCTGGAAGGATGGTGCTTATTGTCCTGGTGTGGTATAACAAAAATTCTACACGTGGGTGGCTTTAATGAACAGAAATTGATCCTATCGCAGGTTAGGAGACTTGATGTCCACATTCAAGGTGCTAGCTCTCTGGGCGGGTTTCTCGCACCCTCGCTGAAGGTCTATCTTTGTCTCTTTAGTTCCCATTCCTAGGTTCCTTGGAGATCATGTGGCGTACACCTTCCGCTCCATTTGTGTTTGCTTCCTTGCTTAATCTACTCTTTTTATATCTCAAAAGAGATTGATTTAAAATACACCCTACTCGAATACTAAAGGAGCTCTGGTTGCACAGTGGTTAAGCACTCAACAGCTAACAAATCCGCCAATCAGAAGAAAGATGGGCAGTCTGATTCTGTAAAGATTACATGTTGTTGTTAAGTGCCGTCAAGCCAATTCCAACTCATAGTGACCCTGTATAAGATTTCTGAGGAGCACTTGGTGGGTTTGAACTGCTGATCTTATGGTTCACAGTTCAGTGTTGATCCTACAGCGCCACACCGTGAGTCCATACAACCTTGGAAAATCCTACGGGGCAGTTCTTCCCTGTTCTATAGAGTTGAGTCAGAACTGACTGGATAGTTGTTGTTAAGTGCCGTCGAGTCGATTCCAACCCATGGTGACCCTGTACAGGGTTTCCGAGGAGTGACTGGTGAGCTTGAACCACCGACGATGCAGTTCAAATGGCTTTGCAGTCTGGCTTATTAACCCACAGCGCCACACCAGGAGTGGATGGTAGTTGAACACTAATTCTACCTAATTAACAGAACAAAGAGAATCCATTCCTAAATGGAATTATAATCACAACATTATGATTTATAGCACATATTTGTGGGGGACACAATTGGATCCATAATATGTGGTATTTCCTGGGCTTTTATTATACAAGTGTCTTCAAAAACGGGGGAATTGGAATGAAAAGATCCTGGCATTTTTCCATGAACTTTTTGAAGCCCCCTCATATATCAAATACGCTATCAGGAGAGTTAGCAGTTAATGACTATTGGAAAGTTTGCCGTTAAAGCAAAAAATGTGCATGCGAAAACACATCAACTTTTTATGAGTGATTCTTATTGAACTGTGTGGTTATTACAGTTTATTTTAATTTTAGAAACCCTACGGAGCACAGAGGTCCTTTAAGGTAAGCACTGGACTCCTAATGACAAGGTCAGCAGTTCAAACCCACCAGCTGTTCCTTGGAAGTCTTATGAGTTGGAACTAACTCAGCAGCACTTTACAACAAGATGGAACACAGTTCTGCCTCACACGGCCACTAATGGATTGCCGTGACTTAATGACAACTGGTATTTTAATATTTTATACTTTTCTGTCTGTTCCAAGTTTTCTACAGTGAGCAGGACTTGACTTTAGAAGACGAAAATAAAAATTAAAAAAGAAAACAAGTTATGTCACACAATTTATTTTTGTTGTTTATAATAGCAAAGGAAGTGATCTTATCATAATGTTAAAGGTCCAAAGTTGAAAGGAGAAAAATAGTTTCCTCGGTATAAAAAGAAACAGAATCTTCACAAAGGAAAAATACTAGAAGAATATGACTAGCAATAGTGGTATATGTGGGGTTGGTTGTATACCATCCAGTTGGTTCCAACCCATAGCGACCCTGTACAGGGTTTATGAGGCTATACATCTTTACAGGAGCAGAAAAACGTCATCTTCCTTCTGTGGAGTGGCTGATGGATTCAAACTGCTGACCTTTAGGCTAGCAGCCTAACTCAAAACCCACTATGCTATCACGGTTCCTTGGGGAGAGAGAGAGAGAGTTGCCCTTTATTAGGGAGCTTCTAGTTGACTCTGACTCATGTGACAGAGGAGAACTGACCCATAGCATTTCCTACATTTTAATCTTCATGGAAGCCGTTCACCGGGTCATTTCTCTGTGGAGCAGGTGGTGGATTCAAGCAGCTGACCTTGCAGTTAACAGCCGTGTGCTTCACCATTGTACTACCACGGCTCTTATCATTATGGGCCAAGTGTTCCGATTTTTCTGACCCAGGGTGCAGTGCAGTGCCCCCTGGCTTATCAATGAGCTCAACCTTGGTTTCTAGCCGGAACTTCCCTACCTCCATAGCATTTGCACTCTGCAAATGGCAGATTGGTCACCCTTTCTCTAAACTCAGCCCAAATCTCTTGGTTCTGCTTTTGTACAGTTCAAATCCCCCATCAGCTGGTTTGCAAAGTTTCCCTCTTTTTCCTGGGGTCCTGGCTCTCTCTTGTGAGGGGTCTCAACCTAGGCTCTAGCCCTGCTCCCAAGCCCTAGCTTGCTGACAGGGACCACCTAACCCATTGTCTGACTTTACAAAAACGAACAGATTTTACAGTAAAAGTCTCCCCATACTGCCTCAGATTCCCAGCCTCTCTGGCCCCATGCTTGGCAGAACAAACTGTCTCTTGCCAGACCATTTGTGCTGACTGTCAACTTGAATTGTGAGTGTGGTTTGCCTCCCCCCAGCTGAACCTTTGATGTTAACTGGCCTGCTCCCCAATGTTGATCTCCTATTAGAGGTTGGGCTCCATTCCCAGCCCTCCTGTGAGTATCAGCATTTTGGGGCTGTATCGTTCATTCTTTGTGTGGTACGGACTGTCTGGTGCATTGTGATATGGGTAACAGCATCCCTGCTTCTACCCACTAGATGCCAGTAGCATCTAGTTATGACTGGCCAGACTATCTCCAGACACTGCCAAATGTTTCCTGGGGGATCAAAGTTTCCCCCAGTTGAGGACCATTGGTTTTGACTTTATCAACTTTGCCAGTGCCACTGAGGCCCATTCTGCCATGAGAGTGTGGCCCACAGCAGAGGTCTCCTGTTAGGGCTACTTCAGTGCCCTGAGAGGTCTGGGGGATGTCTCAGTCCCTAATTGTTTTCATTCCCTTCTAGTATGCTCACTAAAAGGATGGCATTTGTATCGGGGCTTTGAACTGTTGCATTGCAGTTCAACTCCTGTTGAGAATGTGCCTTTCTACCCCAGACAGACTGAATCAGAATCTGTATTTTAACATGATACCCAGGTGGTTCTTATGCATACAGATATGTGTTGCTTATCGTCTATGTCCATGATCCATTTTGTGAACTAGGACCTTATGTGATTTGAACGTTGTGCAAACACCATAGGCACCCACTTCTGGCTGCTCTCATCACTGCTGTTGCTGCTACTGGAGTTGCTGGCAGTGTCTGTAGGAAGTGGCAGTGGCCGCAGGACTGGGAGCAGAGTGTGGCCCTGCCCACTGTCTGTAGCCCAGCAGTATCTGAACCCAAGTGCCTGCACCCACAAGCATGTCCTCTGCTTCACCTGCCTGTATCCCACCCATGGTCTACTGGTCTGGACCTGCCTGTATCCTACCCATGGTCTACTGGTCTGGACCTGCCTGTATCCCACCCATGG
>NW_006408536.1:23455487-23494376 GCF_000296735.1 Chrysochloris asiatica
TCATAGCGACCCTGTACAGGGTTTCCGAGGCTGTAAAGCTTTATGGGAGCAGAAAGCCTCATCTTTCTTCCCCCAAACAGCTGGTAGTTTTGAACTGCTGATCCTGAGGTTGGCAGCCTGATTCATAACCACTACGCTACCAGAGCTCCATTAGGGGACAATAATATACAACAGAGCTGATTTCCCTTAAAATAAATAAAGAAAAGCCTTTAGGAACTACTGACGTATAGTGGTCAGAAGTTGTCTAAATAGGCGGTAAGTGACGCATTCCTGTACATGAGAATCTTCTGGGGATCTTGCTAAAATATAGATTCTGATTTAGCATATCTGGGGTGCGAATGAAAATTCTCAGCAGGAGGTCTAACTGGAATGAACCAGTTTGAAACCCTGATTTGTATAGGATGGCGCTGCAGGATAAGCACTGCACTGCTAACCAGTCAGCAGTTCAAGCCCACCTGGGAAATCCTAAACAGTGTTCCTATGAGTCAGAACCAACTGGCCAGCACTTAACAATAACATGAGAGGTAACTCAGAAGACGATCTGGGTGATCTGCTTCAGATCACCCTTGAAAACCCCATGGAGAAGTTCTACTCTGCACACATGGAGTCTCCATGAGTCAGAAATGTCTCGATGGCAACGAATAACAACAGCAACAACAAACACAAAACAGAAAAAAAAAATAATAGGGGGAAAAATCCACTGAACAATCATACTGCAGCAAGCAGAGAAACCTCACTTATACCTTTATTTACATGAAAACCAAACAAACCCACTTCCACGGAGTCAGTTCCAACTCATAGTGACTCATAGGATAGTGTAGAACTGCTCCTAAGGGTTTCTGAGAATAAATATTTATAGGAGCAGACTGTCTCACAGAGCAGCTAATGGGTTTGAACCACCAACCTTGCAGTGAGTAGCCTAATGCTTAAACTACTGCACTACCTGGGCTGGTTTATTTTACATGAAAGTATAATGTTTTTTGAACTTCCTCTGGATTTAGATTCACTTATCGGTGAGCCAGGAACCCTGGTGGTGCTGTAGAATAAACACTGGATTAGTAACCTCCAGATCAAAAGTTCAAACCCACCAGCTGTTCTGAGGGAGAAAGATGAGGCTTTCTGCTCCCGTAAAGATTTACAGCCTCGGAAACCCTGTACAGGGTCGCTATGGGTCGGAACTGACTCGACGGCACTTAACAACAACAACATCCTGTGCACTGTAGGATGTTTAGCAGATCTCTGGCTTCTCTACCCACTAGATGTCAGTCGCCCACACCCACCCCAGTGTAAAAACCCAAACTGTCTGCAGATGTTGCCAAATATCCCCTGGGAAGCAAAATTGCTCCAGTTGAGACCCACTTTGCCAGCACAGTGCTCACTCATAAAGCCAGCATGCATGGGCCTGGCAGGAACAGTAAGGGACGAGAAGGAAGCAGACAGCTAGAGAGGAATATTGGAAGGAAGCCCTTTTTAACTGATTATTTTGAAATGGAGACATTTCAAAAAGAATGGCACTATTTGTTTTCTTAATTGGCAAAGTAAAAGGGAATCTATATAAGTGATTCACCCACTGGAGATATTTGGCAATATTTGGAGACATTTTGATTGTCACAACTAGGAGCAGGTGCTACTGTATCTAAGGGGTCCTGCTAAACATTCTGCAATGCACAGGACAGCCACCCCCCACCCCCGCATCTTTCCAATAACGAATGCTCTGACCTCAAATGTCAAACACGTTGAGGTTGAGAAACCCTGTTCTATATGACTGTTGTTTGTTTGGGTTCGGTTCGGGTTAGTCTTTGTGTAATTCGCCACATCTGGACTCCACTTACAAAGGCGCCCCTACAAACAATGGCGGAATACTCAATCCCAGTCCTGGGTGATGACCTGTTTTGTATTTGCACTGGCGGGGAGGGTCCCCAAGTCAACTACTTGATCCGATGTGGAAGTCATTTCAGTTGGTGATAGATAACTCTTAATTTCCTGCAAAATTATTCAGTGGCAGAACTGGAGAAACTGAGTAATTCAGAACTGTCTTGGCCTTCAGAACTCCCCACTGAGAAGAACTCAGATGAACTGAAGTGCAGGGACTTTGGCGGGGGGGGGGGGGTCACTGTTTTTGGCTGTCTGGTAGCGTAGTGGTTACGAATCGGGCTGTGAACCGCAAGGTCAGTAGTTCGAAACTACCAGCTGCTCCGTGGGAGAAAGATGAGACTTTCTGCTCCCGTAAAGATTTACAGCCTCGGAAACCCTGTTCAGGGTCGCTATGGATCGGAACCAACTCGATGGCACTTAACAACAACAACAAAGGGATCATTTTTAGTGCAGGTCACAGTTTGAACTATGGCCCGTGTAGGTGAGGGTTGGCTGTGATTTTCTTTACATATTTGAAATGAATTGACTTTCAAATTTTATCTGAGTATTTTTCATCTGAAGCACAAGGGACCTTCAGAAAGTTCATGAATAAATGGAATTGAAAAATAATGGGATTTTTCCACAAGCTTTTGGAAACCCCCTCACATGATAAAGGAGCTCTGGTAGTATAGTGGATTACTGGACTGCTAATCACAAGGTCAGCAGTTCAAATCTACCAGTCACTTTGTAGGAGAAAGATGAGGTTTTCTGCTCCCGTAAAGAGTTACCCTCAAAAACCCTGTACAGCTTGAGAAACTCTCCCAATATGTGTGTGTGTAGCAAACTTATTTATTTATATACATAAAAGTTTGCTACGAGTTGGAATTGACTAGGTGGTAGTCAGTTTGGTTTTTTGGCTTTTATTATGCATTGAGTGAGGATTAAAAGAACAAATCATCAGCGTTACATTCAACAAACCACACACTTGGTTTCATCTCAATGATTGCAATCCCCTCTGTGTAACATAATTCATCCCACTGCCCCCCTGTGTTTCTTGTTCCCACTCCTCTTTCTTTCCCAACACTTCTGAATTTTGTCCTTGGGTAAATGCTGGCCTTTTGATTTCAAATGGCTGACCCCTCTATGGTGTGCATACCTCACTAGTGTTGTGGTCCTCCCTATATGCCTGTCTATTGCTTGACTGAAGATTGAGCCCTGGGGGTGAGTTCAGTTCCAGAGCTGAAGGGTGACCTAGGGCCAGAGTCTCAGGCTTCCACCAGTCTCTAGCTGACCCAGTAATCCTGCTCTTTTTAAAAATGATTTTGAGTTTTGTTTCACATTGTCTCTCATTCTATCCAGGACCTTCTAATGCACCATCTAGTTCTTTCAATTTTAGGGTTGTGGAGACTGATGGCAACTGATTTGATTTCACAAAGGACAAGGATTCACCCATCACATTGGGGTTCCTCTGGCTTTTCCTATCTTAAAAAAAAAATTTTTTTTTTTAACACTTACATTTTCTTATCTTAGCACCCCTCCCTTATTCCCCCCCTCCCCCCTTTAAACTTTTATTGTGATTTGGGTGAGAGCTTTCAGAGCAAATTAGTGTTCCATGCAACAATTCAAATACACTTTTTCTCATGACATTGATTGCAATCCCCACAATGTAACAACACTCATCCTACTTCCTCTCTGTGTGTCCCATTACCATTCACCCTTCTTTCCTATCCTTTCCTCCCTGACTTTTATTTCAAGACACAATTGAAGTTCCAGGGCCCCTGTGAAGTCTCTACCATCAACCCTAACACTACAACTTTTCCTTCCAGATTAATTTTGAAGCTTCACCTGGAAGGAATCTTTAAATTCTAAAATTAGCATCCCTTCTTGTTACAGTTACTTTGCTCACTTTAGAGCCACCACACAATTTAAGCATACAAAATCTATCATACAGAGTGAAGGCTAAGGGAATAATGGCAGCTGAGACCTCGGGGCTTTAGGGAAGGGAAGTGTTAGCAAGCGGGAATAGCTGTGTGCAGTTAGAAACGGCTAGCACTTGATAAGTGCTCAGTCACACTTGCTATGATCTCTCACTGACGCAGAGTCTACTTTCTTGAGTGTCTCTCTTGCCGTCATCAGGGAACATTGCTGAGGAACGGCTTGATAGGACTTTAGTGCAATGGTACTCCAAATTTAGCATAAGGAATTTAATGTAGGTCATCCATTTCATTATTTTTTTTAAAGCCAAGTCATTATAATTTGAAAAGTATGAGTAGTACCCCTAACCAAACCACTGTTGTCAACTTCATGCCGACTCACAGTGGCCCTATAGAACAGAGTAGAACTCCCCCATGGGGTTCCAAGGTTGTAAATCTTTACCACATCTCCCTAGAGCAGCTGGCTAGTTCAAACCCACTGACCTTTCACTTTAACCACCGTGCCACTAGGGTTCCGTTGAATAATACATTACAAAAATTAATAATAATAAATTGAAATGCATGAAAGGAAGGATATTATTTGAAATCCATCACCAAGATATCTGTGGCAGATACAAACCATTTTCATTCTCTTCCTAGAAACACAGCTAGACTACATTTCCCAGCCTCCCTTGCTGTTAGGTGTGACCACAAAATTGAGTGCCGGTTAATGGGAAATAACGGGAAGTATAGATGGAGTCCTGGTGTGGCGCTGTGGGCTAATGCGTCAGATTGTAAAGTTGTTTGAACTGCAAGGTCGGCAGTTCAAACTCACCAGCTGCTCCTTGGAAACCCTATACAGGGTTCTTGGAATCGGCTCGACGGCACTGGCACTTAATAACAGCAACAACAACATAGATGCTGTGGCGCATTTACAAGGTCAGCATTGAACCACAAGGTCAGATTGGTGGTTCAAACCCGCCAACTATCTGCTCTCATAAAGATTTTCTGCTCAGTATCATCTCCCACCCTTAGAGCTTCCTCCTGTTTACCACAAAGCTGTCTGAGCAGAGGGTCTCTTAGCCAAATGCTGATAGTTTCTTATAGTTTCACAAGAAGGGGATAATTAAGCTTGCGGAGCTAAAGCTAGTTTTAGACAAATCTGCTGCAAAAGTCATCTCTAAAGTGTTAAAGAGCAAAGATGTCACTTTGAGGGCAAAGGTACACCTGACCCACGCCATGGTATTTTCAATCACCTCATATGCATGCGAAAGTTGAACAACGAATAAGGAAGACGGTAGAACAGGGGTGGGGACTTTTTTTCTGACAAACTTTCTAATATCATTTGAGGGCCATACAAAGTTATCAGTTTAGAAATTAGCCTGCTCTATTTGGTCAAACAAGGAGCTCTGGTAGCGTAGTGGTTACGAATCGGGTTGCGAACCTTAAGGTCAGCGGTTCGAAACTACCAGCCGCTCTGCGGGAGAAAGATGAGGCTTTCTACTCCCGTAAAGATTTACACCCTCAGAAACCCTGTACAGGGTCGCTATGGGTCGGAACCGACTCAACGGCACTTAACAACAACAACAACAACATTTGGTCAAACATTTAATTAACTCATCCCTAATATGATGGCTAAAGGAGCTCTGGTAGCATAGTGGTTACGAATCGGGCTGCGAACCTCATTGTCAGCAGTTCGAAACTACCAGCTGTTCCGCAGGAGAAAGATGAGGCTTTCTGCTCCCGTAAAGATTTACAGCCTCGGAAACCCTGTACAAGATCACTATAAGTCGGAACCAACTCCACAGCACATCACAACAACAACAATGTGATGGCTAAGGAGCTCTGGTAGCATAGTGGTTACGAATTGGGCTGCTAATCTCACGGCCAGCAGTTCGAAACTATCAGCTGTTCCATGGGAGAAAGATGAGGCTTTCTGCTTCTGTAAAGATTTACAGCCTTGGAAACCCTGTACAGGGTCACTATGAGTTGGAACCGACTCCATGGCACATAACTACTACCAATGTGATGGCTGGAACTGTGGTTGCCTTGATAGGGCCAGACCAAATTATTTTGCGGGCCCATGGGCCAGATGTTCCCCACCCCTACCATAGAATAATTGATGCATTTGAATTGTGGTGTTGATAAAGAATATTGATAAATACTTCCAGAAGAACAAATACATCTATTTTGGAAGAAGTACAGCCAGAATGCTCGGCAAGGCTTTGTCTTTGGACATGTTATCAGGAGGGATCAGTCCCTGAAGGACAGCATGCTTGGTAAAGTGGAGAGTAAGTGAAAAAGAGGAAAACTCCCAAGGAGATGGACTGACACAGTGGCAATAGCAGTGAGCTCAAACATAACAATTGTGAAGATGACACAGGACTGAACAGTGTTTCCTTCTTTTGTACATAGGCTCACCTAACAATAAGACCAGGAAAAGGAGCTCTGGTGGTGTAGTGGTTAAGTGTTTGCCTGCTAACCATAAGGTTGGTGGTTCGAACCCACAGTCTGCTTCTGTAAAGATTTACAGTCTTGGAAACTCTGGAGCAGTTCTGCTCTGTCCTCTCGGGTCACTATCAGCCGGAATCAACTCAGCAGTGAGGTTTTTGGTTTGAAGATCAGGGAGGACTACAGGGGAAACAGGCTTTTTTTGATACATGAAAACAAACAAGATGCCCCTCCCACCTCCAGCAAGAATTGCTTTAGGATCCACAGGGCAGGGAGCGTCTTTGTCCTCACAGGTTTACAAGTCTGAAAGGTTATGCATTCTTGGCCAGAATATTATGTAGGTGATGTTGTGTCCTTTTTAGTGTATCCCATCTGGAGACATATGGTGTCTGTCTGCCCTTCATTGGTAAATTCTGACTTAGCTGCTTAGTGATCCTTTGTGGGGATGCACCATAGTTCATTTAATTAATCTCTGCTGCTTTGACAAATAATGCTTCAATGATAAACCTTGCACATATAGATTTTCATATTGTTGGAGGTGTGTATCACGGTAAATTCCTAAAGGTGGCATTACTGGGTAAAAGAATTTATTAGTCTTCTAAGGAGTCTTGATGTGGCACTGTAGGATAAGCACTCAACTGCAAGGTCAGTTTGAATCGTAAAGTCAAGGGTTCAAACTCACCAGCTGCTCCTCAGAAACCATATACAAAGTCACTATGAGTGAGAACCAACTCAATGACACTTAACTTAAGGCTTCTATAGGGAGCCCTGGTAGCATTATGCATTGGGCTGCTAACTGCAAAGTCGGCAGGTTGAATCCACCAGGTGCTCCTCAGGAGAAAGGCGAGGTTTTCTGCTCCTATAAAGGTTTACAGCCTCAGAAACCCTATACAGGGTTGTTATGAGTTTGAACCTAGTCAACAGCACGCAGCAGCAGCAGGAGCAGAGCTTCCATACCAACAACAGGAAATGGTGATGTCACAGTTCTGGAGGCCCGAAGTCCTAATTCAGGGTGTTGGCCGGGCCACATCCCCTATGAAGGCTCTAAGGGAAGGTCCGTTGTTGTGCTAGTAGCCTCGGTAGCCCCAGGCATTCCGTGGCTTGCAGCTTCAGCATCACTCCGTCATCACAGGGCCATCTTCCCTCTCTCTGTCTGTGCATCTCTTCTCTTTTATAAGCCACTGCTCAGATGGCATTAGGACCTATTCTCCACTATCAGGAGCCCTGGTGATGCTGTGAGTAGCTGTTGGGCTGCTAATTGCAAAATATGTGGTTCAAACCGACCTTGTGGTCCAGTGCTTAGCCTACAGCATCACACGAGGACTCCATGTTGTCAGTTGTCATTAAATTGGCTTCAACTCATGGCGATACTATGTACAACCTAACAAAATGTTGCCTAGTGTTGCATCATCTTCAAAGACCCCATTTCCAAACAAGGTCATATTCACATGTAACAGAGGTTCTAGCATCAACACATTTTGGGAAGACACAGTTTAATCCATGACAAAGAGAAAGTGCTATTGGGCCTACTCTTTTTTTAAAAAAATAGCTTAAAACAATCATGATTTATTATTTCTTATGATTCTGTGGGTTGGCGGGGTGGTTCATCTGCTGATTTGGCCTGGACTCTCTCAGTGACTCCTTCACTTGGAAGATGGAGTGCCCTAGAATGCCCAAGTTGGCCTCAGTCACTTGTCTGCCTGTTGACTGGGCCTTCTCAGTTCTTCTCCCTTTGGCCTCTCATCTTCCACTGCCTTTTTCTGTATGGTGCTATTAGGGCAGGTTCCAAGAAAGCAAAAGTAGATACTATGGTTTATTAAGGCTTAGTCCAAGAAACTTGCACAGCATCACAGACTTATTGGCCAAAAGCAAGTTGTTAAGGACAGTCCAGGTTCATGCCAGGAGGGGACTCTATAAGGGTGTGAATACTGAGAAAATCATAAAACCAAATCAGTTGCTAATGTCAGACTCATGGTAACCCCAGGTACTTCAGACCCTTAGGGATGTCAATGACTGTTATCTTTTGGAAGATCTATCTTCTGGGGGGACTCTGGGTGAATTCAAACCACCAATCTGTCAGTAGCAGAGCACTTAACTGTTTGTGCCAGCCAGGAACTCCTGTGAATATTGAGAAGGTATAACCAATTGGGCCATTTTGTAACGTATTTACCACACAGCTTAACAGAATCTCTTTGCTATGCTGAAGATGGAATGAAGGGAGAAACAAAACCAGAATCAGGGAGGCCAATTATCCTAACTACCCTGGTCCAAGCCACAAGAGACACATGTAACTTGGACCAGGGTAGTTAGGGAAGACTTGTGGAAGACTTGATGTGTTTTGGAAGTCAAATGAACCAGATTCCCTGACAGCTTGATTGTGCAGTGTGAGAAAAAGGAGTTGAAGGTGTTGGCCTCAAGTCTGTTGGCCTGAGCAACTAGAAAAATGGAGTCGCCATTGACTGATATGAGGAAGACTAAGGGAGAATCAGGGTTTTAAATTTTTTTAAGAGGTAAAGGCTTGTTGTTGTTGTTAGGTGCCATCAAGTCAATACTGACTCGGGTTTGGGGGCAGGAGAAGCAGAGACATGCAAGTGAGACTCCTTAGCAGAGGCACATACACACACACACACACACACACACACACACACACACACACACAAAACCCAGAGAAGGAGCTTCGCAGGAACAGTTCCACGGCTTTGTGGGGCATCAATTTTTGGCGCCCACTGGTGGAGAAATCTGACTGTGGTGGGAATATACAGCGATTTCTGAATCAACCAGGATGCTACCTGCGGGCCCCTCAGCCTGGGCTGAGATCAGAGGGCGGGGCCACAGCCAAGCTGATACAGCGCTGAAACCACAGAGCTGCTTCTGGAAAAAGAGGTGTGATGGCTTTTTACACATTTCTTTCCTCCTCTCCCCTGTCACACCCTCTCTGCCCAGCCCAAGCACCTTCAGGTGGGTGGGAGCACACCCCAAAAACGGTCCAGCACTGTGCCCACAGGGTACAATTTTCCCACAGCACAAGCTAATCCTTTGGCTGCTTCTTATGACGTCTGACTTTGGGACTCAGCCCTAAAGCTGACCTGGGTGGAAGCCTTTATTCTGGCCCAACCTAACAAGAGACAGCAGGCCTGGCCATACAGCCAAACCTTATTTTCACCTTGTAAAAACCCAACATAAAAGGCAAAAGCCAATAGCAACCACTGTATACAAGGACACATATATTTTGAGAATTACACTGTGCATACACAGATACCTAACTGACCTTCAGAGATAAAAATAGTGGACAATCTTTCTTCCATTCATTTCTCAGTATCTATCTACGCACATCCATGGTGGTGACTAGAGGAGGGGTCTGAGCGAGTGAACATCCCCACCTACCACTTGAGGTTTCTACAATCGGCTATGGTTTTATTTTTGTTTTTGTGTGGTGGTTTTTATCTCTGCTTTTATATTGCTTTTGTTTTTTGGTCCTTTTGGTCTCACGTTTTTCCTGGGGGTGGAAGCTTTTTCTCCCTGTGTTACCCACAAAGAGGCAGCAATCATGGCTCTATAGCCAAGCTACAAGCATACCCCATACTATTCCACCATCTGGACAGGAGCCAATACCAACTGCTAGGCATCACACAGATAGCCAACACTTGCTACATTTATTCCTAAAAATTTCATCCTTTGGGTGGCTATGTAAATGGTATTGCTTTCCTAATTTCCTTTTCAGCGTTATCATTATTAGTATAGAGAAATTCAACTGATTTCTGTATGTTGATCTTGTACGCTGCCACTTTGCTGAATCTTCCAATGAGTTCCAGTAGTTTTTTGCTGAGTCTTTGGGGTTTTCTATGTACAGGATCATATCATCTACAAATAGAGAGAGTTTTACTTCTTCTTTGCCAATCTGGATGCCTTTAATTTCCCTTATAGCTCTGGCTAAGACTTCCAAACAGTATTGAATAGGAGTGGTGATAAAGGGCATCCTTGTCTCTCTCCATTGAGAGTGATGTAAGGCTGTTGGTTTTGTATATATGCTCTAATTATGTTGGGAAATTTCCCTTCAATTCCTACTTTGTTGAGTGATTTAACAGGAATGAATGTTGGATTTTTGTCAAATGCCTTTTCTGCATCAATTGATATGATCATATGGTTCTTTTCCTTTTTCTTATTTATATGGTGGATTACACTGATTGTTTATCTAATGTTGAACCACCCTTGGATACCTGGTATGAATCCCACTTGGTCATGATGTATTATTTTTTGGATATGTTGTTGAATTCTGTTGGCTAGGATTTTGTTAAGAATTTTTGCATCTATGTTCATGAGTGATATTGGTCTATAATTTTCTTTCTTAGTGATGTCCTTCCCTTGTTTTGGTATGAGGGTTATGCTTGCTTCATAGAATTATTAGGGAGTTTTCCGGACCTGGATTTTTTTTTTTTTTGAATTTTTTTGATGGCCTATTCAATTTCTTCCTTTGTTATAGGTCTGTTCAAGTTTTCTACTTCACTCTGTGTAAGTCTAGGTAGGTCGTGCTTTTCTAAAAATGTATCCATCTACTCTAGGGTTTCAAATGTATTGGAGTACAACTCTTCATAATATTCTGTTAGTATTCTTTTTATTTCTATTGGTTCTGTTGTGACATCACCCATGTGTTTTCTTATGTGTGTTATTTCTGTCTTCTCTCTCTGTTCTTTTGTTAGGTTTGCCAATGGTTTGTCGATTTTATTAATTATTTCATAGAACTAGCTTCTTGTCCTGTTGATTCTTTCTATAGATTTTCAGTTTTCTATCTTGTTTATTTCTGCTCTAATTTTTATTGGAAACCCTTTACAGGGTCACTATGGGTTGGAACTGACTCAACGGCACTTCACAACAACAACAACAACAATCTTCATTATTTCTTTTCTTCTGGAAATATTGACTGTAGTTGACTGTAGGTTTACTTTGCTGGTGTGTTTCTAGTTGTTGGAGATGTTGTGTTAAGATGTTGATTTTGGTTCTTTCTTCTTTTTGGATGTGTGCATTTATTGCAATAAACTGAGCTCTCAACACTGCTTTTGCCGTGTCCTAAAGATTATGGTATGTTGTGTTTTCATTCTCATTTGTTTCTAGGAAGTTTGCGAATTCATGTTTTATTTCTTCTACTACCCACTTGCTTTTCAACAAGGTATTATTCAGTTTCCACATTTTTGACTTATTTCCTTGGTCTTCCTATTGTTAATAAACAATTTTATAGCATTGTGGTCTGCGAAGATGCTTTGTAGTATTTTGATGTTTGTAAATTTTTGGAGGCTTGTGTTGTAGTCTAACACATGGTCTATTCTGGAGAATGTTCCATGTGCACTGGAAAAGAATATGTATTGTGCTGTTGTTGGATTGAATGCTCTATACACATCTATGAGGTCCAGTTGGCTGATTGTGTTGTTTAGTTCCTCTGTGTCTTTGTTGAATTTCTTTCTGTTTGTTCTATCCATTTTCGAAAGTGTTGTATTAAAATCGCCTACTATTATTGCAGATTTGTCTACTTCTTTCTTCAAATCTATAAGAGTTTGTTTTATATATTTTGGAGCTCTTTCATTGGGAACATAGATATTTATTATGATTATTTCATCTTGTTCAATTGTCCCTTTAATCATGAGATAATGTCCATCTTTACCTATTATGCTGATTTTTGCCTTAAAGTTTATTTTATCAGAGATTAATATTGCCACTCCTGCTCATATGTTTGAAATCATAAATGTTTAGAAAGCTTCAGGTTATGTGGGCATTTGAACTATGACCCTTTGATGTTGTTGTTAAGTGCCATTGAGTTGGTTCTGACACATAGCGACTCTGTACAGCGTTTCTGAGGAGTAGTTGGTGAGCTTGAACCACTCACCTTGGAGTTCAAACAGACCTTGCAGTCCAGTGCATTAACCCACAGTGCCATACCAGGACTAAATCAGGTAAAATTAGGCTGTTTTATACTTCGATCATATTGTCAGGAGGGACCAGTCGCTGGAGAAGGGTATCATGTTTGGTAAGGTGGAGGGTCAGAGAAAAAGAGGAAGACCCCCAATGAGATGGATTGGCAAAGTGGCAGCATCAATGGACTCATGCATGGCAACAGTAGTGAAGTTGGCCCAGGTTCTGTTGTGCATAGGGTCGCTATGAGTTGGTACTGACTTGATGGCACCTAACAACAATAATAAAGCACTTTATAAAGTTCAAGGTAATGACGTTTCTCTTCTCCTTCCCATTAGAAGAGCATTTCTGGAGTTTCAAAGAATTGCATTTACTCAATCAAGTGAAAAAACTTTAACTGTGAAATATAGTTTCTGGAAGCCTTCCAAAATAGAGATGATAAAAAGAAAAAAAACTTTGCAAGTTAAAAACTCCAGAGAAAGCAAATATTGAAGTTATTAACATCAAGCTTGTTTCTGGACCTTCATTTACAATCATTTCCATCTGCAAAATATTAATTATAATTGTGATTACGTTTCCCTTGTGGATTGCATATGATTAACTCTACGAAGAACGTCTGGGTCAATTCTTATATCTTTGTTCATCCATATATCCCAAAGCAAGCACACGAGTTATATAATTGATGTTTTCATCAGAACAGGGTACTCATATCTATATTAAATGCTTATCTTTGTGCAGTACTTGTGAGCAAAGCCTTTGGCTTTCATCTCTCTATGTGAGAACTCCATTTCTTTTTCTTTCCCAAATAAACAAAACGAAGACTCTAGTAACAAGCCCAAAGGAACTTATTGGGAAAAGACAGGACAATAAATGGAGATGCCGTCCTTAGTATATTTCTTCCCTACTCCCAAGAAATGCCTTTATTTCTAAGAAAACTGGCCTTTTAAAGTCTACAACCCAAAACCAAAACTAAACCCACTGTTAACTAGTAGATTCCAACTCATAGTGACCTGATAGGTTATAGTAGAACTGCTCCAGACTGTACTGTTGTTAGTTTGTTAGTTGTTAGGTGCTGCCGATTGGTTCCAACTCATTGTACCCCCTGTGCAACCGATGGAAACACTGTCCAGTCTTGTGCCAGCCTCACAAATGCTCTTATATTTGAGCGCATTGTTCCAACTACTGTGCCAATCCATCTCATTGGAGTTCTTCCTTTTTACCTAGCATGATATCATTCTGGAGAGACTGGTCCCTCCAGTCAATCAGAAGGCTAGCCGACATATCCAAAATATGTGAGACGAAGTCTCATCATCCTTGCTTCCAAGGAGCATTCTGGCTCTATTTCTTCCAGGGCAGATTTGTTTGTTCTTCAGACAATATATGGTACTTTCAATATTTTCTGCAAACACCATGATGCAAATGCATCTAGTCTTCCTTTCTTGTTCATTGTCCAGCTTTCACATGCATATGAGGCCATTGAAAATACCATGGCTTGGGTTCAGGCATCTATGCTCCTAAACACTTTAAAAGGTCTTTTACAGCAGATTTGCCTGATGCAATACGTCATTTGATTTCTTGACTACTGCTTCCATATACATTGGTTGTGGATACAAGTAAAATGAAATCTTTGACAACTTTTCTGCATTTATTATGATGTTGTTTATTGTTTCAGTTGTGAGGACTGTTCTTCTTTACACTGAGTTGTAATCCACACTGAAGGTTGTACTCTTTGATCTTTATCAGTAGGTACTTCAAGTACTGTTCACTTCCCTCCAGCAAGGTTGTGTCATCTGCATATCGCAGGTTGTTGACGACTCTTCCTCCAATCCTTTGGCCATGGTCTTCTTAACATAGTGCAGCTTCTCAGATTATTTGCTCAACATACAGTTTGAATGAGTGTGGTTAGGGGATACAACCCTAATGCACACCTTTCCTGATTTTAAACCCTCAGTATCCCCTTGTTCCGTTCAAATGATTGGCTCTTGTTCTATGTACAAGTTTTGTTCACATGAGCATAATTCCTATTCTTCACAGTGTTATCCATACTTTGTTACGATCCACACGGATGAATGCCTTGTGAAGTAAAGTTCGTTTTGGTATTCTCTGCTTTCAGCCAAGATACATCTGACATCAGTAATGGTATACCTAGTTCCACGTCCTCTTCTGAATCGGCTTAAATGTCTGGCAGGTCCCTATCAATGTACCGATTTTGGACCAATTCTTTTTGATACAGTGACTCTGTAGTCCTTCCATCTTCGTTTGATGCTTCCTGTATCTTTCAATATTTGTTGTTGTTAAGTGCCATCGAGTCGGTTCTGACCCATTGTTATTGTTTTTGTTGATTGCTGTCGAGTCGGTTCCGACTCATAGACACCCTGTATAGGGTTTCTGAGGAGTGATTAGCGGGTTTGAACTGCGACCTTGCAGTACAGTACTATACCACCACACCAGGACTTCATTTAACCCATAGAATCCTTCAATATTACAAACTGAAGCTTGAATTTCTTCTTCCGTTCTTTCAGCTTAAGGAGTGCTGAGCATGTTCTTCCATTTTGATCTTCTGACCCCAGGTCTTTGCACATTTCATTAAAATACTTTGCTTTCTTGTGCTAAAGTTTGAAATTTTCTGTTCAATTGTTTTACTTCTTCATTTCTTCTAGTTGATTTAGCCTCTCTACATTCAAGAGTAAGTTTCAGAGTCTCTTCTGACATCCATTTTGGTCGTTTCTTTCTTTCTTGTCTTTTTAATGATCTTTTACTTGTATGATATTCTTAATGTCATTATGTGTCAAATCTTATTCTTGAGATGGTTTCTAAATTCAGGTGGGATATACTCAAAGTCAAGGAGCTCTGGTAGCGTAGTGGTTACAAATCGGGCTGCGAACCTCAGAGTCAGCAGTTCGAAACTACCATCTGTTCCACGGGAGAAAGATGAGGCTTTCTGCTCCTGTAAAGATTTACAACCTTGGAAACCCTATGCAGGGTCGCTATGAGTCAGAACCGACACCACGGCAAACAACAACAACATACTCAAAGTCATATTTTGACTCTTGTAGACTTGTTTTAGTATTTGTATGTTTCAACCTGAACTTGCATATGGGTTATTAATGGTCTGTTTCATAGTAAGTCTGAGGTCTTATTCTGGTCAATGACATTGAGTTTCTCCATGTTCTCTTCCCACAGATATAGTCCATTTGATACCTGTGTGCTACATCTAGCAAGGTCCTTGTATATAGTCATTGTTTATGTTGTTGAAAAAAGGTATTTGCAATGAACAAATTATTGGTCTTGTGAAATTATATCATGGGATCTCCAGCATCGTATCTATCACCAAGGCCATATTTTCCAAGTACCAAGCCTTCCTCTTTTCAAATTTTGCATTCCAATCACCAGTAATCCTCCACATGTTGATTGCATATTTGATCCGTTTCAGACTGCAAAAGTTGATAGAATTCTTTAATTTCTTCATCATTGGCTTTAGTGGTTGGTTGGTACATTTGACTAATAGTGATATTACTGGTCTTACTTGTGGTGGTGGTGGTTATATGCCATGGAGTCGGAACTGACTCATAGCGACCCTGTACAGGGTTTCTGAGGCTGTAAATATTTATGGGAGCAGAAAACCTCATCTTTCTCCAGTGGACCAACTGGTAGTTTCGAACTGCTGTCCCTGAGATTAGCAGCCTGATTCATAGCCACTATGCTACCAGAGCTCCTTGGTCTTACTTGTAGGTATATGGATATTGTCCTATCACGGACAACATTGCACTTTTAGATAGAGCTTGAAATGTTCGTTTTGATAATGAATGCAACATCATTCCTCTTCAGTTTGTCATTCCCAGCATAGTAAACCATGTGATTGTCTGATTCAAAGTGAGCAATGCTTGTCCATTTCAGCTCCCTAATGCCTAGTGGAGATCAGGTTGTAAAGCTCCTGTTAAATCATGCTTTTCTCTCAACAGCCAACTGAGATGGAATTTGTGTGTGTGTGTGTGGTAAGCATATGGGTAACAAAACAGGTTTTCAGTTCAACAGTCTTTACATGAACAAGTCGAGTTCAGTGACTCTAATTATGTTTATCACATTGTTCACCCATCACGTGTATCTGAGCCCAAAGCTATCACTGTTCCTACAGCCTGAAATGAAAATTTAAGGGCTTCTGTGCCATTGCCTCAAGTTTCTTTCAGTCCAGACCAAATATATCCTGGTTCATTGAGATGAAACCAAGTGAATGATTTGTGTGTGTGTGTTGGGTGTGTGTGTGTGGCAACAACAACTGATGATCTGCTCTGTAACCCTTTCACTCAATTCACAATAAAGTGTTTAAGAAAAACCCAAAGTAGATCCTGGTTAAAACTGTTGAAACCCCAAGCTAGTTTCAGTATTGAATGCTTAGAATTTAATGCTTAAATCTGTTTTATATGCTTGAAAATGTCCGTTGAAATAAAATTTAAAAAGAGGGAACAGCAGAGGGCACCCTTCCTCTATTATGCGTTCGAAATATCCGCCACCCTGGAGAAAGGGATTCTGGACTTTTTCTTAGTTACTCCCGTTGACAATGGACACACATTCCAGTGGTTTGAGATGACACACCCATTATTGTTTCATCGCCTCTCTCCCTCTCTCCACTTTCCTTATTTCTCTGAGCAGGGTGACCTCATAATTGGAGAAACATGGACTAACAGGAGTGGTCCTTGGCAGCAGAGTTCCTAGGAATACCTGAGCCACAGAAGGTATTGTTTCTCTCCAGCAGGACTGCCTGCCTGTCAGCTTTCAGTGCTCCAGAAAGGACTAGAAGTCTTGTGACAACTGTATGAGCGGTTGAGAGCCGTGTAGGGCCCAGCCCCTAGGTTCTGTCACCCTAAGGGGAAGCATCCATGCCTTCTGCCTCCACTCCTCATCCACTGTTCCTACAGCCTGCATGCATTAGGGAATGTCACACAGCACATGTTGGAGTTCAAATAAGGGATACTTGAGAGGCAGCTGTTGAGAGACTCATGGATGAATAGAACCCACAGAACCTCCCCGCAGCAGGATAGCTGTCTCAGCAGCGGCTGGGAAATGTTATCAGTCAGCATTATGGCTGGAAGGAAAACGGGAGACATCATTGCAGAAGGACTTTGCTGTTGCTAACTGCCGTTGAGTCGGTTCTGACTCATATCCACCCTGTATAGATTTCGAAGGAAAGGCTGGTGGATTTGAACTGCAAACTTTGTGGTTACCAATGCAGTGCTTATGAAAGATTCTAAATCTTTTCCTATGAGGTCTTTACAAAGAGAAGGATATAGACCTCTTTGTTTCTTGGGTCAGGCTGCTGTCTAGATTTTAGATGAAATGCACTTCGTCAGATTCTTTTGAATTTAGGGAGCTATTTATTGTTGATTTTTTTCCTGGAATTTTCAGCCTGTGCTACTCCCCTCCAGACAGGGCGCCAAGATTCCCAAATAAGGCAGCAGGTTCCTACCTGTCACCCTCTGAGGTCAAGGCTGGGCTACGTGTCAGGGAGCCAAGGAAACAGAAAACCACAGCCTTTTCGGTAGTCTGGCCTTTCTGCCTGGAGAAATGTGAGGACTGCTTGGGGAACCCATCCCCTAAAGGTTGAAAGTAGGATGAATTTTGACTTAAATATCTTTCAATTTATAGGCGTGATTTGCAGGCTTAATTTACAGCTAAAGCTGCCAATCGGAGCAGGCTGTGGTTTCTCACCATTCACAGAGAACTCCTTTACTTTGCAGGGGCAAGTAAAGCCATCTGTCAGCCTACTCTCCCCTTGGGCTGCAAGATCTTCCCTTTGTTACACTGTCATCATCTGCTAACCAAAAATGAAGACCCCAGACAGAACACTGGCAGTATCCTAAGTGAGAATCATCTATTTCATCCCCTATTTTAATATGCTTTTTTCTATTTGTTACTAACTGCTGTCAAGTTGGCTGACGCACGGTGACTCTATGCACAAAGGAAAGAAAGGCGGCCCAGTCCTGCGTCATCCCCATGATTGCTTATACATCAGATCACTGGGATTCCTAGGGTTTTCATTGGCTGATTTTTGGAAGAGGATCACCAGATTTTTCTTCCTAGTCCTTCTTAGTCTGGAAGCTCGTATGAAATCTGTGCAACAGCCTGCTGCTGCTTCTGTTGTTAAGTGTTATTGAGTCAGTTCTGACTCATGGAGACCCTGTATGGGGTTTCCAAGGAGTAGCTGGTGAGTTCGAACTACTGACCTTGTGGTTTATACTGACTGACCTTGGGGTCTAGTGCTTTATCCCACAGTGCCACACCAGGATTCTGTTCAGCATTATAGCTACACACAATCCTCCATTGACATATTAGTGTTAGACATGTTGTATTAGATTCGAAGCTCTGAATCGATACTTTCAAACTTGGCCCCAAACTTCACCTTTTTCTAAAACCCTATTTTTAACTTTGCTCTCATTAGTTGTTCCAAAGTGGTACTCAGGGAATCCCCCCTTTTCTACTGCTCTTTCCCTCCAGCATTCTTTTTCTTGACTAGATTATAATCTGTTTAAGGATTGTTAAATGCCGTTGAGTCTGTTCCAATTCATAGTGACCCTGTATAGGGTTTCTGAGGAGTGGCTGGTGAGTTTGAACTACCGATCTTGCAGTTTAAACTGACCTTGCTTATCCTACAGCACCACACCAGGACTCCTGTTTAAGGATAGGACTGGACTTAGATTTATTTGATTCCCATTCTAAGCCCAGCATGTACATATTGCAGGTGGCCAATTAACATGCGTTGAAAGAATAGAATTGAAAGAACCACCCTTCACTTTTTGCCTTTCCTTTGAAGAAACTCAAGAGAGTGTGAGCCCTGCCTAAAAATTTTTCTGGTCCAAGGTCAGAAAATAACAGCAAAACATCCAATTCCAAGCCTTAGTATAACTAAAAGTAGAAATGAAGGGTAACTGATTCTGTTGTTTGAAATGATATTACTACGGGTCCTGTTTCCTAGGTGCTTCTAACAATGGTCTAGAAGGAGGAGGATGAGACGAGAATCCACCCTCTCTATGATATTGCCATTCCCATTGTGGGTGGAGAACAAAGGCAGATTCAATTGTCTAGGAAAGTGCTTCTGTCCCTTAATGAGACTGTTCAATCTCTGAGAATTCGGTTTTCCTTTGTAAAGGTGTGTGTATGTGTGTATGCGCACGCATGTGCATGCTTGTCGACTGTGCAGAATGAGTCAGAGGAGATGGTTGCGGAAGAACAGAGAGCACCTCTCTCTCACCACTGCCAGAGGCCTCCAGTGGGGTGGAGTTTCTCAGACTGTGGCTTCTCCATTTCTGAAATTGTCTAGGGATGATGATGTCCTGTGGGTGGTCATGGGAGGAAAGGGCCTGGGATGAACTGAAGATAGTGGAGATGTTTAGAATGGGCTCTGTCTTGAAAAGAGAAAAGCAAGGCCAATGTCTTGGTTTGTAATGATAACTCCTAACATTTATTGGCGTCCTGGTGTGGTGCTATGGGTAAAGCACTGGACCATAAGGTCAGCTGTTCAAACTCACCATCCGCTCCCCGAAAATCCTATATAGGGTTGCTGTGAGCTGGAACCAACTCGATGGCACTTAACAACAACAACTACATTTATTAAGGGACTCCTGGTCTCTTAAGGGTCTAGTGTTGTAGGATCAGCACTGGACTGCAAACCACAAGATCGGCAGTTCAAACCCACCAGCAGCTCCTTAGAAACCCTGTACATGGTCACTGTGAGTCGGCACTCAACAACAACAACGTATGCTACACAAGGAGCCTTGGTAGCATAGTGAATTACAAGCTGGGCTGCTAACCACAAAGTCAGCAGTTCGAATCTACCAGTCACTTCACAGGAGAAAGATGAGGCTTTCTGCTCCTGTAAATATTTACAGGCTCAGAAGTCCTATACATACAGAGTCACTATGAGTTGGAACCGACTTAGTGGCACACAGCCACCACCATCATATGACACACAGAGTCATTTGCTTTCCAGGCTAGTCCAGAAAGATTTCTTTCCTTAACTTTTGGAGGCATTGGTAAAATCATTCTTTATATTTTAGCTAAAGTTTTTAAACTTAGGACTAGAGCTGGGCTGGGGTCCAACCACCCATTTAAACATTGTTCCAATATACGCATGCTTTTGGAGTTCTTAAAAAGAAAAAAAAAACAAAACCGTTCATACAATGTTTTGGAACAGAACCTCTTTGTGCGTTGGGTGTGGCCTTGAGTCAGCCTGCGCTTGGGGGTAAATAGGTCCAAGGTGCCAGCTTCATTATCACATGGCCCTTCAGTTGCCTGTATTTGGGAAAATGGGGAGGAGCAAAAAACCAAACGCTTCAGACTTTGAGGCATCTCCTCTAGGAGTTTCTGGCTGATGAGAGCACATATACTCTGACATCTATTTCAGGGGAAACCATCTTGCCATCTCAACAAGTTCGAATCCATTCTTAACTTGCCAAGGACAGAGAGTCACGATTCTCATGAACCCAGGGCATACTATTGTTGGGTAGTGGTGTTTTATGGAGGGGTGGGGAGTGTGTGTCCCTTTCTAAGCAAATGGACAGGTGCGGTTGAGCAATTGGGTTGATTTCGTGGAATCGTCAAGAGAGCAGGCACCTTAAAAAACTGATATCTAACCTCAAGCAGCAGTTGGAAGGTGACGAAAGTACAAAAAGCATTATGTTTCCCATGCCCAGGACGATGCCATACTTCAACAAAAGGGCCAAACTCAGGTAGGACTATGAGCGGATAGACCAAGCTAAGCCCTGCCCAGAAAGTCTATTTCCCTGCTCATTCCCGTTCTTCCCAATGTAATTCTTAGTCACGCTCTCTCGTGAGACAATTTTAAAAATAGAAGTTCTGCGATGCATTGGCAGGCTACTTGTTGACAAGCTCAAACTGTTAGATTCTTGAGTGCTCCAAAGAGAATGAAAAACCATCAGAGGCTTCTCGGCTGTATAGCAGTCTTCCGCACATAGCTCCTCTTTCTATAATTGGACTTGGCTCACCAAGTCCAAGGTTGGATAAATCGTTTTGCATTTTTGAGCACGCAGTCTCTGCCACAAGTTTTCAAGCCTGCTGTTGTTGTTAAATGCCTTCAAGTCAGTTCTGACTTGTAGTGACCTATATAGGGCTTCCAAGGAGTGACTGGTGGGTTTGAACCGCCAACTTGTGGTTAACAGTCCAGTGCTTGGCTTATGGCACCACACCAGGACTCCACGAGAGCAGTTATAAACAATGCATAAATGAATGAATAGGTGTGGCTGGGTTCTAATACAACTTTCCTTACAAAAATAGGGAGTGGGCCAGATTTGGTCAGCTTGGGGGCTGGAGTTTGCATACCACTTCTCTTTATCTTAAGCAAAGTGGGAGTTTGGCAAAGGTATACCTATGTAACATTTCATCATGCTACTGTATACTGAATATTTGTGCACCTCACAGTATGTATATTATATCTCCGTTAGAAAAAGAAGCTAAAAAAAATCCTTTCTAATAGCCATATTAACATTCTATGGTGAATCCTTTTTTTCTGCCTCTGGTTTATTTGTACAAATAGCACAGCTCCATGCAGATGGTAGGCCAAAGGGTCATGCCAGTCCCTCTGTCCTCAGATGGAGAACTCTATTCCATCTTTGTGGGGGCCTGGGCACCTTTGGGAACCTGAGGTGAGGCCTTGGCTGGGGCTGGAGTTGGCACGTTGGATGGTGAGGGCTTGGTTGAAGCTTCAGCCTTATTTGAGCACTTGCCTTGGACTTTGGCCGACAGAGCCTCAGACCCTTGGCAATGCGTGCCCGGGCACGCTTCCCCTGCTTTGAATGGGCAATGTAGGCCAGTCGACTGAGCTGGCAGTTGACACCCCTTGGGATCTTAGGCTTGACCTCCTTGGGCTTTACGAGAACCTTGATGGCCTCGGTACGTGCATCCATGGCCTTGGATTGTTGGCCTACATCTTCTTCAGGCCCTTCTTATTGTGCTTCTTGGCAAAGTGCATGTTCCTCAGAAACTTGGGGTCCACCCCCTTGAGAGACTCATATCATTGTGATTGGGCTTTCTTGATACCATTTCTGTGCCATTTTCGGAACTGGTGTGGTTCTTAGACTTGGCCATGTCTGCACCAACCCCCGCAGCTCCCGGCCAGGTGAATCCTTTTAAAACTGGTATCCTACATAAACAGGATATCGAGTTAGCAGCTTGTAACAGGAATTCAAAACAGTGGTTTCATAGGAGACTATTTCTCTCTCTAGTAAGTATACAGACCCTTGCACACTGGGGATCCAGCCTCCTTCCACCGGGTTGCTATATATGGAAGTGGGAACAGGAAAAAGAGGAAGGTAGGACACAGCACGTAGGCAGGAGGAGGCTGGGCAGTGTAGGAGGCCACTCCACCTATTTAACACGGTGTCTGCCTAGTGGAAGGTGATGGCAGGATGCCAAGGCTGCTAGGGAGAAGACCTGGACTCCAGGCCTCGATAGGCTGATAACCACCATTTGAGCACGACCCAATTGCTTTACTTCTCTGAGTCTCAATTTCCTCATCAGTAATCTGCTGATTATTCCCACATTCTTCCCTCCAGCCTTGACTAAGCTCTTCCTGAACTTAACATTCATAACTGAAGTTATTTTTGGACTGTTCCTCTTGGATGTCTTCTAGGCTGTTCGAACTCAATACGTCAAAACAGAACTCATCATGCATCTTTCAAATCTGCTTCCTTCTAGCAGACATTCCAACTTCATATTCTGAAATGTATGTTGTGATTGGCTGCTAACAGAAAGGTTAGAGGTCGGAGTCCACCCAGAGGCACCTAGGAGGAAAAAGTTGGTGATCTACTTCTGAAAAATCAGCCATATAGAATATTCTATGGAGCACAGTTCTGCTCTGACTCATATGTGGTCACCATGAGTTGGAAATGCCAACTGGTACTGGTAAAATGAACCCGCTAAGACATGATCTGAGGAGGTTTAGCTCTGAGAGACTAGATGGGGGCTGTATGTGGTACTCTGATTTCCCCAACCTTTTAGAGTCCAAATCATTGCCGGCTTTAGTCTAAAGAGAATATCAGCAATCTCCAAGCATAGAGTTGGCAACTGTGGGGATGATTTTCTACAGGAAGTTCATGACATATCTGTGCGTGGGTGCTCATGAGTGACAGTCATCATGAATACACAGTTGGCGCCAAGTGTCCTGTCAGTGATCTGCGGGCATCAATGATCCCCTTTCCTTTGTGGTGGGGGCTCTTTGAGTGGGAATTTATGGTTCTTATTCACTCAAGAGAATTAAGACTCTCCCTTCATTAAAATAGTGGTGTGGTAGATTCATTGCCTTGGAGGCTTTGGGGTCAGATCCAAATAAAATGGGTTTGGATCCCAACTGTGCTAATCACTAATTATGTGAATAAATGTGTTATTTAATCTAAAACCTCAGCATATTCATCTGTTAACTGGTGATAAAAATGATCCTTCGCTCAAGTTTGTTGTGAAGATTAAATGACAATGATGCTGAACATAGCACGCTTGATAAGTCATGGGTAAGATAATAAAGTGGTTTAAGGCATAGAAAATCATATCAGAGAGATTACAGCTTCAGAGTGGAGCAGCTAAACATTCTTAGGTTTACTCAATTCAGATCTTGCTTCTAGAAAAGTCTTAATGAGCATAATGAACACAGTTAAACGGATTCATTTATAGACTTAACCTGACGTCACTTCTTTGGGATAAACATGTAGCATGATTATACAGTTGGTGAAGAAAACTGTTTGTTAACTGCTGCATCAGGCAGAACTTGATGGTGGCAGATGGGACATTAGTCTTTTAAGAACTAAATGTATTTCTGGACTCTGTCCTGTTGTACATTGCTGGTGTGGCACTGTTGTTCCCTTTTTTTTTCTCCCATAACTCTGGCCTTTGTTTCTTTAGAACTGACTTATCTCCTAATGTTAGAGATATCATCATCCAAACCAAATTTATCAAAAGCAACCCATGACCTGCCCCAGCCCTGACTCTACTCCCCAGGGTCACCCTATTAGGTACAGGGTGGAGTGGCGGTCACTCCACACATTCATTCAGTCTTCGATGGCCCTTGTGCCTCCAACTGAGAAGGCAGGCTGGGTGAGCTGAGCAATTAATTGTTCCTAACAAATTAGATGGAGAACTCCACCCTTAGACTTCCTGATTGCTGTTGTTAAGTGCTGTCGAGTTGATTCTGAACCCATAGCCACCCTGTACAAGGTTTCCAAGGAGCAGTTGGTGGGTTTGAACCACCAACTTTGAGATTAGCAGTCCAATGCTTATCCTACAGTGCCACACCAGGACTTCTGATAACTGAGAATAAATCCAAGTTGCTGACTCAATTGCCACCACTTGTCTGCCAGTTTGTTGAAATTCAGTTGGGAAAGGTGCAGTGCTGAGTGGAGAAATGGCCATCCCTCCAGCATTATCCTTCTTGCGTGGCTGCTCACCCAGGTGATTCCCCAGCGTCTCAATCTGCTCTCTGCTCTCAGACTTTCCCAAATTGACCTTGCATCAAATGCAACATATGCAGACTCTTTGTTGCTGAGGATGAATGCAACAAACCCAGGTCTTCCTTGAGGATTGAGATTCTTAAAAGAAGGAAGAGAAGGGGGAAGAAGAAGAAGAAAATCTTGGACACTGTGGTATTCAATGTTATCTTTAAAGAAGAAGGAAGTGAGCGTGTGCGCATGTGTGTGTAGTTCTGGTCTCAAATCTGTCTTATCAATTACCAATAGTTAAATTCCAATGCATAAATAGTCTGTTTTGCATGAAAGTAAGTAAAACAAGCCACAGACTCATATGTTTAGTGTCCTTCTTGAGATAAACTTATGTCTTTAATTTCTGTACTGTTTATTTTTTCTGCACAAATTGTTTTCAACGGAGCCTCTGGAGCCATGTGTCCCTGCCTTTGACCTCCCTGATCTCCTCCCATGGTCATTCTGAAAAGGAAACTTCGGAAGGCCCATTGTTCATTCACTGTGATCAACTGCTCAGTTGTTGCTTCGCTGGCTTTGTGCCATGTAACCTCAAGGCAGAATTGCCTCACCACCACCCACTCCAACTATTCAATAAAGTAAGTTGAGAGTATTGTTGTTGGGAGTCTGCTCTGCTGACGCGTGGTGACCTTATGCATAATACAATGAAACGTTGCCTGGCCCTACACCGTCTTCATCATCAGTGATATGAGACCATTGTTGAGGTCACTGTGTGGTGTCTTCCAACCTAAGGGCCTCATCTGCCAACACCGTATCACACAATATTCTACTGTGATCTCTAGGTTTTCAGTGGCTAATTTTCAGAAGTAGATCAGCAGATCTTTCTTCCTAGTCTGTCTTAATCTGGAAGCTCTACTGAAGTCTGCCCACCACTGGTGGCCCTACTGGTATTTGAATTACTGGCGGCAGTTGTTGTTTTTGTAGTGAACTGGCATTAAATCGGTTCTGACTCCAGCAATCCTCTATAGGGGTTCTGAGAAGCAGCTGGTGGGTTTGAACCGCCAACCTTGTGATTAACAGACCAGTGCTTACCCTACAATGCCACACCAGGACCAAAAGGACTTATATTTCCCAAGTGCTGAAGAGGAGGAGAGCATTCTCAAACTGCTAAAATAAAAGACTCAAAGGGTAAAAAGGGTTATGATGATTTTGGTGCTTAAAGAAACAGGGAAGTTAAATAGAAAACGGGAACCCTATTTTGTAATCCAAAAACTTGCGGTTTTTCCACTTAATGATTACTTAAGTTTCAAGTCCTATATGTGGTTGCTAAGCCCCCACTTCCCGACCTGCTCTCTTTGAGGTTTGATATTTCCCATCTGAAGAGTAGGACCCTAAATTGGAGGTTAACTACCATCTGGGTAATGTTGATGCCTGGATGCAACCTGTCACACTTTACTTTGATCATGGTTCATTCAACTCATCCCTCAGGCCACCTTTCACCTTGTGCCACCTGAAAATGTTGCTAACACACAAAACAAGATAGTCAGATTAGGATAGGACCTTTTCTAGAACTTTGGAAACCTTGAAGAACAGATACTGGGGGAAAGGGTGGTTGAAAGTTGGGGATGGTATTTGGCTTTCTAAAAGGTGGAATTATATTTGAAGCCAACTCTCCCTTTGTTTTAAGAAAGTGGTCACTTGGACATTTGGGGTATGCAAAAACAAAGCACGTAGCACCTGCTGTTATTGGGGAGGGCTTTAAAGTGGTCAGAACCGGTTGCTCTGGAGTCCAACTCATGATGACCTCAAGTGTGTTACAGTGGAACTGTGCCCCATAGGGTTTTCAACAGCTGAATTTTTGGAAAGCGATCACTAAATCTTCCTTTCCAAAACACCTTTGGGTGGATTTGAATTGCCAACCTTTCGTTGGGCACTTGAGCACATTAACCAATTACATCACCCAGGAACTCCAAAGTGGTGAAGAAACGCTAGCGTTTAACAGGGAAGTCAGGTGCTCCTATTTGACGGAATGACTGTGAATCACATGCATCTTGGTTCTATAAATTGCATGTATCTTTCAGCTAGGCTAACTCTCTGCAGATGTCACAGCTTTCAGGGTTATGTATGGGCTGTTAGTTTCTCAGCAAATTTAACTGTAATAGTTTTTTTCTGAAAAGAGTTATGTGTATTTTTGTTCTAACAGATGCTTTGAGGAGACTCAGAGTGAAAAACCTGAGAAACCACAGGTTCTAGCTCAGTTTGGCCCATTGATATTAGTTCCTGTGGCTGGCCCTACTTTAAGTCCTCGTGTTGGTGTTGTATTGTTAAGTGCTGCCAAGTCACTTCTGACTCAGCGACACTGTATAGGGTTTCCAAGGAGCAACTGATGGGTTTGAACCACCAACCTTGTAGTTAGTAGTCCAGTGCTTATCCTACAACCCCACACCAGGACACCTCATAGATAGAATTTAATTTTACAATAGAAAATAAGGATTGGGGAAGCAGGTTCGAACTTGGGTAATGGAAAGTTGCTTTTCCCTCTTGGCCCTCAAGTGGGTAGCTAGTTATTGTCTATATCCCTCTGTGTGTCACCTGCTTCCTGAGGCAGAGAGCATGCCTGCTTTGCTTATTACTATAGCCCCAGCACACTGCAGGCAATAACTATATATTTGTTGACTGAAAGTATGATAGAATGAGTAAATGCCAAAAATGTTTGTTGACTAGAGTATGACTCCAGTGATAGCATCCTCGTGATAATTATACCTTGAAACAGCAAGAATTCTTCCTTATTCTCATTACATTTAGGGAACAAATTTTGAGAGGAAAAGGGAAAAGTTATAGACCAACTTGTCACTGTATTGAACCACACTGCCTTGTCTGGTCCCTAATTAAAGAGTGTTTTCGTCTATTGTTGTTAAGTACCCTTGAGTTGGTTCTGACTCATAGTGACCCTATATAGGATTTCCAAGGAGTGGCTGGTAAGTTTGAATTGCTGACCCTGTGGTTCAAACTAACCTTGCGGTCCAACGTTGTATCCCACCGCGCCACACCAGGACTCTGTGTTTTCTGTAGCCGTGTGGAAATGAGTTGGTTTTACTTTCCAGCACATGGGGACAAGCTTTGAAAGGTAGATATCAAAACTCATTAAAACAAAAATGAAAGCAAGTTCAGTCTTCAAACAATCTTCCTTCCTTCATCGTAAGAAGACGTTTACATTTAATGCTGGGTCCTGAATCAAAAGCTTGCTCTGAGTTTACTTCTCCCTCCACCCAAGTCCATTTCCTTCCAGAACTGGGCAATGTGTCAGGCTCGCAGGGGGTGGCTGGATCCCTGCAGAAGTGTCTTTGAGGGTAGCTATTCTTCCGGAAAGTACACCCTGTCTGTTCCTGGTGCAGTTTCTCTGTTTTCTGGATTTATTCTTTAGAACAGAGGGAGCAAAGCCTTGTTAAATATTGCAGCTCATTCAAAACCCAGTGTTGAATCCCCATTTCAGATTTCTTTATTTTTTTGAATGCATTGAACTCTCCTAGCTCTCATGAACTTGCTTTTGGTTCACTGTAGAGGGTGGGTCTTTGAGTCCTAGGAGACTGCTCACAGGCTGTTGTTAAACAGCTGTTTACAGAGGCCTGTTACCCTCACACCCACACAAAACTGAAAATAGCAGCCATATCCCTCCCCGGACAGTCTGTGCTTTCAAAGGCACAGTTTGCTCAGTTCTGCCTCTCAGTCTCCCCCATTTTTCTTCCTGGTAAACAAGGAATCAGACTCTTCCATCTAGTTGGCTAGAAGCCATTTTCAAAACACTTTAAGCATGGAAAGCAATGGAATCTATAAAGGCAGTAGATATCAACCAGGAAAACAACCAAGTATTGATGCTTGCTTTTAGAGAAAGTATTGGCTCTTCTAGCATAAAACAAACAAACAAACATTGTTCTGTGGACCTAGAGTACATTAGAGATATCCAGGGCTTATTGATGAGGACTTAGGATAGAAGAATAGCTCTCTGCTACAGATGCAGTTTCTGCCTCTGGCATTTATTTTTCTTTCACTGATTTTCTCCCCCTTGAGGTAGAATTTATATAACATAAAATGAACCATTATAAAGTTATAATTCAGTGGTATTTGGTGCATTCGTAATGTTGTGCAACTGTTGTTATTGTCGGATGCTGTCGAGTCGGTTCCGACTCTCAGAGACCTTGTGCACAACAGAACAAAACACTGGGTCTCTGAGAGTCGGAACCGACTCGACAGCATCTGACAATAACAACAGTTGCACAACCTCACAATCGTTGCTATGCTTGAGCCCATTGCTGCTGCTACTGAGTCAATCCATCTCATTGGGGTCTTCTTCTTTTTCTCTGAAGGTCTACTTTCCTAAGCATAATGTCCTTCTCCTTGTCCCTTCTGATAACTGCCATCTCTAATTCCAAAAGAAGCCCCAGCCCATTAAGTCCCTTCCCCAAGCGCTTGACAACTACTAATCTACATTCTGTCACTATAGATGTACCTAGTCTGAGAATTTAATATAAACAGAATCATATAATATGTGGACTTTGGGGCATGGCAGCTTTTACTTAGCATAATGTTTTCAAGGTTTCTCCATGTTGTAGCAGGTATGAGTACTTTATTCCTTTTTACAGCTGAGTAATATTCCATTTCCATTGCACGTATTTTGCTGGATATCTGGGTTGTTTCCCACCCTTTGGCTATTGTGAGTAGTGCTTCTGTGAATGAATATCCATGTACAAGAATCTGTTTGGATACCTGATTTCAATTATTTTAGATATATACCCATGAGTGGAATTGCTGGATCGTATGACAACTTTAACTTTTTGTTTTCATCAAACTGTTTTCAACAGCAGCTGCACCAATTTATATTCACAGTGGCAACTCAAGAGGATTCCAATTTCTCTACATCCTCATCAACACTTATTTTCGTTTTTAAAATAATTGATTATAACCATCATAGTGGGTGTGAAGTGGTATCTCATTGTGGTTTTGACTCGCATCTCTCTAATGACTAAGCATCTTTTTTTGGTGCTTACTGGCCATTTATGTTTCTCTTTTGGAGAAAAGTCTATTCACGATCTTTGTCCATTTTATCATTGGGGTGTTTGTTCTTCTGTTGTTGAATTGCAACAACAATTCAACAATATGATCAGACATATGATTTGCAAATATTTCTCCAGTTCTATAGGTTGTCTTTTCATTTTCTTGGTAATGTGCTTTGATGTTGTTGTTGTTGTCAGGTGCCATCGAGTCGGAACCGACTCATAGCGACCCCATGCACAGCAGAATGAAACAATGTCCGATCCTGGGCCAACCTCACTACCGCCGCCACACTTGACGCCATCAATGATGCCACTTGGCTGATCCATCTTGTTGGGGGTCTTCCTCTTTTTCTCTGACCCTCTACCTTACCCAGCATGACATCCTTCTCCAGCGACTGTTCTCTCCAGACAATGTGTCCAAAGTAGGAGAGACGAAGCTTAGCCATCCTGGCCTCCAAGGAGCACTCTGGTTGCACTTCTTCCAAAACAGATCTATTGGTTCTTTTGGCAGACCATGGCACTTTCAGTATTCTCCTCCAACACCACAACTCAAAGGCATCAATTCTTCTACGATCTTCCTTATTCACTGTCCAGCTTTCGCATCCATATGAGGTTATTGAAAATACCATGGCTTAGGTCAGACGCACCTTAGTCCTCAAGCTGACATCTCTGCTCTTCAATATTTTAAAAAGTTCCTGTGCAGCAGATTTGCCCAATGCAACACGTCGTCTGATCTCTTGACTGCTGCTTCTGCGAGTGTTGATAGTTAATCCAAGAAGAATGAAGTCCTTGACAACTTCAGTCTCTTCTCCATTGATAAGAATGCTGTTTATTGGTCCAGTGGTGCTTTGATGCACAAACATTTTTAATTTTCATGAACTCCAATTTCTTTAATTTTTCTTACACAAAGGCATGGAGTAATAGACTGAGGAAGGCTAATTTTTCCTACTTCTAACTGACTGGATATCTAATTTGACCCTCACTAGAATGTTATTGGAGTCCTGGTGTGGCGCTGTGGCTTAATGCACTGGACTGCAAAGTCGGTTTGAACCACAAGGTTGGTGGTTCAAGCTCACTAGCCACTCCTCAGAAACCCTATACAGGGTTGCTACGGGTTGGAACTGACTTGATGGCACTAAACCACCAACAAAGAATGTTATTAGGATCCTGGTGTAGCACTGGACTGAAAATTGCAAGGTTGGCTGTTCAAACCCACCAGATGCTCCTTGGAAACCCTATATAGGGTCTCTATGAGCTGGAACCAACTTAATGGCATTTAACAACAAGCATATTATCAGGGTATACTTGTGCTGGCTACAGAATTGTGTGACTAGTAGAAAGAGCTTCCCTTAGAAATCTAGTGCAGAGGCCTCAGTGTCATTTACCATTGTTAATGTGTGCCATTGTGTTGCTTCTGACTCATAGCGACCCTGTGCAGGATTTCCAAGAGTGGCTGGGGGGTTTGGACTGCCGATCTTACGGTTAGCAGTCCAGTGTCTATCCTTTAGTGCCATACCCAGGCTCTTATTCACCATTAAATCTTAGGATATGTTATTGATTAGAAAGAATGGAGTATATAGTTGATGTTGCCCTAGGCTTCATCTCCAGTTCAGATTGCCTTCCTGGGCTCCAGACTCATGTGTCCAACTGCCTACTCAATATCTGGCCTTGGTGTCGAATTGTTGTTGTTGTTGTTGCTTAGTGACACACAGAACAACCCTACATGTGGTTTCCAAGGAGAAGCTGGTGGGTGTCTAATAGATATCTCAAATTTAGAACAGTCCGGAGCAAGTCCCTGTTTTCTACTTTACATGCTCAGCCCCCTCAGTGGTCCCCATATCAGACATGACAGTTTCATTCTCAGTTGTCATGCATCCAGATCATTGTCAAATTTGCTGAGTCTGACCATTCTTTCACTCAGTGGTACCAGCAAGTCAGGCCTTGTCCTATTACCCTGGACTCTCGTCTCCTCAGTGGTCTCCTTGTTTTCCTCTCCTGCTTCCAAAGTGTATTCTCCACAAAGAGCTAGAGGGGTTCTTTCAAAAGGAACACCAGGCCATGCTATTCCTGTGTTCAAAACCCTTTTTTCAAAACCCTATTACCCTCTTTTCAGTCACTTCACATGTATGCGAAAGTTGGTTAAGGAAAAAGGAGGAAGAATTGATGCATTTGAATGATGGTGCTGGAAACGAATATTGAATATACTGTGGACTGCCAAACGAACAAACAAATCGGTCTTAGAAAACAACTCAAATGCTCCTTAGAAGCTAAGATGCTGAAACTTTGACTCACTTACTTTGGACACAACCTCATGAAAGACCAACCACTCGAAAAGGAGTTCATGTTTGGTAAAGTAAAGGGTCAGTGAAATGAGGCAAGCTCTCAGTGAGGTGGATTGACACAGTAGTCATGACGCTGATCTCAAGTATACCAACCATCATGTTATTGTTATTAAGTGCCGTCGAGTCGGTTCTGACCCATAGCAACCCTGTATAGGGTTTCCGAGGCACAACTGGTGAGCTTGAACCGCCAACCCTGCAGTTCAAACGGCTTTGCAGTCTGATGCATTAACCCACAGCGCCACACCAGGACTCCAACCATCATGTGTTGTTGTTGTTATGTGCCGTGGAGTCGGTTCCGACTCATAGCGACCCTACACAGGGTTTCCGAGGCTGTAAATCTTTACGGGAGCAGACCGCCTCATCTTTCTCCTGCGGAGCAGCTGGTAGTTTCTAACTGCTGACTTTGCGGCTCACAGCCCGATTCGTAACCACTACGCTACCAGAACCATCATGTAGCTGGTGTCAAATTGGGCAACACTGCCGTTCTGCTATACACAAGGTCACTGTGAGTCAGAGCCAACGCCTAGTAACTTCAACACCACAATCTCCCTCTGAGTTGAAGCCCCAACAAACTTTGCCCTCCTTCTTTCCCACCCTCCACTCTGACATCATCTCATGCCCCTCTGTCCCTAGTTCACTCTACTCTAGTCCCTGGCCCTCCATGCAGTTTTGAGAAGAATCTTATTAGCTATGTATTTGCTGTATCCCATGCCTAGAACAAGGAGCTCTGGTAGCATAGTGGTTATAAGTTGGGCTGCTAATCTCAAGGTCAGCAGTTTGGAACTACCAGCTGTTCCATGGGAGCAAGATGAAGCTTTCTGCTCCCGTAAAGATTTACAGCCTCGGAAACCCTATGAGTTGGAACTGACTCCACGGCACATAACCACCACTGCTTAGAACACTGTCCCTCCATACAGCTACAGAGCTCTGCTCAAATTGCACTGTATTTGAGAGTCCTTCTCATTTTGTCCCCTGGTCTACTGCCCAGTCTATCCCAGCAGTTCCTGTCCTCTTTACCCTGCTTTCTGTTTCTCCATTGCTCTTACATAGCACTTAATAGAGATTTATTGTTTGTCATTATATGCTTTCCCCTGACACACACACACACACACACACAATTTGAGATCCAACTGAATGGCTGAATAAAGCATAATTGTGCATTCTAGGCACATGGTGCAGCTTGCCATCATCAATATGAAGAATGAAAGGACTGGAGCCAATTAAAGATGCACAGTAGCGTCTGTTTCATTCGGCTCTTTAAAGTCTATGCTGTAGTATTGTTTCTGAATTACCCAGTTTATTAATTCTTAAACAGAAGTGTCTCCATTTCTGTGATGTGGTCCATTGTGCTGGTAATCCACTCATTAGAGATTTTCAATTATGCATTCATACAGTAGACCATAACCACCTTGAGGAAACCATTATATATTTCCATGTGGAGACCCAGGGGATTTCAGAAAAGCCTTGGAGCTTATGGGGAGTACCCCAGTCTTGTGAGCTGTCCAGACCTTGGAGTTAGCTTGGTAATTAATTATCTCAAAGTGGGGACTCTAGGAACTGTGGTGGGACTAAATGACAGAGTGAATCTAACCAGAAAGCAGCGACTCTTTTGCTCCCTCTTTTTTTAATAACACAAAAGAACTCCAAACAAGTGCTTTTGGTGTTTCTGTTTCCCTCTGTCTAGCATTCATATTCTGGGTCATCAGCATGTTACAGATAGACAAATCAAAAGTAGTTTAAGGTCTTCATATCAAGTATCAATGTTAGCCCCTCTGAATACAGGGTAGATAGGGACGGGCAACTTAGACATTGACTACCTAAAATGAAGAGGGAGTTTAGTTTAAGAGTGTGTGGAGGAAGAAAGAGTCCCCACTGAATAGTTTTCATCTTGTCTAGATGGGTCTGGTGAAAAGAGATGGGGAAAAGATTCTTATAATGCAATAGTGAGAAATTTGTTGTCATGACTATTGCAACTGTCACCATAGTAAAGGTAGAAGTTTTGTAACAAAAACAGGTGAGTAGTTAATCTTACAGTCCAGAAACAGAGGACCCTAGAACCATTAAGGGAGAAGACCACAAGTGGAATGTTGGACCCTATCCAGAGAAGCAGCGACACCAGAGATGGAGGCAGAGATGGGGACATGGAGAGAGAGAGAGCAGCTGAGGACTCTAGATTCATGGAAAGAGAGGGACTGATAGGAGGCAGCCAGGAGGCAGACTTGCAGAATGTGCCCTTTGGTGGTGTAAATTATTATATATGTGTGAGTGTTTTTTTTTTTTTTTTTTAAAAGCTAAAATGAATAGAGAGAAATACTGTTAACTGATGGTACATGGAGGGGATTACAATCATTGTAATGAAATGAAGTGTATGTTTAAGAAGTATATGTTTAAGTATATGTTGAATGTAAAACTGATGATCTGCCCTGTAAATTTTCACTCAATTCACAATAAAAACAAAACAAAAAAACCCCTGAACAACAAAAAAAAATAGTTTAGGTGGAAATGTTGGTGAGTGCACCCATTTAACGGATCAAGAAACTAAGACCTGAGACCTAAGTGGCTTGTAGCCGATCTCAGAACTGAGTACTTGATGAACTAGTAGAATGCAGGACTGGAAGTAATCTTCTAGTTCTACATTTATATTATGCAAGAACTGAAGTGTAGCATCTGAAGGCTAGTTTGTTAAATGATTCCACAGCCATTCAGGAGAAAGCAGAGTCTTGGACCCAGGTTTTCTAATCCCCAGTCCAGCATTTGTTCTATTTAATCATAGAACCACTGAGTGGTTGATCTCTAGGCAAAATGATGCAGGCCTTTCATTCTTTACTGAAATTCTCTCTTGAGAGTTGGGGCGGAGTCTTAGTTCTCCATTGCTGCTATAAGACACATACTACAAGTGGGTGGCTTTAAGAACTAGACATTTCTTCTCTCACAGTTGAGGAGGCTCAAAGTCCAAATGCCGAGCACTGGCTCTGGAGAATGGTCCTTGACTCCTTTCAGCATCTGTAGGCCCAGCATTCCTTGGAGATCTCTGTGTGTCTTGGCATCAGTCTTCCCCTGGACCTAGGAACTTCACAGTGCAGGGACCCCAGGGCCAAAGGACATGCTCCATTCCTGGCTCTTCTGTCTTGGTGGTAGTAGGTTCGTCTCTCGCTGCTCAAGTCTCTGTCCTTTGATCTCTTGTAAAATCAAAAGTGTTACATGCCACACCCTTGGGAATCTCCCATAATCGGATCAGGGTGGTAGTGGGATTAAGGGTGGTGTCCCAGTATGGCAATGTAGGATAAGCACTGGGCCAGAAAACCAGTTTGAATCAAAAGGTAGGTGGTTCAAGCACACCAGCTGCTCCTCAGAAACCCTATGCAGGGTTGCTATGAGATGGAACTGACTCGATGGCACCTAACAGTAACAACAACATCTCACCTTTAACTCTCTTACTGTTTTATCACATCATTGAGGATAGCTACAGCTCAACTACCAAACCACTGAGAATCCTGACCCAGTCAAGTCAACACAAAACCTTAACTATGACAGGCTGGCAGTGGATGAGAGAAGGCAATTCTTTAGTGGAAGCAATGGCCTGATACAATCAGTCTGCCTACAGTTTTGGTGAGTCAACCCTCACTTTAGCCTTTGTAACTATGTTGATGTACAAATGCTCATTGAATGAAGATATCCATGATCTAACTTTCCAGGGATGATTGATTGCTTCTTTAAATCAGTTTCATGCAGTGGTGCTCAACCTGTGGTCCTTGGACCTGTACCATCAGCATTACTTGGGAAATGTAAATTCTTTGGCCCCATCCCAGTTTTACAGACTCAGACATGGGGATAGGGGTGGTGATGAGCCATAGTGATCTGTGTTTTAACATGTGCTCCAGAGGATTCTGTTGTATGCTTCAGCTTGAGATGCTCTGGTTCAGTAGTTGCTGCTAGCGTCTTGCCTGATACCTGGGAATCTCTTTCACTAAGCTGCTGCAGGTGCTGTGGCTAAGAACGCAACCTGAAACCTTCTCACAAGGAGACCCTTAGTCAATTAGAACTGTCTCACCTGTCTAGGTTTGCTCACCCCTCACCCCCCTGCTCACACATACACACATGTTGCCTGAAATCCCATGAATGATTGGTGCAGGTTGCCTGAAGATAGGGCCTATTCTGCCATGTCGTGTTGGCGCCAGAATTCCCGTGAGATCAGTCAGGGGCTAGACTTCTCCTCAAACTCCATCCTTGCTTAGCGCTCTTTCTTGCCCTATCTTGCCGTCATCACTCCCTTACAGGCTGTTCCTACAAGTACTCCCTCAATCAGTCACCAGCTCAGACTCTCCACCCAAGACAATCAGCAAGTTCACCTCCAAGATATTCCTCTTGTGGATGAACATGTCAGACTGGGAATATAGGAAGACCTTTTCAGTGAGTCACTCTGCCCAGATTTGGGCAGCCCATTTTGCACACTCATCTCCACAATTGTCACACCCTACCTATAACTGAAGATTTCCTTGACTAGCTGGTAATTTAGTCTCATACAATTTGATGCTCCTCAGAAACCCTATACAGGGTCACTATGGGTCGGAATCAACTCGACGGCACTCAACAACAACATGGAAGAAACTGGGTATCAATTAGCTTCTTTTAACCAGCCAGAATCACTGATGTAAGTGTAATACGCAGTTTGAATTTGTTAAGAACAGGAATAATTGGTGGATTCAATGCAGTCATTAGGGAAATCGATTGCATTTGTTTTGGGTCATCAGGTCTCGCGAGACAAATATAGAATGTCCAAAGATCTTATTTCAAGGATCAGCTCTTCTGTGGGAAAGGGGCATCCTAGTTCCAAGTGCCATTAAGCTCTTCCTGTCAGCCCTAAAATCATGGGGAAAGGGGACCCCAGGGAATTCTCTCCCATCCCCCTTAGCTTGGGAATTCTTGGTTCCCACAGAACCTGAAACAGATGTTTGGAAGTTGGGTTCTGGCATGTGGAACCTGAGCCTGCCCCCAAGTGAAACTTACCTCTGAGTTGGTCAGGAGCCACCTTTACTAACAGGATTACTTTCCATCCTGCCACGTGACCAAATGCAGGAGTCCAGTATGGATATGAATCAGTCTGATGCCTCAGTTTCCAGCACAATGGAAATGAATTGTCACAGTCACCACATCATAGGGCTGGGATGAGCCTTAAGTAGATTTTTCTGGACTTCAAGACTTAACAAGACAAAACTGTATTTAAAAGAATCTATTCTCATCAGAATTCATGGTAAAATCCAGTTCTCATCAGAATCCACTGTGAAATCCAGCTATCACTGTTGGGATGTTCTTTCTAAATGCTTAAAATAATTTCTTGAGGGGGAAATTCACACAATATATGAAACCAACCATTGTAAAGTGAACAATTCAGTATAGTACATTCACAATGTTGTGAAAACCACCACCAGGGATGTTCTTTTTTTAACAAACTTGAAAATCTCACATTGTAAATTCAGCGGATTTCCTTTTATTTCACCTTTGCAAAACAGTCATACCAGCGTTCTCTGCTCAAAAGAATTGTGCAGAAAAGTCAAAACTTAGTGGCGAAAAATGATATTAATGCAAGTTGATTTTGAAGGATGAGCTTTCTATTCATTTCTCTAGACACTCCTGATTTTATTCCTGGTAGACAGTTGGAGAGCTGAACATTTAGATTACATTGTTGTATGCCCTGTGAAACATTGCTTTTGCTGAGAAGTGCATTGATGTTTATCATTCTTTGCTTCATACAGAGGGGTCTTTTACTAAACCCCACAGTACTCCAACGTGAAGACCTGGATGGCTAAGTCTTTTTAGTTCTATGAGCTGTTGTTGTTAAGTGCTGTCGAGTTTGTTCTGAATCATAGCGACCCTGTATAGGGTTTCCGAGGAGCAGCTGGTGGATTTGAACTGCCAAACTTGTACTTCAAAGTCCAATGCTGATCCTACAGTGAGATGCTTTACTTCCCCCAGAATTACTGACTTGCTTGCTTGCTTTCTTGATTAACATGAATCACATATTTGACGATGCTTCCTTTTCTGTATAGACTATCTGCAAGCTTAGAGGCAAATTTTCAGCTCATCTTTGGTGTGAAGCTGCATAAATATGTTCTCACTTTTCCTGGCTTTGCCTCTGTGCATGTTTCCATGCCCTGTGTTTTAAATTTTGTATCTATTTCATTTTAAGAAATCAAGGGATCCATCTAGAATCCGCTGTGTATCAAGGCAGGGAGAAGATACAACCGAAACATTATAATCATTAACATTATTACATATTATATAAACACTACAAAATTCCTAATTTTGAAAATCTTTATCAAGCCACATCTCAACTCTTTTTTTTTTTTTTTTTTTTAAATACAAGCAAAGGTACTAAATAAATCATGCAGCCGCCTGTATTCTGATATAGGATTTACAAGGACAATTAAAATGTCAGCTGTGGTTACAAGCAGGGGGAGGACCCCGAAACCGGATCACTGAGAAAGGCCAGATAGTACTTGCCTAACGCACAAAAGCAAAATGAACAGGAAGACAATATCTCTACCAATTTAAGAAAACGTTGCAAACAGGCGGCCGTGAGGTAAGAGTGGTAGGGAAAGGAAGCAGTTAGAGGATGTGGCTCCTGCCATCTCATTGGGTGACTGATCCCAAGCAATGTATTTCTTGTTAGGTATTTGTGGCAGACTATCTGATTATCTGGGCCCTAGTGTGGCGCTGTAAGATAAGCACTGAACTGCCTACCAGGAGGTCGGCAGTTCAAACCTACCGGCTATTTTCCGAAACTCTGGGGTCGCTATGAGTCGGAACCGACTTGACAGCCCATGACAACAACATCATCTGGTCATCTGGGTGTAGGATAGATGAGGGGGCTTCAAAAGTTTGTGGGAAAACGCCACTGTTTAATTCCATTGTTCTACCAGCTTTTTGACATTCCCCCCCCCCC
>NW_006408536.1:23494476-23535780 GCF_000296735.1 Chrysochloris asiatica
TGATTATTTAAGGAACTAGAGTCAGTGGTAAGGAGCTATGGTAGCGTAGTGGTTACGAATCGGGCTGCGAACCTTAAGGTCAGCGGTTTGAAACTACCAACCGCTCCGCGGGAGAAAGATGAGGCTTTCTACTCCCGTAAGGATTTACACCCTCGGAAACCCTGTACAGGGTCGCTATGGGTCAGACCTGACTCGAAGGCACTTAACAACAAGAGTCAGTGGTAAAGCAGTCTGGGGGAAAACGGTGAGAGAAAGGGACTTAGAGAATCGTTTATCCTTTAGAATGACCCTCATGTTTCCCCTTTGTTTTCTGTTGGGTTGCTTGTTTGGGGTAAGAAAGTCGGAAACAGTTTCAAAGAAAAACAGACAACCACAAACAAAAATGACCCAACTTTTGGAAAATCTCAAGTCCCCAAATGCACAAAAAGAGTTTTAGGGAATAAGTGAATTTTACCGCATTATGATAGAATTGTAAAGAGCTGAGTTGCAAATGAAATGGCTGACGGATTTCATCAAAGCAGGTCCTTGTTCATCACCTCCAATTTTTTTTGCTCGTCACTGAACATGTTGCTGATGTCACGTTACATGAGTCCATGGGTGTTTCTTCCACAGCTATCTGTCCTTGCATTGCTTCCATCAAACTTCTTTTGTCCTGTGGGTCATCTTCACCCTGACCTTGAAAAACACTGTCATCTTGCTTCCCTAGCTGGCCTGGGGCAGATGCCCATGCCTGTCCCTGAAGAAAGACTGATAGTTTGCTCTCCTTTAAGGCTTTTGCCTATCTAATTGGCAATAGGAAGCAGCGGTGGTGGTTCTGTGGTGGAAGTCTCACCTACTGTGCAGGTTAATGGAGTCCTGGTATGGCACTGTGGGTAAATGCGCTGGACTGCAAAGTCACCTTGAACCACAAGGTTGGCAGTTTAAGCTCCCCAACTGCTCCTGGGAAATCCTATATAGGGTCGCTATGAGTCGAAAGTGACTCGACAGCACTTAACAACATGCAGGTTAAAGCGCTGGACAGCAAGGTCGGTTTGAACTGCAAAGTCAGAGGTTCAGACTCTACAGCTGCTCCTTGGAAACCCTATGAGGGGTCGCTGTGAGTTGGAACCAACTCAGTGGCACTTAACAACAACAAAAACGTGCAGGAGGTCTGGGCTCAATTTCTGACCAATATACTTCATGCCCAGTCACAACAATCAGTGGAGGCTTGTGTGTTGCTATAATGTTGAACAGGTTTCAGAGCTTGCGGACTAAGACAGACTAGGAAAAAAGGCCTGGTGATCGACTTCTAAAAATCAGCCAGCTAAAACCCTGTGGATCACAACGGTCTCATATCTTGTGCATGGGGTTACTGTGAGTTGAAGGCTCACTCAATGGCAGCTGACAACAACGGGCAGTGATGATAGAACCCTAAGCTGGCTGGAAGGAAAGCCAAGAATCAATTCTAGCAAGAACAAAAGACTCTTAAATGCTCAGGAACTCCTGTCCCCAGGCAGGTAAGGAAGTGGTAAGCAGGTGCCGTAGAAAGTGAGTGTGCCAAACGTCATAGGAAGCAGCTAGACCTCTGGTAGAAGACCCTCACTTTCTAAAAGTTCAATCAATGGGATTGGACTCTGGAAGAAGAATCCTAACCTCAGCCTAGGATGGTGATTCTCTAGAAGTCTGCACACTGATGGGCAGTTGTACTTGTTGTTGTTGGGAAGTGCTGTTGCGTCAGTTCTGACTCATAGCAACCCCGTATAGGGTTTCCAAGGAGCAGCTGGTAGGTTTGAACTGCAGTCCAGTGTTAATCCTACAGCGCCACACCAGGAGACCATTGTTGTTAGGTGCCATGAAGTTGGTTCCGATCCTATGCACAACAGAATGGAACACTGCCCAGGCCTACGTTGTTGTTGTGTTGTTAAGTACTGTGGAGTCGGTTCCGACTCATAGTGACCCTGTACAGGGTTTCTGAGGCTGCAAATCTTTACAGGAGCAGAACGCCTCATCTTTCTCCCATGGAGCCGCTGGTAGTTTCGAACTGCCGACCTTGAGGTTAGCAGCCCGATTTGTAACCACTATACTAACAGAGCTCCTTCATCCTCATAATTGTTACCCTTGAGCCCATTGCTACTGCAACTCTTTTTTCTCTCACCCTCCACTTTACTGAGCATGTCCTTCTCCAGGGACTGATCCCTCCTAATAATATGTCCGAAGTATGAGAGATGAAGTCTCACCATCCTGCCTTCTAAGGGGTATTCCGGCTGTACTTCTTCCAATACAAATGTGTTTTGTTCTGGCAGTCCACGGTACTTTCAATATTCTTCTCCAACAACATAATGCAAATGCATCGATTCTTCTATGGTCTGATTTATTTGTTGTCCAACTTTCACATGCATATGGGGATATTGAAAATACCATGGCAGTACCCAAGGTCTTATTCTTATTTGAATCTCACCATCTATTTTCTAGGTTTATGCTCCTTGACAGGACATGAAAAGCTATTACTCTGGAAGAACTCTCATAGCCTAGCTCCTGGGGACGAAGCATACTATACAACACTAAAAGACTAGCCTATGTGTATCAATGAGTCCTGGTGTGGTGCTGTAGAATAAGCTACAACAAGCTAACAACAAAGTGGGTGGTTCAAATCCACCACTGTCTCTTTGGAAACTCTATGCAGGGTCACTATGAGAAGGAATCAACTCCATGGCACTCGACAACAATGACATGTCTATCTATTATCTGTGACCACAATAATGCCATGTAAAAAAATCACTACAAAACTCTGATTTACAAACCAGCCATTTATTCTTACTCATAAGCCTGTAGGATGAGCGAATGGTTCTGGCTTCTGGCCATGTTCACACGCATGCTTGTGTGGTCATACATACAGGTGTGTCAGTGCTTCTATTGATCTTGTCTAGGCTCTGTCATACCAGGAGGCTTCAAAACGTTTGTGGCAAAATGAAATTAAAAGATAATGAAACTTTTCTGTTGATTCTATTCTAACATCATCCATATCATTTCTTAACCATGTTATTTGTATCTTCTTTTCCTTTGATAGATTTGCCAGTGGTTTGTTGATTTTATTAATTCTTTCAAGGAACCAAATTCTTGTCTTGTTGATTCTTTCTATTGTTTTCTGTTTCTGGTTCATTGATGAATGCTTTAATATTTGGTGTTTTTTATTTTGTTTTGTTTTTTGTTTTCTGGTAACTGTAGGCTTACTTTGCTACTCTTTTTCTAATTATTGGAGATGTTTGATTAAAGTGTTGATTTGGGCTCTTTCTTTTTCTTGGCTGTGTGTTTTTACTGCTATAAATTGTCCTTTGAACACCGCTTTTGTTGGTTCCTAAAGGATTTGGTTATGTTGTATTTCATTCTCCTTTGATTCAAGGAAGTTTTAAGTTTCTTCTATTATCCGGTATCTGTTAAGTGGGGTGTTATTCAATTTCAATGTATTTGATTTTTCTTTCTCTTTATGTCCCTATTATTGATTTTTAATTTTATAGTGTTGTGATCTGTGAAGATGCTTTGTAGTATTTTGATGTTTTTAAGTATATTAAGGTTTGCTTTGTGGCCTAACAATCTGGAAAATGTTTCATGTGCACTGGAAAACAATGTATATTTTGCTGTTGTTGGCTGGAGTGCTTGGTGTAAGTCTAGGAGGTCAAATTGGTTGATTGTGTTTAGTTCTTCTCCATCTTTGTTGTTTTTTTCTAGTTGTTCTGCCCTGTATTAAAATATCCTAATATTGTTGTTGTTGTTGTTGTTAGGTGCTGTGGGTTCTGACTCACAGCGACTGTATGCACAACAGAATAAAATACTGACTGGTCTTGCACCATCCTCACGATAATTGTTAAGCTTAAGCCCATTGCTGCTGCCACCATGCTAATCCATCTCATTGGGGATCTTCCTTTTTTTGGTTGACCCACCACTTTACCAATCATGATATCGTTTTCCAGTGACTGGTCCCTCCTGACAATATCCTTGAAGTTTGTATAAGAGACGAAGTCTGGCCATCCTGCCTTCCAAGGAGCATTCTGGTTGTGCTTTTCCCAACACATTTGTTTGTTCTTCTAGCAGCCCATGGTACTTTTCATATTCTTCTACATCACCATAACTCAAATGCATCAATTCTTCTATGATCTTCCCTATTCACTATCCAACTTTCACATGCATATGAGGCTACTGAAAATACCATGGCTTAGGTCAAGCACACTCTAGAGTTGGAGAGTTGTCTATTTCTTTCTTCAATTCTGTTAAAGTTTGATTTATGAATTTTGAGGCTCTTTCATTTGGAGCATAGATAAATATTATGATTATATCCTCTTGCTCAATTGACCCTTTAATCATATAATGTCCTTTTTTGTCTCTCATGCTGGTTTTTGCCTTAAATTCTATTTTATCAGAAATTAATATTGTCACTTCTGTTCATTGTATTTCTATTAGCCTGTTATATATATATATATTCCATCCTTTGATTTTTTGGTCTATTTTTGTCTTCATGTATAAGATGTGTCTCTTATAAACAGCACATTGATGGATCTTGGCTTCTGATCCATTCTGCTACTCTCTGTCTCTTGACTGTTGCATTTTATCCATTTACACTTAGTGTAATTATCAATAGGTATGAATTAATTGCTGTCATTTTGCTGTATGTGTTTTTTGTGGTGCTGCTGATTTCTTTAATCTACATATTTTTTGCACTGAGTTTGTAGGTTTTCTTGTCATTTTCCTTATTGCTAATGTGATCCCTTTCAGAGCAGTTGGTAGTGGTAGCCGGGCACCATCTAGTTCTGCTGGTCTCAGAGTCATGGAGACTGAGGTTCATGTAGTCCATTCGTTCATTTAACTCCTGGTGTGGTGCTGTAGGATCAGCAGTGAACTGCACACCACAAGGTCAGTAGTTCAAACCCACAAGCTGCACATAATTCGGCAGTATTTAACAATTAACAACAAGGTTTTTGGGAGATACAATTCTGTGTATAACAGGGTGGAAAATAGACTATGCCTCTTTAGAAAAAGACAATGTAAAGTCATGTGGCAGAGAGCCAGGCTTCAGGAAGGGATGAAGAATCAGGAACATCATTTGTGATAAATCTACATACTATGGCTTTAAAAATAATTTTTAGGTGTGTCATCATGACATGACTTGTAGATGTTTTCATTTTAACATTGAAAAAAGGACTCCAGTAAAAATTAAATAAGGGTAGGTCCACCACCTCCACCTCCCCACTGCAGTCAAGTTATGGGGGTAGAGAGTTTCCTACAACATCTCTTGACTTTTTTGTATATTCCTACCATTAACATAGATAGAAATTCATACTTAAATGGAAATTAAATAGCCAGCCTGTACATTTTCCCATGTGATGAATTACATGACTAATGTCTCCATCTGTACTTAAAACACATACGCATATGGCGATAGGAGAGGCAGACGGGGGGCTTCAGACAGGAAATGCATCCTGTTTGTAAACTGCAGCTGGAGAGAGAGAGAGAAAGAGAGAGAGAGAGAGAGAGAAAAGACACTCCAAACAGGGGAAGAGAGTCATTCATCCGGTCATCTAACCAAGTTGACAGCTGCAGCTTTGGTGTCTGACACAATCTCACAGGTCCTGCCCACGATAAAAACAACCCTTGAGAGAGTGAAGAGTTTATTAAGAACATGCTCTTCCACTCCAAGAAAATGAAAGAGGCTAAGCGCATTCTCATTTTCCCTGACTTAATAACCACAGTCTAGAAACTTTTACCCTTTTAGGAATAAACAAGAAGTATCTGGTGAAAAGGGAATTCACAAGAGAGAGTTATTTGGGGAAATTTACTAAGTAGGTAGACTCCCTCCAGAATCAGAATGTCTGTGTCAAACTTTCCTTTGCATAACTGAGTTATTGGCCTGATTTCTCAGGGCTTCCAGCATCACTGAAGATGGTCTCCTGCTCATTTCATGTAAGCAGAAGGAACTGTGCTGGCCCCTGAAGTCATGTGACTGGAGGGGTTCCAGAGCATCTCCAGAACTCAGTTTCCTCACTATGAAACAGGAGAATCTGTTAGTTATGTATTACTGTGTAATAAACACTCTCAAATAAATACAGTGCCATAAAACAACAAGCATTTCTTATTGTCATAGTTGCTGTGGGGTGGGAATTTGAGACCAGCTGAGCTGAGTGGTTCCAGCTCAGCGCCTCTCATGAGGGTGCTGTCAAGCTGCCAGTAGACTGTAGTCTTTTTTGAAGGTTTAACTGGAGCTGGTAGATCTGCTTCCAAGATGGTATGCTCAAGTGACCACACTGGCAAGAGCCCTTAGTTCGTCACCACGTGAACCCTTCATAGGGCTGCTTGAGTGTCCTCAGACCACGGCCACTTGTCTTCCCCAAGAGCTAGCGATGAGAAAAAGCGAAAGAAGTCACAGGGTCTTTTATAGCCTAATCTCTGAAGTGACATATCATGTTTTCTACTGTATTCTGTTGTTCACAAAGATGAAGCTAAGTACAGTGGCTTAAGGGACTATGTTATTGTTGTGAAGTACCATCGAGTCGGTTCCAACTCAGAGCGACCCTGTATAGGGTTTCCAAGGAGCGGCTGATGAGTTTGAAGCGCTGACCTTGCAATTCAAATCATCCAGTGCTTATCCTGCAGCGTCAACCAGGACTCCGTGTTGTTAGTTGTGATCAAGACGGCTCCAGCTCAGGGTGACACTGTGGACAGCGTAACAAAGTGTTGCTTAGTACGGTACCATCTTTCCAATCATTGGTATGTTTGAGTCCACTGTTGCCGGCACTACAGCTGCTAATGTTCTTTGTGATCCATAGGGTTTTCATGGGTGAATTTTCAAAAGTAGAACCCTAGCGCTTTCTTCCTAGTGTGTCTTCATCTGGAGGTGTTAAGACTAGGAGATAGGGAGCATTGCCTTAAAGACTGCTATCACAGGGAATTAGACTTGAACTTTTAGGCTCCTTCTAGCTGAATGGTTCTATGGTCTTTTACAGAGGGGACACAGACACACAGACCCCCTACATAGGCTTTACTGGGTTGGGGGATATCAAGAACTCATGATCTCACAGAGGATAGGCCAGAACTCACCTGCACATATCTGGGAAGGAGCCTCGTAGAGTGACAGCCCATGCCCTGCAATGCTCTGTGTATCTGTGAATGACAAAGGGCAAGGATATTATCCTATTTCATCCTGTTCAGAGATGAGACCTTGTTTAAAAAGGGAGATCTTTCTGGAGCTAGGGACTGGGATCACTCAGAATTCAATTTCCAAAAGGCAAAGAGGGTTGTAGCGTATAGGTTCACGATTCCTTATGTACAATTCCAGGATCTAAATGCTTTGAAAACTCCAAGTGTTTTCATTAGTAATTTGGTAGCAAAATGTGACTTCAGTGATTCTGAGGCTACTTCCAGTCTCCCCTCATGTAGGATTTTACTGCAGAAAGAGTCACGTGTTTGTAGGTTGCTACCCCGGACCCTGCAAGAGACTTACATAACAGACACTCTATGGACTGTACAGACTTTCTAAAACAGCCGCTAACCCCAACTTGGCAAGTTCTACAAAATACCATGGTTGGCCTACCTCATAGCAGACTCTACTCTACTACCTTGTGGCTGGAATTTTCTACCTTAACTGAAATCTTATTCCTGAAACACTGAAAATTCAAATGAAAGTCTTGATAAAATACCCACCATCCCTCACCCAAAACCCTAGGATCAAATGTGTTTGTAAATACATATTTACATGTTTGGAAATAATGACATATAGATTTCATATTGTCGTTGTTGTTAAGTGCTGTCGAGTTGGTTCTGACTCATAGCAACACTGTTTAGGGTTTCCAAGGAGCAGCTGGTGGGTTTGAACCACTGACCTTGTGGCTATCAGTCCAGTGCTGATCCTACAGCACCAGACCAGGAGTCCAAATATCATATGTTGTTGTTGTGAAGTGCCGTCGAGTCGATTCCAACCCATAGCAACCCTCTTTAGGGTTTCCAAGGAGCAGATGGTGAGCTTGAACCGCCGACCTTGTAATTCAAAGGGCTTTGCAGTCTGGCGCATTAACTCACAGCGCCACCCCAGGCCTCATATAGGGAGACACATATGAGCGAGTAGCTTGGAGTCTTGGTCTGTGTTTTATTGGATAAATTATTAAACCTTTCAGAGACAGCGTTCCTCGTCTGTAAAATAGAAATGATGGTACTTATCTCAGGCGATTATTGTTGCTGTTGTTAAGTGCCGTCGAGTCGGTTCCGACCCATAGCGACCCTGTACAGGGTTTCCAAGGGTGTAAATCTTTACGGGAGTAGAAAGCCTCATCTTTCTCCCGCGGAGCGGCTGGTAGTTTCGAACCGCTGACCTTAAGGTTCGCAGCCCGATTCGTAACCACTACGCTACCAGGCGATTATAGTAAGAGTTTAATGAGATGCTGTAGCTTTGAGTTAAGTTTTGGAAAAATGATAGCTATTCTATTGTCCTCTGTCATTGTCTTTATTTCAAGTTCTGGAAACGGGACCTTAACTCCAAGCAAATTCCTATATATTTGGCTCCTCTTTTTTTTTTTTTTTTTTTCGGTGGGAGTCCCTGGACGGTGCAAATGGTTAATGCACTTGGCTGTTTACTGAAAGAATGGAGGTTTGAGTTCACCCTGAGGTGCCTCGAAAGAAAAACCTGGCAATATACTTTAAAAAACCAGCTATTGTAAATTTTCTAGTCTGATACACAAGGGGATAAAATCATTCTTTCTTGTTTCAAGTATACTATGGAGCCACACAAGCCTAAACACGTTGTAACTGATTCTACCAAAATGGTGCTCAGTCAATCAACAAATTCCCAGTTGGTCTAAATAACTGTCTTAACTTTATCAATAGAGTTCCACTTTTCTAGATTTTACTGTATCTCTTGGCCCACAAGGTAGTGCATATCCAAGAAAGCATGGAGAAAGGCAGAGTGAGTATATTTAAAACCCTACATTTGTTGTTTTGCATTGAATTTAGGGTGCAAGGCAATTGGCATCCAAACTCTGCTTTCTTAAATGATGTGAAGTGCGTTTTGGTTGTAGAATTTCAAAGAGCATCCCAGGGAGCCAAGTTTAAACCAGTGAGCTGTAATTATTTTTGTATATGTCCCATCTATTTCAATGAATTTCTTCTTTCATTGATGGTGATCTATTACCCCTGAATAAAATGCTGTTATTGTTTGTTTGTGTGTGTGTTGTTGTTTCTTTTGTTTTCGTATTTTCTGAAAGAAGTGATAACAAGTTTTCAATTAAAAAACTGTTTTTTTCCCCACCTATGAAAGTCTGTTTGTTTTCAAAATTAGCATTATTTCTACCTGTCCTAGTTATCTAGGAGGCCTGGTGGCACTATGGGTTAAGCATTTGACTGCTAACTTTAAGGTCATCAGTTTGAACCCATTAGCTGCTCCTTAGAAGACTAGTGAGACCATCTGCTCCCATTAAGGTTTAGTCTTGGAAACCCTAAGGAGTTGGAATAAGGAAAGACTTTCTCTCTCCGTTGGCTCTGGGAAAGGCCCGTGTGTCTTCTGCTCCAGGGTGATCGTGATCTTCATGTGGTTTAGCATCTCTCTTCCCCCATCTCTGCTTCTATCTCTTGCTTGTTTAATCTCTTTTATGCCTCAAAAGAGATGAATTTAAAACATACCTTACACTAATCCTATCTCATTAACGTAACAAAGACAACCCATTCCCAAATGAGATCATAACTACAGGCATACAGGTTAGACTTTACAACACATATTTTGGGGAGACACAATTCAACCAATAAGATGATTACATGTGTAAAGCTTTAAGGACCTTCATTTGCTGATGGGGCACAAGGCAAAATGAGAAGAAACAGTTGCAAACATCCATCGATAATTGGAATATGGAATGTAGGAAGTATGACTGTAGGAAAACTTGATGTTGTAAACATGAAACTAGTGAGCTGAAGTGGACTGGTATTGGCCATTCTTAATCAGATGATCATATGATTTGCCATGCTGGCAATAACAAACTGAAGACGAATGGTATCCCAGTCATTGTCAGAAAGAGCATTAAAGAGCATTTCAAAATCTATCTTGAAGTACAATGCTGTCTGTGATAGAATGATATTCATATGCCTATAAGGAGGACATCCTGGTATGGGACTGTAGGATAAGCACTCGATCACAAAGTTAGTTTGAACTGCAAGGTTGGTGGTTCAAACTCACCAGCTGCTCCTTGGAAACCCTATACAGGTTAGCTATGAGTCAGGACCGACTCAACAGCATTTCGCAATGACAACATCATACAAGGAAGACCAGTTAATATCACTATTAATTAGATATACACACCAACTACTAAAGCCAATGATGATGAAATTGAATTCTACTAATTTCTTTAATCTGAATTGATCCAATGTGCAATCAAGATGGATTGTTAATTACTGGTGACTGTAATGTGAATGCTGGAAACAAAGAGGAAGGATTGGTAGTTGGAAAAGATGGCCTTAGTGATGATAGAAATGATGCTGGAGATCACGTGACAGAAATTGCAAGACCAATGACATACTCATTGCAAATGCTTTTTCCAACAACATCAAAGGCAACTATACACCTGGACTTCACCAGATGGAATACACAGGAACTGAATCTGTGAAAAGACATGATGGAAAAGCTCAATATCATCAGCCAAAACAAAGCCAGGGGCGGACTGTGGAACAGACCATCGATTGCTCATATACAAAGTCAGGGTGAAGCTGAAGAAAATGAAAGCAATCTCACGAGAGCCAAAATACAACCTTGTATATATCCCATCTGTATTTAGAGACCATCTCAAGAATAGATGTGATGCACTAGACACTAATGACTGCAGCCCAGAAGAGTCATGGGATGACATCAAGGACCTCATAAAGGAAGAAAGCAAAAGGTTATTCAAAATAGAGGAAAGAAAGAAAAGACCAAAATGGATGTCAGAAGAGACTGAAACTTGCTCACTGTTTCTCAAGGTGAAAGAACTAAAGAAAAAACTCAAGCCTTGACTTGAAATATTGAAGGATTCCACGGGCAAAATATTGTCTGATGCAGGAAACATCAAAAGAAGATGAAAGGAACACACATTCACGATACCAAAAAGAAACGGTCACTATCCAGCCATTTCAAGAGGCACCAACTGTAGTGAAGGAGGAAGTCCAAGCTGCGCTGAAGGCACTGGTGAAAAACAAGGCTCAGCGAATTGATGGAATACAAATTGAAATGTTTCCACAAACTGATGTAGTGCTTGACTCACTTGTCTGTCAAGAAATTTGGAAGACAGCTATGTGATCAACTGATTGGAAGAGATCCATATTTATGCTCATTCTAAAGAAAGGTGACCAACAGAATGCTGAAATTGTTGAACAATATTATTAATTGATATCACATGCAAACAAAATTTTGCTGACGATAATTCAAAACTTCAGCAGTACATCAACAGAGAAATGACAGGTGCAGGGTATGAGGAAGGGGGCAGAGTAGGAATTAGGCAGTTAGCCCATTGAGAACCATCAACCAATCCACGGGCAAGGATAAGGGGGAAATGGCAAAACCACAAAAATACAGACACACCTTGTGGCTTGTGTAGTGAAGGGTGGCATCAGCCTCTCCCCTAGGGGGAGAGCTTCTGAAACCAGGAACAGAGCAACTGTACTTGATGCTCAAACTTCTGACTCTACTGCATCGATCCTCACTCAAGAGGTAGACCCTTCCCCATTCTTCTGGGAAAGTTCTGTGCTATGATAAACTTAGCACTTTACTGAAGATTTTTGTCAGCTAAACTTTGTCTCACTTTGCAAAGAGATAGGGCTTTCTAGTCCAGACCCTTTCTAACACAGAACCAGGTCTCAAGTACAGGGCATCCTGCTCTGTGAACTTGACAGCAGCTACGAGAAATTCAAGTCTAAATTCAGAAGAGGACATGAAATGTCATTGCTGACATCAGATGGATCTTGGCTGAAAGCAGAGAACACCCGAAAGATGGTTACTTTTTCTTTCTTGACTATACAAAGGCATTGGACTCTGTGGATCACAACAAATTATGGATAACATTGCAAAGAATAGAAATTCCGGAACAATTAATTGTGTCCATGTGGAACTTAAACATACACCAAGAGGCAGTTCTTTCAACGGAACAAGGGAATACTTTAAAATAAGGAAAGGTATATTTCAAGGTATATTTCACCATACTTATTCTACCTGTAGGCAGAGTAAATAATCCGAGAAGCTGGATTATATGAAGAAGAATGTGACATCAGAATTAGAGGAGGAGTTATCAACAACCCGCAATATGCAGATGATACAACTTTGCATGTTTCTATGCATAGATATGTACACTATATAGTCTATACTAAAACAAATGTTTGACTGACGTTAGATATGAACCATACGTGACTGTTGCAATTATGTACAAATTTGGGTTAAAGACAGATTTAGGAATGGAATTCATTATCTAAGATTTGTAGGGCTGGTGATGGGGCCAGAATTCAAATCCAGACATATGGGCTCTGGAGCCAATCAAAATAAAAACCCACTGCCATTGAGTTGATTCCAAATTGTTGTTGTTATTGTTAAGTGCTGTTGAGTTGGTTCTCACTCACAGTGACCCTTTGCAAACACTGCCTGGTCTTGAGCCATCGTCACAATTGTTCTTATGTTTGAGCCCATTGTTGCTTCCACGGTTTCAGTCCATCTCTTTGGGGGTTCTTCTCTTTTTCCCAGACCCTCCACTTTACAAAGCATGATGTCCTTCTCTAGGGACAACACGTCCAAAGTTCAAGAGAGGAAGTCTCACCATCTTTGCTTCTAAGGAGCATTCTGCCTGTAATTCTTCTAAGACAGATATGTTTGTTCTTCTGGCCGTCCATGGTCCTTTCAATATTCAATACCATAATCCAAATGCACTGATTCTTCTCAGGTTTCCTTTATTCATTGTCCAACTTTCACATGCATATGAGGCTAATAAAAATACCATGGTTTGAGTCAGGCATACCTTAGTCCTAAAAGTGACATCATTGCTCTTGAACACTTTAAAGAGGTCTTTTGCAACAGATTTGCTTAATGCAATACGTGTTTGATTTCTTGACTGCTGCTTGCATGGGATTGTGGATCCCAACAAAATGAAGTCTTGGACAACTTCAATCTCTCCTCTATTTATGATGTTATTTATTGGTCTAATTGTGAGTATTTCTGTTTTCTTTACATTGAGGTGAAATCCTTACTTTGAGCTTCATCAGTAAGTCATTTAAAAATCCTCTATAATTCCATTTGGGAATGGGTTTTCTTTTTATGTTAATGAGGCAGGATTGGGTGTGTAGGGTCAATCTCGTTTGAGATGTAAAAGAGCAGATGAAAAAGCAGAGAAGTTTGAAGATAGATGCCAAGTCACATGAAGAATGCCAAGGAACTGAAACTGAAGATACAAGGAACTTCCTCCAGAACCAACACAGAAAGAACGTCTTCCTCTAAAACCATCTCCCTGCAGTTGGTCTCCTATCCTTCAAACTGTGATAGAATCTATTTGCTTGTACTTCTGTTGTGGCAGTACTAGAGAACTAAGATACTGCTCTTGAATCTAGTCTTGTTTTGTTATTTGCTATGACTTATAGAATGTGGCAAAGTGTCTCTGGGTAGCCTGTAAGCTGGGCCTTCAGAGATCTGCAGCACCATTCCTTAGAAAGCTCCCTCTTGAAACAAAGCTGCCATGAGGAGGACTATCCATATGGAGGAGGGCCATACAGGAGAACTGAAGCTCCCCAGTAGGCAACCCCAGTTGAATTCCCACCTGGCAGCAGGACCAGCTCTTCATCCTATGAGAGAGACAGTGGGGCCCAGCATGACTTGTGAGAAGTGATGGGCTTCTGGATATATTTATTTTCCTTTTAATTTCTTTGGAGGCTGATTGGAAGAAGCAAAAGCTGGGAGATGGATATCATGAGTAGTCTAATCGTGGGGTAAATTTGGATGTCTTGGTTCCAGGAAAATGGAGCTATCATGGTGCAGATTAATGGTAGGATCTGGAATAAAAATGTAGCTGGCTGACTCAAGTTCCACATCTTGTTTGTTGTCACTGATGAAGACTTCAATTAAACTCAGGATAAAGAATATTTAGATTTCGCATGGGATGACAAATCATGACATTTAATAAAGGTCACAGAAAGGATTTTCATGTTTATTTATCTGGAATAAATATGCATCGTGCCTAGCAAAATGCTAGGTCCTCATTAAATTCTTAATAAAAATCAATTGGTGACAAAATGCTAATTGAGGAATTAATAGACGTGGAAACAGACATGTATTAAGGAACATGTTATTTATGTGATGACCTTTTCAAAATACGCAAGCACAGCCTTAACTTGATTTTTTTCTGTCATCTTCCCTACAGTGTTGTGATTGGTAGTTGCAGTTGAGTTAGTCCTTGATGGTCCCCTCCTCTTGGTGACCACATGCACAACAGGATTAGGTCACTGTGATCCACAGCGTTTTCATGGGCTGATTTTTCAGAAAGAGATCGCCAGGACTTTCTTCAGAGAATATTTCAGTATAGAAATTCCACTGAAACCTGTTTAATACCATGAATGCAAGCCTCCACTGATTGATAGGTGATAGCCATGTCTGAGGTGCATTGGCAGGGAGTTGAACCCATTCTCCCACATGGAACGTGAGAATTCTACCCTTTCTTCCTATATAAACCCAATGTGATTAGGTCAATTGTGACTCATCATAATGACCCTAACAGGCAGAGTAGAACTGCCCCATAGGAGTTCCAAGGTTCTCATCTTCATCTTCCTCCATGGTTTGAACTGCCGACTTTTGTGGTCAACCTCCCAATGCTTAACCCACCGTGTAACCAGGGCTCCTTACAATATAGATAGGTGATAACCAAAAACGTCTCATTTTGCATATGGGTTCTTTTCCATAAGTAGTTTCCTAAGGAGTGTGAAGGTTTGAAAGATATTGTTCTCCAGAAGAAATGAAGGGAGGGAGAAAAGGAAAAGTGATCACACACATTAAACCTTCTTAGAGAATTTTCTTACCCATTAAGCTGATGATTCTCTGCAATTGTGTAGTCAGATTCATCGAACCTATAACTATGGTATGAGAATTCTAATTCTCAGCTGAATTTCCAACTCCTTTCTTCTGAACAGGGTCTGCCTAGACAACGCATCTGTGTGAATTAGAGGTGACTCTGCAGAGTTTATAAAGTATCACATGTTCTCCAGGATTATGGCTTGGCCAACACTTCCTTTGTGGAGTCATTCCCAGAAGGCATTTGCTTAGTCCTCAGAGCTTCTGTAACACAAACTGTAGGGAAGCCAAACTGAGGTTCCCACTTATGGGTAGGAGTCACTGAGGCCAAAGCAGAGAGTACGTCTTCCTCACGTCTTGCTTGTTCTTTGTGAAGCAGTCTTCTTGTGGCCACTGGCAGAGTAGCTCTGTTTATATTCATGAATTGAGGCTGAAAGAGTTTTTTCCCTTCCAAGCTGGGGGCTATTCTTGGAATTTCTAGGTGGTAGGATGCAGGTCTTTTAGGGATCACGGGTGGCATTATAGGATAATCACTGGATTGCTAACCACAAGCTTGGCTGCTCCAGCCCATTAGCAGCTCCATGGGAGAAAGATGAGTGTTTCTGTTCCAGTAAAGATTTACCACCTCAGAAATCCTATACAGGGTTGCTGTGAGTGGGGACTAACAGGATACGGTTCTCAGGACTCACTGTATGATCTGAGAACTTAAGGAAATAACTCTCCTTCAAAATTCCTGCTTTTCTCACCTCCTGACAATTTTTTCAAACATAGATTTAAAACACATTTTTTTTAATAGGCTCTAATTTTTAGAGCAGTTTTAAGGTTATAGAAAAACTGAGCAGAAAGTATTCAGAGTTCCCATAGACCACGGGTGGGGAACCTTTTTTATGCCCAAATTTATAACATCATTTGTGAGCTACACAAAATTATCAACTTAAAAATCAGCCTGCTTTATTTGGTCATTTAATTAACTAACCCTTAATATGATGGCCAAAGATCTCTGGTAGTGTAGTGGTTACGAGTCGGGCTGTTAACCTCAAGGTCAACATTTTGAAACTACCAGCTGTTACGCAGGAGAAAGATGAGGTTTTAAGGTCCCATAAAGACTTACAGCTTTGGAAACCCTATACACGTTTGCTATGAGTGGGAACCAACTCCACAGCACATAACCACCACCACCAATACGATGGCCACCACTCATCTGTTAGTTTGTCATACTGTAGTGGCTTGCTTTACTGTGATTCTGTACATTATGCCACAGGTATTTTAAATAGCAGCAGGATCACCTATGGTGGACAGGTTTCAGCTGAGATTCCAGAAGATGATAGACTAGCAAGTAGGAGAGACGGACTACTTCCGAAAACTCAGTCACTGAAAACCTTATGAATAGCAACGGAACACTGTTAGCACCAGAATATTGAATACTGAAACATGATGAAGAATGCCAGAATATTGTCAGATATAGTTTCAGAAGATGAGCCTCTCAGGTTGGAAGGCACTCAAAATACAACTGGGGAAGAGCCACCTCCTCAAAGTAGAGTTGACCATGATGATGCAAATGGAGTAAAACCTTCGTTCAGAACCTTCTTTTGCTGATGGGGCACAAGTCAAAATGACTTGTACCAAGTATGAATTCAGGAAAATGGGAAATTGTCGAAAATGAAATGGGATGCATAAACACTGATATCCTAGGCATCAGTGAGCTGAAATGGACTGGTATTGGCCATTTTGAATCTAACAATCATGTGGTTTACTATACTGGGAGTGACAAATTGAAGATGAATGGCGTTGCATTCATCATCAAAAAGAATATATCAAGATCTGTTTTGAAGTACAACGTTGTCAGTGATGGGATACTATCCATATGCCTACAAGGAAGACCAGTTAATACCACAAGTCTTCAAATTTATACACCAACGACTAAAGCCAGTGATGAAAAAATTGGAGAATTCTACCAACTTCTTCAGTCTGAAATTGATTAAACATGCAATCAAGATATACTGACCATTACTAGTGATTGGAATACAAATGTTGGAAACAAAGAGGAAGGATCAGTAGTTTGAAAATATGGCCTTGGTGATAGAAATGATTCTGGAGATCACATGATAGAATTTTGCAAGACCAATGACTTCTTCATTGCAAAGACCATTTTTAACATCTTAAAGGACAACTGTATACATGGACCTCATCAGATGGAATACACAGAAATCAAATTGACTACATCTGTGGAAAGAGATGATGGAAAAGCCACCATCAGCCAAAGCAAGGCTAGGGGCAGGATGTAGAACAGACCATCAATTGCTCATATGTAAGTTCAGGCTGAAGTTCAAGAAAATTAAAACAAGTCCATGAGAGCCAAAATATGACTTTGAACATACCCCACCTGAATTTAGAGATCATCTCAAGGCATTAGATGCATTAGACACTAAAGACCAGAAGAGTTGTGGGATAACATCAAGAGCATCATACAAGAAGAAAGCAAAAGGTCATTAAGAAGAAAAGAGAGAAGGCAAAGACCAAAATGGATGTCAGAAGAGACTCTGAAACCTGCTCTCCAGCATAGAGATGCTAAAGCAAATGGAAGAATTGAGGAGGTGCAAGAGCTGAACAGAAGGTTTCAAAGGTCAGCTCGAGAAGACAAAGTCAAATATTATAATAAAATGTGCAAAGACCTGGAGTTAAAAAACCAAAAGTGAAGAACACATTCAGCATTTCTCAACTGGAGGGAACTGAAGAAAAAAAATTCAAGTCTTTACTTGAAATATTGAAGGATTCTCTGGGCAACATATTGAATGATGCAGAAAGCATTGAAAGAAGATGGAAGGAACACACAGAATCACTGTACCAAAAAGAAATGGTTGATGTTCAACCATTTCAAGAGGTAGCATATGATCAAAAGCCAATGATACCAAAGGAAGTCCAAGGTGATTTGAAGGCATTGACAAAGAGCAAGGCACCAAGAATTCATAGAACACAAATTGAGATATTTCAACAATGATGTGGCACTGGAGGTGCTTACTCATTAATACCAAGAGACTTTGAAGACAACTACTTGGCCTACTGACTGGAAGAGGTCCATATTTGTGCCCATTCCAAAGAGAGGTGACCCGACAGAATCATCGGACAATATCACTGATATCCCATGTGAGTGAGGTTTTACTAAAGGTAATACAGAAACAGAGAACTTCCAGAGGTTCAAGCTGGACTCAGAAGAGGATGTGGAATGAGGAATATCATTGCTGACGTCAGATGGATCTTGGCTGGAAGCAGAGAATATCAGAAAGATGTTTACCTGTGCAAAGGCTTTTGTGTGGATCATGACAAGCTATGGACAACATTGCAGAGAATGAGTATTCTAGAATACCTAACTGTGCTCACGAGAAACCTGTACATAGACCCAAGAGGCAGTTGTTTGAACAGAACAAGGGAACACTGAATGGTTTAAAATCAGGGAAGGTGTGCACCAGGGTTGTATTCTCTCACCATATTTATTCAATCTGTATGCTGAGCAAATAATCTGAGAAACTGGATTATATGAAGAAAACCATGGCATCATGATTGAAGAAAGACTCATTAACAGATGATACAACCTTGTTTGCTGAACGCAAAGAGGATTTAAAACAGTTACTGATGTAGATCAAAGAACACTGCCTTAACATATGTAAGTATGGTCCATTTGTTACAATGGATGAACCAATAGGGATGCATTATTGTTAAAGAACAGCCATAGTTTACATTTAGGGGATATCCCTGACTTCTACGCACTAGATGGCAGCAGGATTATCACTCTTACCCCTCAATTGCGACAGTGTTTCCAAACATTGCCAATTGTCTCCTTGTTGTTGTTGTTGTTAAGTGCCGTCGAGTCAGTTCCGACCCATAGCGACCCTGTACAGGGTTTCTGAGGGTGTGTAAATCCTTACGGGAGTCTCCTAGAGGACAAAATCACCACCAGATGAGGACCAATGCTATAGCTATGTTGTTGTTGTTGTTGTTAAGTGTTGTCAAGTCGGTTCTGACTCATAGCGACCCTGTCTAGGGTTTCTGTGGATCGGCTGGTGGGTTTGTACCACCGATCTTGCAGTTCAAATTGACCTTGCAGTCTAGTGCATTACCTTGCAGCACCAACCCAGGACTGCAGCTATAGCTATTGTTGTTAAGTGCCATCGAGTAGATTCTGACTCATAGTGACCCTGTATAGGGTTTCCAAGGAGCAATGGTGAACTTGAACCACCAACCTTGCAGTTCAAATGACTTTGCAGTCTGACGCATTAGCCTACAGTGCCACATATACAGATACAATTATAGATATATTCACAGAAAATGAACTTGACTCCTTTTTGAACAAATGTTCAAAGGAGAAATGAGACGAATGAGGATTTAAGTAAGCAGACTTTCATTTTATCATTTCAAAACCACAGCTTTGAATATTTTTATAAGCCTGTATTACCCTTGTAATTTAAAAAAATTGTAATAGCAAAAAAAAAAACAAAAACCAAACGTTTATAAAGTCTGCTTCACGTGAAAGGCACTGAGTCAAACACCTGAGAAAGTTGATAAGGCCCTCATCTGAGACTTGGCACTTGGAATTGCTCCTTCTTTAAAAAGTAATTAAATTTGCCTGCAGAATCCACTCTTTTGCCTTGGTAATTCTCCAGAATGCTGAAATACCACATTTGCAAAACGACACCCACGATCTAACCTATCCAGTTTTTTTCTCCATTTAGGCTCACCCACACAGACATCTTGTGGAACCAGACAACAAAAGCCAAAGACATTAATGGGGATGTGACAGGCCATCAGTCGAGTGCTGCCAGTAGGTGTAGGAGTAGGTCCCTTTCTGTGTAGAACTGAAAACTCGCACAGTGAGACCCATCATTGAATGATGGATGATACAGGTAGCAAATTCATCGGTGAGCTTGGTTGGCACTTTTCATTCCCTTCCCAGAACACACTATCCTGGTTTCATTCTTCCACTCATGAAAACCATCAGCTTTCACATATTTTTAGTAAAATCTCCATGTTCTCCTCATTATACTGTCAGCACAATTCTTCACAATTCAGAGTACGCTTTGAAAGTTACTTTATCATGATGTGTTAATGTTCTGGTTCTAATCAGTGTTATTATTATTATTGTTATTTTTACTAATACCTATAAACCATGTTGTCCAATTGTATTTTATTATATATAGAGTCCTGGTGTGGCGCTGTGGCTGTGGAATACTGCACTGGACTGCTGGTTTGAACTCTCTCTCTCTTTATATATGTGTATATACTCTCTCTATATATGTATATACATACATACATATATATATAGAAAGAGAGACTCCTGGTGTGGTGCTGTAGGATCAGCACTGGACTGTGAACCCCAAGGTTGGCAATTCAAGCCCACCAGCCACTCCTTGGAAACCCTATACAGGGTCACTATGAATTGGTTCCAACTCATAGCAACCCTAAGTAGGGTTTGCAAGGAGCAGCTGTGACTTTAAGTTGTTATTGTTGTTGCTATTGAATGCCATTGAGTTGGTTCCAACTCATAGCAATAGTCTATAGGGTTTCCAAAGATCGGCTAGTGAGTTTGAACCACCAACCTTGTGGTTCAAACCAACCTTGAGGTCGAGTGCTTATCCTATGGTACCACACCAGGAGTCACATATATATTTTGCCAAAAACAAAAACAAAAACAAACCCCACTGCCAACAAGTCAATTCCAACTCATGTGATCTAGTAGGGTTTCCAATACTGTAAATCTTTACAGGAGCAGGACATCTCATCTTTTTCCTGTGGAGTGGCTGGTGGGTTTAAACTGCCAACCTTGCAGTATGTATATATTCGGAGTCCTGGTGTGGCGCTGCAGGATAATGCAGGATAAGGTCGGTTTGAGCCCAAAAGTCGGTGATTCAACTTCACCAGCTACTACTTGGAAACCATATACAGGGTTGCTATGAGTTGGAACTGACTCGATGGCACTTAACAATAATATATATATATATATATTGTTTCTCCCTTTAATTGAGTGGGACGAAGAAACAACATTTGACAGCCTGGATTGGAAAATGTCATAAGATGCTTGGAAAAATTCTTAAAATAAGAAAGTGGGGTGGATTTTGGTCAAGATGGTTTTGAAAGTTTATAGCTTAAGGATTTCTTGGCTCCAAATAGTTCACAATCAGTAAAATACAAAAATAATGTTTTAAAGCGTCATGTTAGAGGCAGCATGTTGTTAAGCACTGTAGAGTCAATTTCGACTCATAGCAACTCTGTATAGGGTTTTCAAGGAACAACAGGTGGGTTTGAACCTCCAACCTTGTGGTTTACAGTCTAGTTCTTATCCTACTGCACCACATAGCCATACTCAAAATAAGGTCAACTATTTAAACAACATCTTTATAAATAATTATTTTAATAACCAATATAGTTATTTATAACAAATGAATAAGTATGATTAGAATCTCTATGGGGAGAGAAATAGAACCAAAACACAAATTGGTGATCTAGGTAGAACCTAGACAAGGAAGAAGGAAAAGAACAAAGGAGCTTGAAGGCATAAAGGTATAACAGTGCCCATGGTAAGTTGAGGACTGAAGTAGATTCTGTGATGAATCCAGTGTCTTGGGTAGTGTTCTCCCAGTCAAGCTTGCTGTTGTTAAGTACCGTGGAGTCATTTCCGACTTACAGTGACCCTTTATAGGATTTCCGAGGAGCGGCTGGTGGGTTCGAATCGCCTATCTTGTGGTTCAAACTGACCTTGTGGTCCAGTGCTTTATCCTCCAGTGCCATGCCAGGATTCCCCAGGCAAACTAGGGAGATCTAAAACATGAACATCTCAACTCCAGCCCTGGGGGTTATCTGCCTCTAACATGTCTGCCCACTTTCATGAGTTTCAAGATTATCAACCAAGTGCTTTCCCTCCCAACAGCCCCATTTTCATGTCACCCTATTTCTGGCCTAATTCAACTAGTTGCTATGGAGTCGACTCCAACCCATGGTGACCCCACATGCACTAATGCATAACTGTGCACATGGCTGATTTCTTGGAATTAGATAATCAGGCCTTTCTTCTGAGGTACCTTTGGATCAAAATACTCCAGGGACTCTCACCTATTTCAATTTCAACCTGTTTTTTGTTTTTAAAGCTTCTTTATGAAACAAATTCAATTGGTTCCCTTCAACTATCACACCATTACATGGCTCCCAAACCTTTGTAACTATTTCTCCACTGTTGTTGTTGTTAAGTACTGTAAAGCTGATTCTGATTCATAGCAACCCTGTATAGGATTTCCAAGGAGTGGCTAGTGGGTTTGAACCACTGACCTACTGGTGAACAGTTCAGTGCTGATCCTACAGTGCCACGGTAACAGAAAAAGCCAAGATTTCCTTTTTATCTTGCCATTCTGTCTTCTGTCTACAGTCTCCAAATCTGAGGATTTAGAAATGAAGGTTAATAGGCACACTCTGCTGCCGACTCCTAAGAAAGCCTTAACGTTTGATTTCCATGGAGAGAAGTCTTGGGGGACCTGTATTGTGCTTCCCAGCATCCATTCCTCCTGGTGATCTGCAAGGGATCACCTTGTCACCACTTGGACTGGTTTGGGTAAGACTGACCCATCTCAGGCTCCTAGGAACAATCAAGCTACTCAATCCATGAGAGGGAATACTTGGAAAATAGGCACGTGATTAAACTCAATCCCATGAAACCCAGTCCCTGCATATGAGTTTCAATTATCGAGAAAAGGTGCTCTTCTTTGGCTCTGGTTGCAGAACTGTGAAGAGAGAACCTGAGACCACACGTGGGCCACCAAGAGCATGTCTGAGAATGATGGGGGCACAAAGGAAAGAAGACCTGAGAGCTGGAGAGAGAGGAAGCTTGTTAACAATACTGAAGGGGAAAGATTTTTATACAAGAATATGTTCAAATGACAGGGAGCAATGAGGAGAAGAGGAAATTCATGAGTTCGCTAAGGACTGGTCCTCACAGCCTTTTCCGCTGTCAATCTCGATGTGAACTTGTGCTCTCTACTTTCACAAAGTCTTGGATTGGCTTTGCCACATAGCTATAGGCCTCTCCCAGTGACTGCAAAACAGGATCCTAAAAATGCCTTCTTCAAAGAAATGATGGAATGAGATGAATTGTAACATGGAAAATTAGAATAGTTCCTACACCCAGTAAGTACCTCAAAACCTCAGCTACTATGATTATACTTTGGAGTCCTGGTGTGGCACTGTGGGTTAATGTGTTGGACTAAAAGGTCAGTTTGAACTGCAAAGTTGGCAGTTCAAAGTCATCAGTCGCTCCTTGTAAACCATATACATGGTTGCTATGAGTCGGAACCGACTCAACGGCACTTAACAACAACAATTATTATACTTTGAATAAGTAGTGGTTTGAGTGCCTGTTATGTACACATTTGGACCATCTTGTTCGCCAATTATTTGAGGTCCAAAGAGTCATGATCTCTTTCCCATTTGGGGGAATTGATTTCAAGGCTACTTAATCCTCTAATTTCATAGAGCATTTTTTTTCAATGACTTATTGTGGGCTCTGAAAAAGTCAAAACTACTAGCTATGCCTGGGCCCATCTGCTGTCATTTGTCTTTCTTGGCAGGTGAAATAGCATATGCCCTCAGGAAACAAAGGCCCAAGATCAGAGCTGGGGGCTATGATGTCTATTTTCTGAGCAAACACAGGATCATGATCTAATTACTCCCTATTCGCCCCTCCTCAACCATATCCAATTTTTCCAATGAGAAATATGAATTGAAATTCTCTTTGACTGGAAGACAGATTTTGTTTTTCAGGAGCCTGATAATAAATGTGATCAAGACCCCTCGTTGGGGTGCATTCCCTACAGGACATCTTTGGATAGGCAATACCACAACAGGTGGTGGCCACAGAGCAGCCAGGCTTACATTTCAGCTCAGAGCATCGACTTCACAGTGGGGAGCCTCTCCAGACGGTCATCTGAGTCTGATGTTGTGTCTGGTCTTGCTATCTGCCTTTAAACTTTCCATTTAGAGTACGGTGGGAGTCATCTGGGAACTTGTCAGGAATGCAGACTCTCACCACTATTACCCTAGACCTACACAACCAGAAGCTTCCCTTTAACCAGAGTCTCAGCTGAATTTGTGCACATTGAAGTTTGAGAAAGACTGCCTTCAACCAGTCTTCACAGAAATGCAATAGGTGAGGGATTTTGTAAAGCAAAGACAAAAATACAGCTGTGAATCTAGTCCGAGAGCTACCAGATTGAGCAGGGAGGTGCTATGTCAAGAGTTATATATAGCCCCAAACTGTCATCAGCTTGCATAGCTTTCTTTAGGCCCTAGGGGTTACTATGACTAAATGTGCTTAAATACTAGAACAACTACCATGACTCCAGATTTCAGTTCTAAGGAAAATAGAAAATGAAGGCTACATTTGCAATTCAAGTTCATGGCAGAACACAGTAAGAGTGACTATGTTCGCTATGCATACATGGGAATGGTTTTACTGTACGGGTCAGCTTTTCTAAAGAGGCTGACCACACTCTTAATGAGACATGAAGGGTGTGATCCTACAGGTTCTTGCAAGGAATACAATATAGAGTTCTGATGAATTGGGTAGGTTTTGCTTGTTTGTTTTCATACAGAAGATGTTTGAGAAAACCAAGCACTGTGTTGTTGAGGTCATCCCGATGACATTGTAACTAAGGACATGCAGGATGAAATTTGTGAGTGGACCTCGAATAAGTGGTGAACAAGATGGCCCAAATATGTACATGACAGGCTCTCAAACCTCTACTTATTCAAAGTATAATAGTAGTAGCTGATATTTTGAAGTAGTTAGTGGGTCTAGGCACTATTCTAAGAATTTCCCATGTTGCAACTCATTTCATTCCATCATTTCTTTGAAGAAGACATTATTAGGCTTCTCATTTATAGTCAGGACGCATTCAGAGAGTGTCCCTAGTTTACTCAACTGATGAAAGGTGTGGTGGGATCCAAGTCAAACAATGGAGCTGCAAGACCACCTCATGGATGAGCACTTACCATCAGAGCCTTTGAAGTCACATAAAATCTGGGCCAGGAGAATCAAAGGGGTCTTAGAATCAGTAGATTCAGAGATACAGCAGGATGTCTATATTTTCTGATGGAAGGTGAGCCTGAGTCCCTCTCTCCTCCTTGTTTTCTCAACCAAGTGTAGACTTTGCCCACAGCTCAATCCTTCCCCATTTTTGTATTGCCGAGCCACTTTCCAGTGCTCTTATTTTTTAAAATCAAAATAATTCAGACATACGTGTTGAGTGAAGAAGGATGGGAGGGAATAAAGGTCCTGGTCTGTTGGGATCCAGGGATGAACTTTCATTCCAGTAGGAAAAACTGGAGGGCTGATTGTTATTGTTAAGTGTCATTAAGTTGGTCCTGACTCATAACGACCCTGTTGTATAGGGTTTCTGAGGAGTGACTGGTGAGTTTGAACCACCGATCTTGTGGTTTAAACCAACCTTGTAGTCCATGGCACTAACCTGGAGCACCACACCAGGACTTGATGTTGTTGTTGTGTGCTGTGGAGTCGGTTCTGACTCATAGTGACCCTGTACAGGATTTCCGAGGCTGTAAATCTTTACGGGAGCAGAAAGCCTCATCTTTCTCCCACGGAACAATACTAGGACTAAGAACACAAAATTCAAAACTGGTCCCAAACAGTTGGATTAATGAATGGTTATAGCTTAATGAATGTACAAACCACAGCAGAATTCACCCTGGGTGCGTTCATGAAATTAATTCCAGACTTTGCCAGCTTTGATTACAATGCTTAAGAATTATACAAGACTGAGCTTACAGGTGGACAAAGCCAGTGCCCTCAGATGATAGGATTCAGAGGCAACTGGGAGAAAGCTGTTGGGGGATGGGGGAGGGCTGGATGAATTAACTTCTGAAATAACCTCAAATCACATTACCTATCCATCTGTGAAGGTGACCCAGAGACAGAAGGACTGGATGACAATCTTATCATCTCCGAAAACAATAAGACCACCACTTGGGACTGCAGTCACCCACATTGATCTTTATCCATTTCTGGGAGCTAGGGATGAGAAGGCTAAAAGAGAACATAAATACTGTTTGCAAACACTATATACTCTCTCCTCATTTATTTACCTGGCTAAGGTTCCAAAGACCAGCTTGTTATGTGAAAATTGGCATTATGCAAATGTGGAGGATGACTTCCTCAGATCACAAAATGAAGGATGACTGTACCATTACATAACTGCCAAATCTCATCATTACATAACTGCCAAATCACATCATTACGTAACTGCCAAATCACATCATTGCATAACTGCCAAATCACTTCATCACTTAATTGCCAAATCACATCATTACGTAACTGGTAAGTTGCATCATTACATAACTGCCAAAGCACATCGTTATGTAACTGCCAAAGCACCGAGAATCATGGTCCAACCAAGTTGACACATAACTTTAACCATCACAGCTATGTTACCCTAACTTCATATCTCAGTGTTTGTACCTTCCAGACATATGTCATTAATGTGCAAAATATTTGGACAGTAGATTTTTTTCACTATTGTTGTAAATGAGAAATGTCAAATAATGAGAGTGGCTAAGTGAATAGGAACAGATGTACTAGCCTTTTCTACATCAAAGAGGAATGTGCGTGTGTACGTGTGTGTGTGAATTCAATGAATTGGTTTTAGACTTGAGCTTGAGATATATGTGGCGTTACATAGGGTGATTAATGGAAATGTGTTAATTTGTAGCTCAGGAACAAGACCTGGCCTTGACATGAAGATTTGGGATTTACTAACTCCATGCTTAGTAATTAAAGTCAGGGAAGCTGAGTGGACATCCCACGGGGGCCATGGCGTGACAGACTGAAAGACATAGCACCATTTCATATGATATACAGGGTCCCTGGGTGGCATAAACAATTAAGTAACTGACTACTAGACAAAATGCTGGTGGTTCAAACCCTGTCAGAGGTGCTTCGGAAAGATAGACCTGGAATCTGCTTCTATTCGGCACACATGGGGCTGCCATGGGTCAAAGAAAATCAGCAGCAACACATACATGCTCACATGTCTATATATTATACATATATACATACGTTATATATGGATGTATACCTATGTGTACATATATTTATTTGTATATATTCTTATGTGTGAAAAAATATATAAAGTACATATATGAAGGACCTTTAAAGTGTCCATTAAAACTGGAATTTTTGAAGCCCCCTCGTACCACCTGTCTGCCAGTTTGTGGTACTGTGGTGGCTTACGGATTACAGTAATTAGAAGCTATGCCACTGGTATTTCAAATACAGTAGGTTCACACATGGTGGACAGATATCAGTAAAACTTACAGAAAGTTCTGGTGATCTACTTTTGAAAATCAGTCAATGAAAGCCTTATGGATCACAACAGAACACTGGCTGGCTGGTTTGCTTTGGACCCATTCTCCAGAGGGATCTCTGGAGGAGGGTATTATGTTTGGTGAAGCAGGGATCCAGCAAGGGAAGGAAGACCTTTTGTGAGTTTGGTTGACACAGTAGCCACAAAGATTGATTCAAATATGCTGGCTACTATGAGGCTGAAGCAGGACCAAGCACATGTTGTTTTTATGTACCTGGTGTACTGGACTATGAACTGCAAGGTCAACAGTTCAAACCCACCAGCTGCTCCTCAGAAACCCTATACAGGGTCATTATGGGTTGGAACTGACTCGACGATACTTAACAACAAGGCCACCTTGAGTTGGAGTTGACTCGATGACAGCTACCTACCTACCTACCTACCTACCTTTCTACCTATCCACCCCCATCTATCTAAGGAGCTCTGATAGCATAGTGGTTACGAGTTGGGCTGCTAATCTCAAGCTCAGCAGTTCAAAATTACCAGCGGTTCCACAGGAGAAAGATGAGGCTTTCTGCTCCCATAAAGATTTACAGCCTCGGAAACCCTATGCAGGGTCGCTATGAGTTTGAACTGATTCCACAGCACATAACAATAACAACAACAACTCTGGACCAGACAAGGCTCCTGAATTCTAGCTTCATCTCGGCATTCAGAAGTTATGAGATCATATATATGATAACTATATATGATAGAGTTACTGGACCATAAATATCTGCCAGTATTCATAGGCTACTCTCTTCCAGAGTATTTAAGAAAAGGCAGAGTTTATCATTTGTTCATTCTGGGGCAGGTCAGCGTCTCCATGGAGATGTAGACTTCCTGCTGACCATCTCCTGGATCCCTGGGACCACAATCCCCACTAGATACAATCCTGGTAATGGCACACTGGGCACCAGGGATACAGAGAAGATGGGCATTCTCCTTCATGTTCTGTACCCCAATTCTCAGCTCTTGAAGGTTTGGTGATAACTAGATGGATTGACAACTTGGAGGGGGAGGAGTATAAAGCCATGGCTTACATGAGTCTTCTCAGAGTCCAATGAAAGCCAAAAGGTTAAACTCTTCATGGGGGATTTGTTCTCAGTCTTGAGGTTGGCCTTCTTCTGCCATCCTAGTGCTCCCTCTTTAATGATTTATAGTGTGAATCTCAGTCACTTCTACTCTCAAGTGAATCTCTTCCCAATCCATAGAGTTTGAGTTAATATTATGACCCATCACCATTTCCCACCTGGAAAGCCTATAAACCTATATGATGCTGTTGTTCTTAGCTGTTGTCGGGTTAACCCTCAGCTTATGGTGACCCCATGGTCCTGCACCATCCCCACAATCAGTTTGGGGACCAGACTGTTGTGCTCCACAGGGTTCTCATTGGTTGATTTTCAGAAGGTCTTTCTTCCTAGTCTGTGGTAGTCTGAAAGCTCTGCTAAAACGTGTTCAGCATCATAGCAATACTCAAGTCTCCTTTGACAGATGGTGGGTGTGCATGAAGTCCATTAGCTAGGAATCGAACCTGGGTCTCCCCCACAAAAGGCAAGATTTGACCAATGAACCACCAGTGTCGCAACCTTTATGATTAAAAAAAAAAAAAAAATGTTGCCCTTGAGTGAATTCTGACTCACAGAGTCCTTATAAGGCACAGTGGGCTGCCCCGTAGGGGTTCCAAGGCTGTAATTGTCACAGAAAGAACCCCTGGTGTCACAGTGGTTTAGCACTGGGCTGATAAACCAAAGGTCAGAGTTCAAACCCACCAGGTGCTCCTTGGGAGATAAATGTGTCAATCTGCTCCCATAAAGATGACAGCCTTAGAAACTCTGCTGGAGCAGTTCTAATCTGTCCTATTGGGATGCTATGAATCAAAATGAACTTCACAGCAATAAGTATCTTTACTGCCACGTCTTTCTTCCTTGGAATGGCTATTGGGTTCAAATTGCTGACCTTTCAGTTAGCAGCTGAGTGCTTATCCACTGCCTCACCAGAGTTCCTTAAGCTTGTTATGATAGAATATGCTAATCTACACGAGTTTCTCCAAGTCTGACGTTCTCAGTTTCAATACCACCATCTGAAGGTGGAGGGCCTTGGCCGAACAGTCTGGGATGGGAGGACATGAGTGCTTCTACAGACTTCCTGCTGACGTCTTCTGGCCTCCCATGGTAATTCTGGAACAAGGACAAAGCTTATTGTAGAAAATATTCTTCTCATACATTGTAAGAAAGAAAAACATTACAATGATTCTCCAAGCCCTGAATGGCGAGACTTTCACTTGATTAATGAGAATAGTTTTGGTCCCCACTCTCAGGCTCTTGGGGTGTACTTTGCAAAGCCAGAGTTTTCCATAAATTCAAGAGACTCCAACATCATGTTTTAACATTCCCGGCCCTACAAAGAATCAGCAGAAGCTATGAAATGCAAGTCTTCTTTCACGTGACCAAATATTTCAGCCATGATTGCCTCCCTGACACACTTTTTAAAGTAAAAGAGTCACATTACAATGATTTATCCTACTTTGTCCAGAGAAAGTCTCCAGGGAATGTAAGATTTCTTCATCTTCCCTCTTCAGTTTTCACAAAACTGCACCAAAGTCATGCCACACACATCTCATCGTGTTGTAATTACCTTCCAATCAGGAAAAGAAACTATCTTAGGGAAGATGTTAATAACTCGCTTATTTTAATTCTCACTCTCTTCCATGATCAATAGGCAATTAGTGTGGAATCTCTGTTTTGCTCGGTGCCATAATTTTACAGGCTGCTCCTGCCAAATTGGATTCTTAAAGGGGTGGCAAGTAGGTTTTAAGCTTTCTACCTCCGGAAGCATTTCAAACATACTCTCCCATCACACAAGGAGAAGAGCCAATATGTTGCATATAAACAGAAAAAAAAAAAAAGACTGAAAACGAGTTTCTACTTTCTAGTTACTCTTACTTCAGAATGAGTAGTGCTTTGGTAGCATAGTGGGTTATGCATTGGGCTGCTAATTGCAAGGTCAGCAGTTCGCATCTTGCAGCTACTACAAGGGAGAAAGGTGAGGGTTTTTGTTCCTGTAAAGATTTACAGCTTTGGAAGTCCTACGTAGGGTCTTTGTGAGTGGGAACCTACTCAACGGCACACAACAACCATGAGTACTGCAGTTGTAAATTGCAATTTGTGTGGAGCATTTGAGCTTGACTTCTTATATTAGTCCTTAGTATGATGATCCGAGCTGGCAGTATCTGGCCCCTATTTCTTGGCTCCCTCTCAAACTTGCAAGCTCACAACCTGCACACATCCTGAGCATATTAGATCACCGAGACCACCCTGGCTCTTATTCCCAGAAACCTTTGCTTAATAGCCAAGTATGCCTACTTAGGGGTGAACTTAAGTAAGATCGTACTCTTAACCAACCAGTTGCTGTCAAAGTCAATTCTGATTCCTGGCAACCCCATGTGTGTTAGAGTACAACTGAGCCCCATAGGGTATTCAGTGGCTGACTTTTCAGAAGTAGATGCTTAGGCATTTCTTCCAAAGTACCTCTGAGTGAACTCAAACCTTCAATTTTTCAGTTAGCAGCCAAGCACATTAATCATTTGTACCATTTAGGGACTTAGTACTGTAGTTGTTGTTATTGTTAAGTGCTGTTAAGTCAGTTCTGACCTTGTATAAAGTTTCTGAGGAGTGGCAGTGGGTTTGAACCACTGATCTTATGGTTAGCAGTCCAGTGCTTATTCTACAGCGCTATATCAGGATTCCATGGTACTGTTAACTGGGGTGAAATTCTGGAGTTGGTCTTTAAACTAACACTTAGCTCTTTCTGCTACTCAACTAGAATGACTTGCCAGTTGTGTTACATAGAGCTATGGAATGTCAAGTATAGTTTGCAAAGACATTAAAAATATGTTGTTGTTGTTGTTAGGTACTGTCAAGTCAGTTTCAACTCATAGCAACCCCCATGCACAACAGAACAAGATACTGCCCAGTTTTGCACCATCCTCACAACTGTTGTTATGTCTGAACCCATTGTTGCTGCCCTGTGTCAATCCATCTCATTGAGGATCTTCCTCTTTTTCGCTGGTTTTTCACTTTACCAACCATGATGTCTTTCTTCAGGGACTGGTCCTTCCTGACATGTCCAAAGTACAAGAGACAAAGTCTCACCATCCTTACTTCTAAGGAGCATTTTGATTTGTTTGTTCTTATGGTAGTCCATGATCCTTTCAATATTCTTCCCCAACACCATAACTCAGATGCATCAATTCTTCTATAGTCTTCCTTATTCATTGTCCAACTTTCACACGTATATGAGGTGATTCAAAATATCATGATTTGGATCAGGCCCACCTTAGTCCTCAAAGTGATATTTTTGCTCCTTAACACTTTAAAGAAGTCTTTTGCAACAGATTTGCCTAATGGAATTTCTTGACTGATGCTTCCACGTATGTTGATTGTGGAGCCAAGCAAAATGAAGTTGTTGACAGCTTCAGTCTTTGCTCTGTTTATCATGATGCTATTTATTGGTCCAGTTGTAAGGAGTTTTCATTTTTTCTACATTGAGAGACAATCTATACTAAAGGCTGTAGTCTTTTATCTCCATCACTAAGCATTTCAAATCCTCTTCTCTTCCAGCAAGCAACGCTGTGCCATGCAGGTTGTTAATGAGTCTTCCTCCAATCATTCTTCTTCATATAACCCAGTTTCTTGGATAATTTTCCCAGCATACAGATTGAATAAGTATGGTGAAAGGATACAACTCTGACACACACCTTTCTTGATTTTAAACATTTGGGATCCCCTTGTTCTGTTTGAACGACTACCTCTTGGTCATATGAGCACAATGGAATATTCTGGAATACCCATTCTTTGCAATGTTATCCATAGTTTGTTATGATCCACACAGTCAAATGTTTTTTGCATAGTCAATAAAGTATAAGAAAACATCTTTCTGGTATTCTATACATTCAGCCCAAATTCAACTGACATCAGCAATGATATTCCACGTTCCATATCTTCTTCTGAATCCCACTTGAGTTTCTGGTAGCTCCCTGTTGATGTCCTGCTCCAACTGTTTTTGAATTATCTTCAGCAAAATTTTTCTTCCTTGGACCATCTTTATTTGGAATGGACACATATATGGATCTCTTCCAATGGGTTGGACAGATAGCTGTTTTCCAAATTTCATTGCATACATGTGTGAGTGCCTCCAGTGCTGCATCAGTGTGTTGAAATATTTCAATTTGTATTCCATCAATTCCTGGAACCTTGTTTTTCATCAATGCTTTCAGTGCAGCTCGAACTTCTTCCTTCAGTACTATAGGTACTTGATCATATGCTACCTCTTGAAATGACTGAACATTGACCAATTATTTTTGGTACAATGACTCTATGTATTCCTTCTATCTTCTCTTAATGTTTTCTATGTCATTCAATATTTTGCCCATAATATTCTTCTATATTGCGAAACAAGGCTTGAATTTTTTTTTCTAGTTCCTTCAGTTTGAGAAATGCTGAACATGTCCTTCCCTTTGGATTTTCTGACTCCAGGTATTTGCATATTTCATTATAAGACTTAACTGTCTTGAGCTGCCCCTTGAAATTTTGTGTTCAGTTCTTTTACTTCCTAATTTTTCAGAGTATGTTCTGACATCCATCTTGGTGTTTTCTTTCTTTCCTGTATTTTTAGTGACATTTAGCTTTCTTCCTGCATGATGTTCTTGATGTCATCCCACAACTCTTCTGGTCTTTGGTCATATTCAGGTGATGTTTTGGATCGTGTGAACTTGTTTTAATTTTCTTCAGCTTCAGCCTAAACTTGCATGTGAGCAATTGATGATTTGTTCCACAATCAGTCCTTGGTCTTGTTTTGGTTGATGATATTGAGCTTCTCCATGGTCTCTTCCAATAGATATAGTCAATTTGATTCCTTTGTATTCTATCTGGTGAGATCCACACGTATAGTCTCCTTTTATGTTGTTGACAAAAACATATTTACAACGAAAAAGTGATTGGTCTTGCAAAATTCTATCATGTGACCTCCAGCACTCTTTCTATCACCCTGGCCATATTTTTCAGCTATTGGTCCTTCTTCTTTGTTTCCAACTTTCACATTCTAATCACTAGTAATTATCATCCTGATTGCATGTTTGATCAATTTCAGACTAAAGAAGTTGGTAGAATTCTTCAATTTTTTCATCATCACTGGTTTTAGTGGTTGGTGCATAAATTTGAATAATAGTGGTGTTAACTGTAGGCATATGGATGTTATCCTATTACAAACTTTAAGATAGATCTTGAAATGTTCCTTTTTGATGATAAATGTGATGCCATTCTTGTTCAGTTTGTCATTCCTGGCATAGTAAACAGTCCAATACCAGTTCATTTCAGCTCACTAATGCCTAAGAAAACCATAGAAGAATTGATGCATTTGACTTATGGTGCTGGAGAAGAATATTGAATGTACCATAGGCTACCAGAAGAACCAAGAAGTCTGTGTTGGTAGAAGTACATCCAGAATGCTCCTTAGAAGACAGGATGACCAGACTTCCTTTCTCATACTTTGGACATATTATCAGGAGGGACCAATCCTTGGAGAAGGACATCCTGCTTGGTAAAGTGGGGAGTCAGCAAAAAAAGAGGAAGACCCCCAACAAGATGGATTGGCATAGTGACAGCAGCAATGGACTCAAGCGTAGCAAGAATTAGGAAGATGGCACAGAACCAGGTAGTGTTTTGCTATGTTGTGCATAGGGTCACTATGAGTTGGAACCAACTCAATGGCATCAAACAACAATAATGCCTAGGATATTGATCTTTATATATTCCGTTTCATTTCTGGCAACTTCCAGTTTTCCTAGATTCACACTTCATATATTCCTTGCTATGATTATTAATGGATGTTTGCAGCTGTTTCTCCTCATTTTGCATTGTGCTCCATCAGCAAATGAAGGTCCCAAAAGCTTTACTGCATCCATGCCATTAAGGTCAACTCTACTTTGAGGAAGCAGCTTTTTCCCAGTTGTATTCTGAGTGCCTTCCAACCTGAAGGACTCATCTTCTAACACTATATCTTTGAATGTTCTGCTATGATTAATATATTCAATATTTTACCCATTGTTGTTGTTATTAGGTGCCATTGAGTCGGTACCGACTCATAGCAACCTTATGCACAACAGAATGAATCTGGGCCAACCTCACTATTGTTGCCATGCTTGAGTTCATTGATGCTGCCACTTGGCCAATCCATCTCGTTGGGGGTCTTCCTCTTTTTCTCTGACCCTCCACCTTACCAAACATGATATCCATCTCCAACGACTGCTCCCTCCTGAGTATATGTCTGAAGTATGAGAGATGAAGTTTGGCCATCTTGGCCTCCAAGGAGCACTCAGACTGCACTTCTTCTAAAATGGATCTATTGGTTCTTTTGGCAGCCCATGACACTTTCAATATTCTCCTCCAACATCATAACTCAAATACATCAATTCTTCTATGGTCTTCCTTATTCACTGTCTAGCTTTTGCATGCATATGAGGTTATTGAAAATACCATGGCTTGGATCAGGCGCACCTTAGCCTTCAAGCTGACATCTTTGTTCTTCAACACTTTAAAAAGTCTTGTGCAGCAGATTTGCCTAATGCAATACATCATTTGATTTCTTGACTGCTGCTTCTGTGAGTGTTGATAGTTGATCCAAGAAGAATGAAGTCCTTGACAACTTTAATCTTTTCTCCATTTTACCCATAGAATCCTTCAATATTGCAAGTGTCAGTTTGTTGTACTATGGTGGCTTTCTCGTTGCTGTGATGCTGGAAGCTACGTCCCAGTATTTTAAATACCAGCAGGGTACCCATGGCGGACAGGCTTCAGTGGCGCTTCCAAACCAAGACAGACTAGGAAAGAGAGGCAGACCACTTCTGAAAGGTTAGCCACTGAAAACGTTATGAATAGCAGTGGAATATTGTTAAAAACATAAACTTATACAAATGTTTAGTAAGCATGTGTCAAATATGTATTTCAGAGTTCTCAAGGATAACACCAGGTTCAGTGTTCTGATTGTTGTTTCTAAGTGCTTTGGGGTTGGTTCTGACTCATGGCGACCCTGTATAGGATTTCCAAGAGCAGCTAGTGGGTTTGAACTGCTGACCTTGCAACTAGCATGGTTAGCAGTCCAGTGCTTATCCTACAACACCACACCAAGGCACAATAGCCCATGATATATTTAATATTTTTTTGCCAACACCATAATTCAAAGGCATGATTCTTTTCTGGCCTTCCTTCTTCATTGTCCAGCTTTCAATGCATAAGAAGCAATTGAAAATGCCATGGCTTACGTCAGGTGTACTTTAGTCCTCAGAGTGGCAGTTTGCTCTTGAACATTTTAACAGGATGTCAATGCATACTTATGTTTGGGAGGAGCACAATTCACTATGACAGGCCATAAAATCATTTTGTGTTCAATTGTGGGGTTGAAAATGCTAATGTTTCCAGAGCAAGTATGTACCATACCGAGTGAAGCTCCACCTACTGTTGCTTTGATGTTATTCCTACCCAGCTTCTGACCACTAAAGAAATTCCAGAAACCAATATTTTGTTTTCTTACTGAAAGCCTCCTAAGTTTTCAATGTTAGCATATTGATTTTTGTTGTTGTTTCTTAAACCTTTGTAACCCAACATAACATCTGACCCTACTCATATGGACTGACAGCTAAAAGTCTGAGACCTCTCGTTCTTGGTTTGCCTATAAATTCCCACTAATTTCCAGACTAAGATCAGCAGTTCAAGCTCACCAGCGACTCCTTGGAAACCCTATACGGGGTTGCTGTGAGTCAGAACTGACTCAGTGGCACTAAACAACAAAATAGGCGAATTTGAGAAGAGTTAACTGAGGTTCAGCGTAGAGCCATCTGGTTGATGTGTCGGGAGGGAGGGGATAAGTTAAAAGAAACTGAACATCCCAAAGCACTCAGAATAGTTCGTCTTTGAGCAGCTCTTTTCAAGGGACTGCTATGGGCAAATTTTAGCTAGCAAGCACAATCTGAAATTTATGTGTGATTATCTAATCTGGCTCTCTTGTTGGGAAATAATGTAGTCATTGAGAAAAAAAACAGGGCTTGATTTGAGACCAACCACAGATGATTGAAGTGATCTCATTTTAGGCAGATACAGATTTTCAAATCCAGTACTCCTTTTCCTCTCCCATTTCAAAGATTTTCCCCTCTTCTGTGAGTTTAATTCTGGGCTACTTTTCCTTAGATGAAACAGATTCTCCTAGCTCTCTCAGGATGAAGGGTTTGCATTGGTGGTATCTGGTTTCTTGGACTTCCAGCTTTCTGTCATAGTGACCTATGCTGTAAAAATGGTCTGTGTGTGTGCATATATATGGCAGAGATACATAGAAAGATAGAAAAAGATAAAACAGGAAAAAGGGAAAAAGAGAGCAGGGAAGGAAAGAGAGAAGCAGACAACTGAGTGGAAGTATGAGGTGGGTGGTTTCCATCTTTTAAAAAAAAAACTCTTTATTGTGAATTGATTGAAGGATTACAGGACAGACTACAGATCATCAGTTTTACATTCAACAAATCATATTCTTTGTTTAATTACAATGATTGCAACCCCTTGTATGTACCATCACTTAACGGTATTTACCTCGATTTGCTTTAACTCTTGCATGCTTCCCTGTATCTTCCAGTACCTTCATATTTCCTCATCATTTTTGAAGGAATTCCAGTTCAGGTTTGGCATTGTCTTGGCAGGGGAACAAAATAGCCTCATTAATTTTAGACAACATACAGACTGAAGGCACAATTCATTTAAAAGCATCTTATCTCCATGTGCAACAATACGTGAGGTACCTACCAGTCTTCTCTAGTCAGCTGGGTTTGATAATCTGTTCCGCTGGCCACACAGAACTCAAACATCACACTCACAGTTATGGGGTTTATCAGGGAAGTTACCAGGTTACAATACAGGATCAGAAAATGCTCAGGCCACAGGTGTTCCAGTCAGCCGGTGATAACTGCCCACAGGACACACCATTCCACCATAAACCTCAGTCTGAAGACGCTTCACTCTAACTCTATGGGTCAACAAACCTAGCTCCCACTTTTAAGTATCTGGAGGCAGCCTATTCTACAAGCAAGCTTCCTGCCCCAAATCACTCAGCTTTACTGGCTCCATGGTTGGGAAGCACTCTACTTGGTCTTGTACTCTAGTTCTTGGTTCTGGTGTTGCTGTTCCTCTGCCACTCCTCCAGTGTCACAGCTTTCTGTCCCTGGGTAAAAGAGGGTCTATGCTCATGGATCTCAGGGTCCAAGGATGTACTTTCCTCCTGGCTCTTCTTTGATGCTAGTGAACTCTCCCCTCCTGCTTTTGAAATGGTTCATTTTATACTCCTGTTAGAGGTTCAACTTTTTACAATCACAATGAACTCTGCTAACATCCACAGCTGAATCATGTCGTCCTATCAATATCTTCTCCCACTTTCTTTTATCCAGACCCAGAAGGGCAGAAACATTATTTGGTGTGAGTTACAGACTATGGCTAGACGAGACATTAGATCATTCACTACACACATACTATGGAATTCAGTTCTTGAACCTTGAGAATTTGTGTTTCTAGATGTTCAGTGTTTTCTACAACATGTCCTCTCATTCTTGGAGGAATAGCTAGTGGTGTGCTATTAAATGCTTAATAATTGGCTCTTTGGAAATAAAATGAAGCAAACTGAACAATAAAATAGACTGACTGCTGGGTAGTGTTGGTTGATGTCCATGGTATAAGGACTCCCAACATGACTGACTTCAATCTACTGAGGTGATGTGAATGCTAAGTTGGGAAGAGATGCCCACCATTGCCAATTGTGGATGGATGAGAGCTGGCTCCCCAAATCATAGGTGTAGCCAAAAGCACACTAGACAAGGTTGAGACCTGGAACAGCCCCTACTGTCCTTATAACCTTAGCCAAGTCACTTAAACCCCCTGAATGTTAGATTCATCATCTGTAAAACGTGCCCCAAACAATAGTTCAGATGGCCTCATGGGGCTAGGCCGTCATTTTCAAATGAAAATAACAATAGAAAAATGGTTAAAAAAAAAATCTCTGTGAAAATGCAAAACATTTATATGCTTACATGACATTATTATCATTAATATCTTTGGAGAGCCAAAAATCATTCAGTACCCAAAAGTTTAAAACATGACTTGGATTGCATTAGTGACTGTTTGAAAAAAAAAAATGCTTTGTATCTCTTGGTCATAAAAGATTTAAAGTGTATGGAAAGAGCCAGCAGCCCATTTGGCCATAAGCGCTGAATAATGAACTTCATCAGAGTTATTTTTATGTGTAACTGTAGCTTGGCTTGGAGCCACTGGCCATCAGAAAGCATGAGTGTGTTCTGGGTAGTGTTACTGCCTTCAACAGCCCCAAAGGCGATGCCTCCAAGTCAATGTGGTTCTCATTGCAAACCTCAGAGGCCTCGGCTTGGTTGGTATAGTTTTTAATTAATGAATGTTTAATTTGGTTTTGTAAACAATATCAAATGAACAAACACACAGAATAACTCTTACTAGAGACAATCTCCCTAGAATTATCTTTTTAGATGAGCCATGCCCAACAGAAATATCATTAATACCACATAAGTTATTTAAAATAGTTTAACAACCACATTATAAGAAGTAAAAAGAAACAAATTAAATAAATGGTATATTTCATTTAACCCCAAATATTCAGATTATCATATGTAATTCATATAAAACATATTCATGAGCGATTTTATTTGTTTTGTTTTGGTAATCTTTGCAATCAAGTGGTTACTTTATAGTTTCTTTCTTTCTTCTTCTTATTTTTTTTTAACACATCTCAATTGGTGCTAAAGCAGTCATATGTTGTTAGTTGCTGCTGCGAGCCATTGAGGTGGTATAGAGTTTCTAAGGATTTACAAGAGCAGAAAGTCTCATCTTTCTCCCTCAGAATGGCTGGTGGATTAGAACTGCTGATCTTATGGTTAGTAGTCCAACTTATAACCAACTTTACTGCCAGACAACTTAATGCTATAACACCAATTAACAGAGATTGAAAGAATCTCCTGATTTCAAGAAAATCCAATGTTTGTATAAATGCTCATTGATTCTGACTTTGTTATTAAAACTTAATATGCAAGACAAACTCCCTGTCTCAAAGATGTGGCAGTCTGCTTCTGTAAAGATTTATAGCATCAGAAACAGTATGGGGCAGTTCTATTCCGTCCTATAGAGTTGCTAGGAGTTGGAATCGACATGACGGCAATTGGGTTACAGGGAACCTAGACTGCATATATTGGGAAAATACAACTACAAATAAAATGTACTCACAACCCAGAAAAGCCCTCCACAAAAATAAAAGAGGTTGATCCTGAGGGAGGAGAACCATAGTCTCAGGGGACACCATGGTCACTTGGCATGATATATAGTCCACAAAGACAATGTTCTATAGCCTACTATGGTGGGTTTGCTGTTGTTTTTAGGTGCTATCGAGTCGGTACCGACTCATAGCGACCTTATGCACAGCAGAACGAAACAATCCGGGGCCAATCTCACTATCGTTGTCATGCTTGAGTCCATTTATACTGCCACTTGGCCAATCCATCTCGCTGGGGGTCTTCCTCTTTTTCTCTGACCCTCCACCTTACCAAACATGATATCCTTCTCCAGTGACTGGTCCCTCCTGACAAAATGTCCGAAGTATGAGAGACGAAGTTTGGACATCCTGGCCTCCAAGGAGCATTCTGGCTGCACTTCTCCCAACATGGATCTGTTGGTTCTTTTGGCAGCCCATGGCACTTTCAATATTCTCCTCCAACATCATAACTCAAATACATCAATTCTTCTATGGTCTTCCTCATTTACTGTCCAGCTTTTACATGCATATGAGGTTATTGAAAATACCATGGCTTGGGTCAGGCACACCTTAGTCCTCAAGCTGACATCCTTGCTTTTCAACACTTTAAAAAGGTCTTGTGCCGCAGTTTGCCTAATGCAATACGTCGTTTGATTTCTTGACTGCTGCTTCTGTGATTGGTGATAGTTGATCCAAGAAGAATGAAGTCCTTGACAACTTCAATCTTTTCTCCGTTGATAAGAATGTTGTTTATTGGTCCAGTGGTGAGGAGTTTTGTTTTCTTGACATTGAGATGTAATCCATAACGAAGGCTATAGGGGCCACAGCAAAACTACTAGGGTGTGTTCACTATGAATGATATAACAGACAATCATTCAAAATCAAAGGGGCAACAAATAAGTAAGGAAAAAGGTGAGAAGGGATGGAAATATGGGTGGAATGAAGATGGGAGCTACAGGGAGGAAGCAGGATAACTGTGGTTGCATGGAGGGGACTGCAATCATTGAGATGAAATAAAGTATATTATTTGTTGAATGTAAAACTGATGATCTTCTCTGTAAACCTTTACTCAATTCACAATAAAAAGGTTAAAAAAAAATTGAAGAGCTTGCCAAAGCAGAAAGGAATCTCACCCTTTATATAGCTAAGGCCAGGAGCCATGGTGGAGCATTCATTGAAGCACTCAGCTGCGAACTAAAAGGTTGACAATTTGAACCCACAAGCTGCTCTGTGAGAGAAAAATGTGGCAATCGGCTTCTTTAAAATTTTGTTGTTAGATGCCATAAAGTCAGTTTCGACTCACAGTGACCCTATGCACAACAGAACGAAACACTTCCAGGTCCTGTGCCAGCCTCACAATTGCTGATATGCTTGAGTCCATTTCTGCTGCTACTGTGCCAATTCATCTTGTTGGTGGACTTCCTCTCTTTTGCTGACTCCCCACTCTACCAAGCATGATATCTTTCTCCAGGGACTGGTCCCTTCTGATAATATGTTCAAAGTATGAGAGATGAAGTCTTGCCATCCTAGCTT
>NW_006408536.1:23541726-23573278 GCF_000296735.1 Chrysochloris asiatica
ATCAACACTCACGGAAGCAGCAGTCAAGAGATCAGACGACATGTTGCACTAGGCAAATCTGTGGCACAGACCTTTTTAAAGTGTTGAAGAGCAAAGATATCAGCTTGAAGACTAAGGTGTGCCTGACTCGAGCCATGGTATTTTCAATAACCTCATATACATGTGAAATCTGGACAGTGAATAAAGAAGACTGTAGAAGAATTGATGCCTTTGAGTTATGGTGTTGGAGGAGAATATTGAAAGTGCCACGGGCTGCCAAAAGAACCAATAGATCCATTTTGGAAGAAGTGCAGCCAGAGTGCTCCTTAGAGGCCAAGATGGCCAAACTTCGTGTCTCATACTTTGGACATATTGTCTGGAGGAAACAGTTGCTGGAGAAGGATATCATGTTTGGTAAGGTGGAGGGTCAGAGAAAAAGATGAAGATCCCCAACTAGATGGATTGGCCAGGTGGCAGCATCGATGGACTCAAGTGTGGCAACAGTAATGAGGTTGGCCCAGGATGGGGCAGTGTTTCGTTCTGCTGTGCATAGGGTCGCTATGAGTCGGTACCGACTTGATGGCATCTAACAACAACAACATAAGGAGTCCTGGTAACTTAGTGGATTATGAGATGGACTGCTTACCGCAAGGTCAGCAGTTCAAATCTACTAGACTCTCTGCGGAAGAAAGATGAGGCTTTCTGCTCCTATAAAGATTTACAGCCTCGGAAACCCTATGTTGTTGTTGTGTGCCCTGGAGTCGGTTCCGACTCATAGCGACCCTAGACAGGGTTTCCAAGGCTGTAAATCTTTACGGGAGCAGACCACCTCATCTTTCTCCTGCGGAGCGACTGGTAGTTTCGAACTGCTGGCCTTAAGGTTCGCAGCCCGATTCGTAACCACTACGCTACCAGAGCTCCACCCTATACAGGGTCGCTATGGGTCAGAACTGACTCCACGGCACTTAACCACAACAACATAGTCATGTTAGGAGTCTCTCAGTGGCACAAACAGTTAAGCAGTTGACTACTAAATGAAAGAAAGATTGGTGGTCCAAACCCACGCAGAGATGCCTCAGATTACAGTACTAGCCATAAAAGCCTTGTCAAGCAGTTCTACCTTAAACAGATCGGTCACCATGAGTCACAATTGACTTGACAACAACTAACTAATAACTAACTAGCATCAACAACAACATAGGCACGTTGGGACTATCAGAGAGAAAAGCAGCCCCTTTAGAATTGAATCAAACTTACTGAAGAGTGTTTGCTCAAATACAATCCAGAAGTTTCCTTACCAAATGTCAAAGAATTTTCACTTCTGGGAGAAGATATCCGCAATACATACAACTGGTGTAAACGTAAAATGTTCCAACTCCTTGAAAACAAGTTTGGCATCTAGCCCAGTCATTGTTGTTAGGCGCCGTCCAGTCACTTTTTCCTATGGACTTTAAGTACAACAGAATGCAACAGTGCTTGGTACTGCGCCAGCCTCACAAACATTGCTATGTTTGAGAGCACTGTTGCAGCCATCTCATTGAGGGTCTTCCTCTTTTTTGCTGACCCTCTACTTTACCAATCATGATGTCTTCTTTCAGGGTCGAGTCCCTCTTCATGGCATGTCCAAAGTATGTGAGATACAACTTCATCATCCTGGCTTTAAGGAGCATTCTGACTGTACTTCTTTCAAAACAGATTTGTTAGTTCTTTTGGCAGTCTGTGGTACATTTACTAATCGTTGCCAAAACCATAATTCAGGAGTATCAGTTCTTCATTGTTCATTGTTATTCATTGTCCAGCTTTCACATGCTTATGAGGCGACTGGAAATAACATGCTGAGGTCAGACACACGTTATTCCCCAAGGTGATATCTTCACTTTTTAACACTTTAAAGAGTTCTTTTGCAGCATATTTGACTGCTGCTTCCATGTAAATATGTGAATCCAAGTAAAATATCCTTGACAACGTCAATCTTTTCTTTGTTTATTGTTGGTTCAGTTGTGAGGATTTTTGGTTTCTCTTTGTTGAGGTGTAATCCATGCTAACTGCAAGGTCTGTATGAACCACACACAATGTCAGCAGTTCAAACTCACCAGCCGTTCCTTGGAAACCCTATACAGGGTTGCTTGAGTCAGAACTGACTCAACAGCACTTAATAACAACAACACCGATTGGTTTTTCATTAGTGTGGGCTTCACGCTCTCCACATTCTGCATATTACAAGACGTTAGACTTTCTCCATTCCTCAAGGCATGTTCTTCTTCCTATTACTTAACATACAGCTTGAATAAGTTTGGTAAAAAGGATGCAACCCTGACAAACACCTTTCCTAACTTTAAACCACTCAGTATCTCCTTGTTTTGTTCAAATGATTGCTTCTTGGTCTAAGTCCAGATTATGCATGAGCAAAATCAAGTGTTCTGATTTCCTGTTCTTCAAAATGTTATTCAGAATTTGTTATAATCAACACAGACGAATGTCTTTGCCTAATTTGCAAATATAGTCAATAAAACACAGGTAGACATTTTTCTGGTATTCTCTGGTTTCAGCTAAGATCCATGTGACATTAGCAATGGTATCTATCTTTCTCTTCTGAATCCAGATTGAATCTCTGGCAGTTCCCTGTTGATGTACTGCTGCAACCAATCAATAAAAAGTTATTTTCAGCAAAATTTTACTAGTGTGTGATATTAATGATATTGTTCAGTAATTTCCACATTTTGTTAGATCACCTTTCTTTGGAAAGGGCACAAATATGGATCTCTTCCAGTCAATTGGTCAAACAACTGCCTCCCAAATTTCTTGGCATAAACAAGTTAACATTTCCAGCATTGCATCCATTTGTTAAAACATCTCAATTTGTATCCCATCAGTTCTTAAAGCCTTGTTTTTCACTAATGCCTTCAATGTAGTTTGGACTTCTTCCTTCATGGACATCAGTTCTTGATCCTGAAAAGGTTGACCGTTTGGTACAGTGACTCTTTCGTCCATCTTCTTTTGATGCTTCCTTCATCGCTCAATATTTTGGCCATGTTGTTTCTATTGTTAAGTGCCATTGAGTCATTTTCAACTCATAGCCCCCCTTTATAGGTTTTTCTGAGGCTTTAAATCTTTATGGGACTCTTCCCTGGTGACTAGAGGTGGTCAGCTTCCACCCTAATCCAATCCCAGGGCAAACCCTGCTCTCTGAGAGTTCAGAGCCACGTGGTTAGGAACCATGCCAGTGGAAGAAGACGGGGACCTGCTGTGTTGGTTTGGTGCCTGGATTCAGGCGGCTTGGCTCCAGACTTACAGGATCCACAGAGCCACCATTTAACCAGCCAACCTGCGGTCCTAACAGACACGGAAACCAGCTTCATTAAGGGCCTTTCTGAAGTACTTCCAGACTGAGTACTCTGAACATAGATAATACCATGGCTATTAGGAACTCTATCTAGGGTCAGGGACTTCCTTCCACACCCACCTGTGAGCTCCTAGGCTGACAGGAGCCTCCCTCCCCCCGCCCCCCCAATAGTTTTCCCCTCTTGGGTCCAACAGCTGCACTGCTTTTTAGGGTTTTGTTTTTTCTTTTTGTTGTTTCATTGCTTTTGTTTATTCTCCTCCTCCTTTGTCTAATTCCATTTCCTTGAATTTTAGACTTTCTATCTCTGCTTTTGTTTTTCCTTCTGGTTCTTATTCCCCCCTTTCTCCCCCGTCCTGCTCACATTTTCCTCCACTCTCTCTTTTCATCTTCCCTCTCACTGCTGTTTCCAAGTCTTTTTTCTCTTCTTCTTCCTTTTATTTCCTCTTTAATTGTTCTCTTCTATAGCCCCACTTCCCTGTCCCTCATTTATAGTTATTATATTCGTTTTCTCTCATTGCTGTCTGTTTGTTTTTTTTCCCCTTTGCTTTCCCTTTTCATTGTTGGTTCCTTGTTTGTTTATTCTGTTTTGTTTTCTTGTGCATGGAGGTGGGAGATAAGGGTTTTCTCTTGCTCATCTGACAGGAGACAGCAACTGTGCCTATATAGCCCAGCCCCAACAGTACTCACTGCACCTCCATCCACTGGGCAAGAGCTAATACCAACTCCTATGCCACTTGATCAGTAATAATAGGCAGCAGCCAACACCAGCCAAATGCACCCTAAACTGAGGTACATGAAGAACGAATGAGAACAGTATACACACTTCTATGTTCTAACTGCACTCTTGGAATAGAGATGGGGAGAGCCTAAGAACAGATCAACATATTGTCATCAGTTAAATACAAACTTGACAATGCCCCAGAGACAACAATTTAAGCTCAACGAAGAAACAAGAAAGTATCGTTCAAACAAATGACCAAGATGCAGAGTCAGAAGCCCTTTCTAAGGAAGAAAAGCTATTGAAACTAACTGAAAAAGAACTTAAAAGAATGATATTTATAGTTGAAGATGTAATGAATTTCAGGTGTTTAGGTATTCTGGCGAATTAAGGCTCCCACAGAGAGAGAAAGGAGCTCTGGTAGCATAGTAGTTACGAGTCAGGCTGCTAACCACAAGGTCAGCAGTTTGAAACTACCAGCCATTCCGTGGGAGAAGATGACGCTTTCTGTTCCTTTAAAGATTTACAGTCTCAGAAACCCTATGCAGGGTTGCTATGAGTTGGAACTGACTCCACAGCACACCACCACCACCACGGAGAGGGAGAGGTGTGTTCTATGACGCCGGGAGAGAAGACGTAAAGTGGCCAATCAAAGCAACCAATGCAAGAGTCGAAGCCCTGCGGCACCTCAGTCCCCATGGTTCTTGATTCTGAACGAAAAAAAGAACTTGTCTGCTACAGCACACGGGGTACAAGACTGGTCCTGTGATGTCCAAAGCAGTTTGAGTTTCAGTTCCTCAATTGAATGCAGTCCTGTCCCCCTAGCTGATGGTACTCTGTAGTCAGTGGGAAGGCCAGACAGCTTAGGGCTGGTGGCATTTCCTTGATATCCCCTGCTGAAGAGGTGGTCCTTTGGAAATTACAAATCTGGGTAGGTGACTAACTTCTGCCAGCCTTTGTAGGAACAGAACTACACGTGGTATTCTATATTGGCATGAAGTGGGTTTCTTTTTTTTTTGCCTTGATACCGACTTCCTGCTTTAAACCCCAAACAAGAGCTTTGATTGGTTAGCGAGGATTTCCTTTAGGAAGAACTTCAGAACAGCTCAGGTGTTTCAGGGCTCCAGAAGGTGAATCAGCGTCCTGAACGCAGATCCCTGCCTCCCTCATCCTCTACCCTCCACAAAATGCTGTAAGTTAACCGACTCTGTTCTATTGTGTGTACATACTGCCATTCCTAGGCCACACCCCCACTGGTAACCTTGCAGTGCCTGAATTCTGTGCCACTTCCTAATTTTCCACGGCTTCCCTCTTCTCCTTAATATTCTTTTTCCTTATACCAAAATTACCATTGTTGCCAAAAAAACAACCACCACTCATGAGTTTAAAGACACCACTCTTGGTCTTCTTTAAAGTGTAGTCTTTTTCAGATCACCTCATCGGTAACTGCTGTCTAACTTAGTGTATGGGGGACAGTTTTTGTTTGAAATACGTTTTTAATATAGAAACTGGATTTCCTGTTGTCAGAATTCTGTCATTGCTTTGTAATGACTACAGCGTAGTGGACCTGGCATGGTTTTTCTTAGCCTGGCCTCATACATAGTGGCTGGTGGCTGTGTGCCGTGGAGTCGGTTCTGACCCATAGCGCCCCTGTACAGGGTCTCCGAGGCTGTAAATCTTTACGGGAGCAGAACGCCTCATCTTTCTCCCGCGGATCAGCTGGTAGTTTCAAACTGCTGACCTTGCGGTTCACAGCCCAATTCGTAACCACTACTTTACCAGAGCTCCTTTCATACATAGTATCTGACCCGAATTTAGGAGCTGTCTAGACAGCAAACAACAACAACAAAAAACCCAGAAGGGATCTTCCCTCCTTGGGCACATTTTTGTCATGAGGAATCCCCTTCTCATCTCATAGATTGGGTAGATGCAACCATGAAACCAAAAGGCTGTGAAGATATCAGAGAATGGGGATAGACGTGGGTTTCTCCTCTAACACTCACACCTGTGAACATTTGTAACTCAGGTGTGAAGAGGTGGGAGGGAGAGACCATCAAGGTGATCTTAGATTAGCTGCTTAGGAAAGTAATAACAAGTGACAGGTGCCTACCTCCTCCTCAGACAGCGCTTTGCATGATCGCCATAGATCCCTTAGTTCGGATGCTGACTGAGCATTTCCCATACCTGTTAGAAGCTAGAAGAAAAGTCATGTGGTACGAACTCCACGGCACATAACCGCTACCACCACGAAGGTGTCCATTCAACGCCTGAGAGGGAAGTTAAGGGAACTTACTGCAGACTCGTAAGTCCTTTTCCCTTATATAAATTTCTAGAAAACCTTTTAGTAGAGCAAAGAGAATCCTGTAATTCACTTTATTCCCTAGCCCAACCCCTACCCCTACCCCAAGAGTCTTAAGGCCCTCTGGTAGCATAGTGGTTACAAATTGGGCTGCGAACATCAAGGTCCGCAGTTTGAAACTACCAGCTGTTCTGTGGTACAAAGATGAGGCTTTCTGCTCCCGTAAAGATTTACAGCCTTAGAAACCCTGTAAAGGGTTGCTATGAGTCGGAACCGACTCCACGGCACATAACCACCACCACCCCAAGAGTCTTAGTGGAGGGTGATGTGTGGATATTGATTGTGTACACACACACACATATATAGGCTTAGTTTTACATAGATAGGTATTTATTTATATATTGATTGTGACTTAACAACAAAGCTGTTTCTATAAAGTTGGTTTCCTGGTTCTGGAAGCCTAGGGAGCTTTTACACTGTGCTCCTGCCCATGAGTCACCCTGCTCAGGTATTTATTTCCATGGATACAGGTGCCCCTGGCCTGGCTCAGGATTTCAAGGGAGCAAAACAGCTCAGGGACAACACACCTGTGAAGGTGGAGACAGTTGGTGGGTGGGTAGCTCAGAAAAATGAGTCATGAGTCATGTGTACACCCCCAACCTCAGGAACTAGACCCTAGAACAGAGGCAAGCAGGGACTCTGGCTAGTGGGTGCCGCAGAGAGCACTGTGGGTTGGGAGAACCAAACCCCAACACCTTCCCTCCGTTTTTCTTCCAGGCTTAACTGTGGGCTCCAATAGGTTAGTTACCCCATCTTCCATTGTTATTGCTGGGCAGTATAGTGTGTCTTTGGCCATTTTCTGTAGTACAGTGGAATGTTCTTAGGCCTTCCTAAAAAGAGCCCCCTACGGCCTTCAAAGTCTGACCAATGAATACAGGGGCTTGCTCTTTTTCCAAGCCAGTCAGTGCAGAGTGGGGGAAGAAGGGAAAAAGCCACGGGCCAGATTCCCCACAGCAGTGGTACTAAGAAACCAGAGCAAAGAGGATTAGCTGTGCCCAGGAACATGCTACCTGTCCACTCCTAGCCTTCTCTAAGTCTTTATTTTTGCTCTTGTTTTTAACCTGTGTTGTGAGTTTTTGGTGTATTTCTTTGTGAGCTTTTTATTTAATTGTGTAACTTTATTTTTGCCATTACTGTGAAATCAAGGTGTTGTGCTTTTAACTTCTTTCCAGGTCTTTTTTTTAAAAAAAACAATCAAATGTTATCATTCATATTTAAGAGAATAAATTCCAAACAGCCTTAAAAAAAAAAAAAAAAAGGTATTTAGATACCTTCAAAGGATTGTCAGAAAGATTGAGGAAAGTAAGGAGAACCAAAGACAAGGAAAGAATCCTGAGAGCAGCTCAGGAAAAACGAAAAGTTACCTACGAAGGAGAACCAATAAGACTAAGCTCTGATTTCTCAGCAGAAACTATGCAGGCAAGAAGCCAGTGGGATGACATATACAAAATTCTGAAGGAAAAACCTGCTAACCAAGAATCATATACTCAGCAAAGCTGTCCCTCAAATATGCCAGCAAAATTAGGACATTTCCTGATAAACAGAAATTAAAGGAATATGTAATGACCAGACCAACTTTACCAACAATACTAAAGCGTCTTCTTTGGACTGAGAACCAACAATAGCAGACAGCAGCCTGAGATTACCATACATGACAATGCAACTGATAACTCAGTCCAGATATAGAAGTATTTAAAGTAAAACAAACTACAAGACTGAAAATAGGAAACCAGAGATATCAATGTATAATGAAGTCAACTACAAGGTAAAAACAGGGAATCGTGTAGACAGAACTTCCAAATGGCCAAGAAGTCAAGTAGATTTCAAAATAACACAGACTGTTTTATTTAAAAATTTGAAAATCAAGAAAAAGATCAATATATTACAGGGTAATCTCAAAGGAAATAAATTTACCTACATACCAAACTTTTAAAAAAAGGAAAATCGGAAAGATTTAGTAAACATTAATACAACAGAAATGAAAATGAAAAGAAAACCCAGAAACAAAATGAACTTAGAGCAGAAAATTATGTGGAACAAAGAATCCAGCAGCCCTATGAAATAAACACACAGCAAAATGGCAGCATTCAATAAATGACCATCAACAGAATGGTTAAGCATACTTTGGAATGTACATACAATGGAATACTACACAATGTTAAAGAACAACAGGAATGGACGTGGAGGACATTGTGCTGAGTGAAATTAGTTAAGCACAAAAGGACAAATATCATATAAGACCAATGTTAAGAAAGGGTTTTCTTGATACAAGAAATAATCTATGTTGCTTATGGGGGCAGGGGAGGGCAAATTATTCACATGGCTGCTGGGGCAGGAGAAAGATGAAGATAGCGAGAAACACAGGAATGCAAGAGTTAAAGTGAATTGAGGGAAACACGGTTAACTCTTGGTATATGGAAGGGATTGAAACCATTGTAATGAAACAAAGTATAAGCTTTTTTTATTATTATAAAGCTAATCTGCTCTGTTCCCTCGCTGGAGAGGGATGTCATGCTGGGTAAGATGGAGGGTCAGAGAAAAAGAGGAAGACCCCCAACGAGATGGATCAGCCAGGTGGCATCACTGATGGTGTCAAGTGTGGCAGCAGTAGTGAGGTTGGCCCAGGATCAGACATTGTTTCGTTCTGCTGTGCATGGGGTCGCTATGAGTCGGTTCCGACTCGATGGCACCTGACAACAACAACAACAATCTGCTCTGTATGATCTTCACAATACAAAGTTTTTAAAAAAAATCTCTATGGGAGAAGAAAGTCTCATCGCGATCCCAAAGTGGGATAACACTCAACCGCAAGATCGGCTTGACCACCAGGTTGGCAGTTCAAACTTACAGCTGCTCCTCGGAAACCCTATACAGGATCGCTATGAGTCAGAAGCGACTCCACGGCACTTAGCTAGCTTAACTTTTCCCACAGAGCAGCTGGTGGGCTCAGGCTTTGGACCTTGTGGTTTCCAGTCCTTTGCTCATCCTACAGAGGCACTGTGCTCCATATTTTGCACATCTGTTCATGTTGCTAAGTGCTGTTGAGGTGGTTTTGACTCATAGCAACCCTGTATAGAGTTTCCAAGGCTGTGCATCTTTTTCGGAGCAGAAAGCCTCATCGTTATCCCATGGAGCAGAAAGTCTTGTCTTTCTCCCATGGAGCAGCTGGTGGGCTCAAACCGCCAACCTTGTCATTTGCAGTCTAGTGCTTATCCTACAGAGTCACTTCGCTTCCACACATTTCGTTATACTTTGTCTTTTCAAGCTGCCTTTGAAATTCTCTGTTCAGCAGTTTTACTTCATCATTTCTTCCAGTTATTTTAGCTTCTCTACATTCAAGAGCAAGTTTGAGAGTCTCTTATGACATCCATTTTGGTCTTTTCTTTCTTTCCTGTCTTTTTAATGACCTTTAACTTTCTTCTTGTATGATGTTCTCGATGTCATCCCTCAACTCTTCTGGTCTTCGGTCATTAGTATCTAATGCAGCAAATCTGTTCTTGAGATGGTCTCTAAATTCAGATGGAATATGTTCAAGGTCATATTTTGGTTCTTGGGGGAACTTGTTTAAATTGTCTTCAGTTTCAGTCTGGAATTGAATATAAGTAATTGATGGTTTGTTCCACAATCAACCTTTGGTCGCATTTTGGCTGATGATATTGAGCTTCACACAGATATAATCAGTTTGATTCCTATGTACTCCATCTGGTGATGCCCTCATGTATAGTCACCATTTATATTGTTGAAAGAAGATACTTGCAAGATACAGCATCATTTCTATTAACCAAGGTCATATTTTCCGACTAAGGATCCTTCCTCTTTATTTCCAACTTTCACATTACAATCACTAGTAATTACCAATGCATCTTAATAGCATGCTTTATCAATTTCAGACGGCAGATGTTGGTAAAAATCTTTAATTTGCTCATCTTTGACATTAGTGGTTGGTGTGTAAGTTTGAATGATGGTCTTCTTTTTAGGCTTGTGGATATTTTCCTATCACTGACAATTTATACTAGAGTATAAATCTTGAAATGTTATTTTTAATGATGTGACCTCATTTCCCAATACTTTGCCATTGTCAGCATAGTAACCCCAGCCCATTTCATCTCATGAATGCCTTATTGTTGTTAGGTGCTGTTGAGTTGGTTCTGATGCATAGTGACTCCGTATACAATAGAATGAAACATTCTCACAATCATTGCTGTGTTTGAGCCCATTGTTGCAACCACCATTGAGGGTCTTCCTCTTTTTCACTGACCCTCCACTTTACTAATCATAATGTGCTTCTCCAGTGAATGGTCCATTCTGATAACATATCCAAATTACATGAGACCAAGTCTCACCCTCCTTGCTTCTGAGGAGCACTAATGCCTAGAATATATATTTTCAAGTGTTTCATTTCATTTTGACAACCTATTGCTTAACCTACAACTATTTCACTTCTAGGTATTACCCCAAAGAAAAGGAGACATACGTTTACAAAAAGATTCTTGAACAAATGCTACAGCAGCTCAGTACCAATGGTTCTCTTCCCTCCTGTTCTTTGTGGGCACTTCTTTCATACCACTATCTTCAATGCACTTGCTTGTCTGGGTGTCTCTTTCCCAGCCAAATTATGAATGTGCATAAAACCCAAAATGTATTTTGTGTCAGATCATGCAGATACCAGACATTCCTTTTTTAAAGTCCCCAGAGGTTACTTCATGGCCAAATGCATAGTAGATACTCAATAAATATTGAATTAGTGACTGGCTTTCATTTCATAGTAGTCATTAAGAAAGAGAGCCCTTGCTATGTTTTTCTTTTTAAGTTTTTATTGTGAATTGAGTGATAGCTTACATGGGAAAACATCAGCTTTACACTCATCCTATTGTATTTCATTTCATTGTAATGATTCATCATTCAACAGTATTTGCTTCTATTCCCTATGGTTGTTGTTGTTGTTGTTTTTTCTTTTTCTTTTTCTGATGTACACCAAAAAACTCAGGAATATATAATCATTCAGACAACCAAAGGGCATAGCCTACAAGCCTGCCACCCAGCCGATAGGACGAAGCCCATTTCCTCCATGATTCTAGAGTCCCCAGCCGCTCCATTTCTCCACATCCTCATCTCTGCCTCCAAATCTGGCATTGCTGCTTCTCTGAGTAGGGTCCCTCCCACACTCCACTCCCGCTCTTCTCCCTTGGTGGTCCCAGGGTCCTCTGCTCCTGGACTGCAAGAGCAACCACTCCCCTCTTTTTGTTACATAACGTCTACCTTTACATTTGCAACAATCGCAATGAGTTCTGATAACAGTTACTCACTATTGAGCCACAAGAGTCTTATCCGCATCTCCTTTCACCAGCCCTATCCAGACAGGTTGGAAACCACTCAGTGAAGAGTCTACCTTGCCCCGCACCCTCTGAAACTAAACTCCCTCTTGAAAACTTGTAAGTGAGTCACTTTGTGCCTTTATAGCCCCCCATTTTAGGTAGCCAATATCTAAGTTGCCCATCCCTATCAACCCTATGTACAGAGGGGGTCGGAATGATCCTTGCTGTGAAAATTCCTTCCCTCTTTTAAGTTACTACAACCTTAAGTATACATCAACTTCATCAAATTGTAGCAGATTACACTTTTTTCCCCTCACTTCATATCAGCTCCTTGCCATGTTTTTATATCCGGTAACCTTGCATATAAAGGAGCCCTTGGGTCACAGTGGATAAGAGCTCTGGTAGCATAGTGGTTACAAGCCGGGCTGCCAACCTCAAGGTCAGCAGTTCGAAACTACCAATGGTTCTGCAGGAGAAAGGTGAGGTGTTCTGCTCCTGTAAAGATTTACAGCCTCGGAAACCTTATGCAGGGTCACTATGAGTCGGAAACAATTCCACGGTACTTAACAACAACAAGTAACAGAAGGGTCAGCAGTTTCAACTCAGCAGCTGTTTTGTGGGAGATAGATATGGTAGTCTGGTTCGTAAAGATTACAACCTTGCAAAACCCTTGGGGCAGTCCTACAAAGTCGCAATAAATTGGAATAGACTCAGTGGCAATGGGAGAATAACGCATGCTGTGCACCTTAGGCTACTCTGTATGTATACATTTATGTACAAGATGCAGAAAGACTCTTGTATTTAGATGTATACATACAGATTAATGACATGTGATTCAAGACAGAGTAGCCTGAGTATAAGAGACATGGTGCATGTGACCCTCTTAGGTCTTCCGGGCAACTTCTGTTTCCAGCAGGCTGAAAAACATTCCATGGAAACTCCCAAATGGTCAGATTTGTTGCACCTGGATGTCAATCAGGCGGATTTATCTATTGAACACACAGTATCCTCATTATCAGGATCATTTATTTGCTGACATTAAGAAAGGGTGGGAAAGATGGAACAAATTTGAGAAGCAGATAGGAAGAAAACACTGTGGAACACAGCAAAAGTCTCTGGGCCCCATGTCATAATTGGGTTTTTTTCCCATCCTCCCCACTAAATACAGAATTTCTTAACACCATGCTGGAGTTCAGTTGGTGCAGCTTGGTTCAGCTTGAATTGAGAATAACTTTTTGTTCTTTTAGAAACTCAACAGTGTACCAAGAACAAGGAAACATTTTGCAAGTAGGAGTTGTGTGATGCCTCCCAGGAAAATAGATGAACCATTCTCATAGAACATTTCCATTTCTAATTTCACTCATAGTGACCCTACCAGTATTTTATTAATGGACGGGATTTATGTAGCTAACCTTGAAACATTTAAAATCCAAATGTAATGTCTAGGATATGCTCATATTTTAATTATCCCTTTTTAAAAAAAATCTTTTTACAACATTGGTCTCATACAGTGTTTGTCCTTTTGTGATTGACTCATTTCGCTCAGCATAATGTCCTCCAAGTTTAGCCATGTTGTGAGGTGTTTCACAGATTTATCATTATTCTCCAATGTCTTGTAATATTCTACTGTGTGTATGTACCAAAGTTTGTTTAGCCATTCTTCTGTTGATGGATATTTGGCTGTCTCCATCTTTTTGATACGTCTCTTGTAGACAGCATATTGAAGGTTCTTGTTTTCTCATCCTCTGCTGTCTCTCTCTACACTCCCTCTCATTCTGCAACTGAGCACATTCATAAAATGTAAGCCAGCCACTTCATGCCTCTGTAACCCCCCATTTTTGATAGCCACTGTCTAAATTTTTTGTTCTGGTGTGGCGTTGTGGTTTAGTGCTCTGGACTGCAAGGTTGGTTTGAACTGCAAGATTGGAGGTTCAAGCTCACCAGCCATTCCTAGGAAACCCCCTATACAGGGTTGCTATGAGTCAGAACTGACTTGACAATAACATCATCAACCCAGTACAAGGAGGAAACAAGATTATTCCTTGATATGAATAATCCTTCCATTCCAGTTGGAATTTTAGGTCACTGCACTGATAGGCAAAAGTCTAGTTTGTCAAATTGCAGCAATTTGCACTTGTTCTCAGTATCAAACATCTTTATCTTCCTTGGTTCGAGGTTTGGTCAATTAGCCATCCAACCTAGGTCAAATGGGTACTAGCTGCAAGTTTGGGAGTTCATGGACACCTCCCTGCTCTTCAGATCAGCTGGCCATTTCACTCTCAGCCCTAGCCCCTAGGGGCTAGGTCAGTGCCCATGGGCTCAGGAGTTCACACATCTTCCTAAACTTCAGACTAGCCAGCCCTTCCTCTTCTGTCTCTCATCTCAAGATCAACAGGTGCCAATGGAACATGGCCAAACTCAGCCCATGTCTTCTTTGCTGTATTTCTCCAGTTCCCCTCACAAGTAGACCTAGGTGGTCACCAATGATTCATGATCACTTTTAAATACCCAAGAGTCTTTATACCAAGGTTGATTTTTATTTTTCCACAATAAGTACTTTTGAATGGTAACATCATGTTACAACAATAAACATGTGAAGTAAAATGAAACTCAAAATGGTTTTCTTCTATTTATTGCTTTTTTGAACTATTTTTACATTTAGTATTGATTACGAGGAGGAAAAAAAACACACCCTAATGTCAGTTTCTTTAAGAAACATCAATCAATCTTGCTGCAATATTAACTAATATTGATTTAATTGGCATCCTAAATATTTCACTATGTTGGGAAATGTAAAATTTAAACACAGTTCTTTTCCCTTTGAATGATTCCAAGTGATAACTATGAATTAATTAGTATTAGTCATTTGTCATTTTTATAAACACAGATGTTCTTTTCTAAATTTTAAGCCAAGAAAAAGTTACCTTTTTTATTTATTATTATTATTATCAATCATATTACTTCATGTCATCTTATAAATTTTGGGCCTTCATTCTGAATCTTAACTTCTAACTCTAGGACATGTGACAGAGTTCCCTCCTGGTGGTTTTCAGAGATGCTCAGGTAAGTGGCAGGCCAGGGATCACTGAGGAGAAACCCCGGAACATCCACCACAGGGGTAAGTGAATATTTTGACCACTATCTTCTTTGAACCTTTGGGATGGGTTATTCCTCAGCTTCCTTCCTATGATGTGTTGTCTCCTCTATGTGGGTGATATATGCTTCTGTGCATTGCAGTGTATGCTGAAAATAACCACATCATCACACTTAGGATGTTCTTGTTGCTGTTGAGTTGACTCCACTCATGGTGACCTATGTCTAACAGAGCAACAAGTTGCCTGGGCCTGCTTCGTCTTCATGATGGTTGATCTATTTGAGACTATTATTGCAGCAGTTGTGTCAATCCATCTTGTTGAAGGTTTCCCTAGGTTTCATTGTTTCTGTACTTTACCAACTATGATGCCGTTTTCTAGTGATTGTTCCTTCCTGTTGATGTACAACTTGATCATGCTTATATAACTTCAAATACAATCATGGAATTACAATTACAAGTGCAACTGGCATAAACAGTGTTGGGAACAAATACATTGCAGGCAAGTGTACCACCCAGGAAAATGGTTAAGGGTAATGGAGCGAAACCTCTTGGTTGAAAGGAGTTAGTGTGCCATGTCGGTGTGTGTAAGAGGGAATGGAGATTGGTTAACTACTAAGTGGATTAGGCCAAGTGCCATTCAGAACCTCTGCTGTACTCAAGAAGGGCCAGCTTTGAGCAAAAATGTGAAGGAATTTACCCCATTGATGCCGATGCTCCTATGCTTGTGATATTTGCCCCCTGCTCCAGACACTCATAGTCCTCATGCTCCCTTAGCGTCTCATGGGCTTCCATTAAGTTGTTGCACCCAGGACCAAACTCACTGCCCCAATACTTCTAGACCCTATTCCAATTTACATGATTTTAGGACCTTAAGTTACAACATGAAGAATCTATTAATGTGACAGTATAAGTGGACAAGCATGAGCTTCTAACATGGATTTCTTTAAAATATACTGGCTTTCCCCCCCTCCCCCGCCACCATTATGATAAATATATATGTGACAAAGCATTTGATATTGCAATAATCTTTACATGTACAGTCAGTTCAGTGACAGTCATTGTGTTTATTATATGAGTATTGTTCATTCGTCACCCTTATCCCATTTCCAAATGTTTCCATCACCCTTAGTGAAAGTTTGTTCTACTGCCCTCCTCTCCTGCTCACCCTTGGTAGCAACTAATACATTTTGGTGTCTATACACTTGCCTATTCTAGACATTTCATATAAGTTGTTGCTGCTGTTAAGTGCCACCATGTTGGTTCCGACTCATAGCAACCCAGTATAGGGTTTCTGAGGAGCAGCTGGTGAGTTTGAACTTCTGACCTTGTGGTTCACAGTCCAGTGCTGATCCTCCAACTCCATATCAGGAGTCCATATGAGTAGGGTAATTTTTTTTTTTTTAATTCTACTTTTGTAACTAACTTATTTTACTCATCATAATGTTTTCCGGGTCCTCTGTGTTGTGGCATGTATCAGGACTTCATTTCTCTGCATGGAGAGCCCACATTTTATTGACCCTTTCCTCAAATGATGGACACTTAGGCTGTTTCCACCTTTTGGCTATTGGAAATAGTGCTGCATTAACCATGGGCATTTGCATTCTTGCTTTCAGTTCTTTTGACTCTCTATCTAGGATCGAATGGTAATTCTATGTTTAGTTTTTTGAGGAAATGCCAAACTGGTTTCCACAGTGGTTGTACAATTTGACAGTTCCATGAACAATGGATGAGGGTTCCTATTTCTCCATACCCTTTCTAACGCCTATTGTTTTCTGGTTTTTAAATCCTAGCCACCCTAGTGGGTGTGAAGTGATGCTGCGTATCCCTGAACTAATAATATTATGCATCTTTTCATGTGTTTGTTGGTAATTTGTATTTTTCCTTTGGACAAATGTCTATTCATGTCCTTTGTCCATTTTTAAAATTGGATTTTTTGTCTTTGTATTGTTAAGTTGTAACAGCTCTTTACATATTCTGGACATTGAACCCTTATCCAATATATGATTTCCAAATGATTTTTCCCGTCCTCTAGGTCATCTGTTCACTTTCTTAATAAAGCCCTTGGATAAATATAAATATTGATGAGGTCCCATTCATCTATTTTCCTATTGCTGCTGTGTCTCTAATGTCATATCAAAGAATCCATGGTTAAATACTAGATTCCAAAGCATTACACATATATTTCATGGTTTCAATTCTGTCATTTACATCTTTGATCCATTTTGAGTGATTTTTTAATATGTGGTGTGAGGTATGGGTTCATTCTTTTACTTGTGGAAATCCACTTGTGCCGGAACCATTTATTCAAGAGAAAATTTGAAACAAAACTGAAAATCATAAAAAAGACCAGGCTTGCTGATAGGATAGAGACTGGTAGAACCCCCAAGACTCTGGTCCTTAATTACCCTTCAGGCCTGGAAGTGATGCCACCCATATGGCTCAGTTTTCAGTGAGGCCGTACAGAGAGGTATATAAGGTAGGCAATAACACTAGGGAGGTACCCACTCCACAGAACCATCAGCCATTTGAAATGTATAGGGCAGCATTTGCCTGGAACAAAGGTCAGAAGGCAAGAAGGGGTAGGAAGGAAGGAACAATGGAAACAGGAAACACAGGGAGGAGGTAGAATAAGTGATATTACATTGTAGAGATTGCATTCGATGACATGAAACAAAACGTGTATGAACTGTTGCATGTAAAACTGATTTGCCCTATAAATTTTCACTTAATTTGAATTAAAAGACTTTTTTCCCTTGCTGAATGGACTCGACACTCTTGCTGAAAATCGTTATCCAGATTTATTTTTGGACTCTGAATTCTATTCCATCGGTCTTTATGCTATTGTTACACCAGTACCAGATTTTTTTGATTTACTGTCACTTTGTAATATGTTTTAAGTCAGAAGTCTGAACTGATCACTGTTGACTATTCATAAAATACAGAGCAAAGGGAGAATTATATAAGGGAGAATTAAAACAAGAACAGATAAATCTGTCCTTGTCCTTTGTTAGACTGCATTCCAATCTAATTTGAAATGTGATATCTAACTGTTAGGAGTAAAAACAAATTGGGAAACACAAATTAGGAAACATACAAGAGGAAAGGGACAGTATTACAATTGCCATTTCTAAATACCCTTTTATGCTAACCAGCCCCTGTGGTTTTCAGGATTATTTGAAATTTTCTCCTTAGGATATCCTGCTATGTTTTGCAAGGCAAAGGAGAACCAAAAGTGCCCCAGTTTCTTCCTCAAGAAGTGGATCTTTGTTTGGGTCCCAAATTACTTGCCAGCAGCAAATGACGACATAGATGTTTGAGTGTATTATTGTGTGAGTTTATTTCTCTTCATCATGCCTCATCAACTAGAATATCACATTTGGATCTTTTTTCCATTTAAATACATAGCTTCAGATCTATGTCCCTACTGGGAAGACAATAAATTTTAAGTTGCATCATGTTGACAAATTGGGCTAGTGCCATCATCATAGGTACATGCCTTGCCCCTGGCCTTGATTTCCACATTCCTATGTGTACATTCCATTTACTCCTCTGCCTGTTAAGTTCAGGCATTGTGTGAAAGCCCTCACAACCAGAAGAATGTTCTCCAATTGCTAAACTTTGTCCAGAGTGATTCCTGAGACCTAGCACCTGTCAAAACAGACACAGAGGCCATCCCGTGCCCCTTTCTCTAGCCATCTTTCCAGCCTCCGTACAATGATTGCAATTGTCTCTCCAAATTCTGTGTGCTCTGACATTCTGTGAGGAACACAGTGCTGTCTTTTCAGAGACTGGCTAGAAGGAAACAGGAAATTGAGCAATTGAAGACGAGTCCTATTCATGTTCTAAAAATAATGGATTGTTGAGGCTGTGTTTGAAGTCTGGCCTTCCTTAAATGCCTGCACAGTCCTAACAGGACCATTGTCTGTGGTGATGAGTAAGGTGCTTTATGCACAAGGACTTAAGGGAGGTGGAACAGACCTTTATTGCCATTTTGGTTACCGTGGACATCAGGAACCCTCTGCAGAGACAAGAAACATAGCTACGGGGGGTGCACTTGAGAGCCTGTCTCCCAAAAGCCTCCTCCCATCTCAGTGCAGCCCACCTCACCGCCATCTTGTTTAGGCTTGTCCTGCTGCTGTAAGACCCTCAGAGTTGGGGCTGGGAGGCATGGAGGTGAGCCCTCTTCTTCTTAGAGCGCCTCCTGTCTACTCCATCAGGTTTGGAAAATGCATTCTGAGTTTTGCTTTCCCTTTCTTTAATTATACAAGTTGGCAAGTTTATGTACAGTTGAGAGTCTTTTCTAGATTTTTATTTCTGCTCTCTACAGATAGAAGAATGAAAGGAGAAAATGGTTTTGTCCTCAGGGACAGGGCTGAAAACACTGAAAATTGGAGGTAGTAGTAAAATCACAATGAAAACGATGCGGAGTGGGCACGTTGGGATTCACTGGCACCATAGTGGTGGTGATGGAGTGAATGGATGGTGGTGTTAGTGGCTGAAGGTCTATGGAAGGGCAAGCAGCCTAACCTGTGTACCTTTCTTTAATTGTAATGTTTCTTATTGGAGTAAAAATATACTTATATAACAAAACGTCTGCAACTACATTTCTTAATGTCTAATTCAATGGCATTGATGCTGTTCAACATTGTACAATCGCTACCATCAGCCTTTTCAAAATTATCCCACCACCACGAACAGAAACCCAGCAATCACTCCCCTGCACCTTCTTCCTCCAGAGCCTCAGGGACACTGATAAGCTTTGATCTCTCTATATTGCTTACATCATCTACGTGAGATCGCACACCATTTGTCTCTTTTCTGTCTGACTTACTTTTTCCAGATCATGTTTTCCAGGTTCATCAATGTTGCAGCATGCATCTTCATTTCTTTTATGGCAGAGTAATATAGTCTATTGTATGTCTGTACCACATTCTGTTTACCCATTCATCTATTGATGGACTTTTAAGTTGTTACCAACAATCTTTCTACCTTTTTAAAACTAGTAATGTCTTCATAAGGAGCTCTGGTAGCATAGTGGTTACGAATCGGGCTGTGAACTGCAAGGTCAGCAGTTCGAAACTACCAGCTGCTCTGTGGGAGAAAGATGAGGCTTTCTGCTCCCATAAAGATTTACAGCCTCGGAAACCCTGTTCAGGGTTGCTATGGGTCGGAAGCGACCCGACAGCACATAACAACAACAATATCTTCATATTAGGGACAGGAGATAAAGGGATCACAAAACTGCTCTATCTCCAGATGTCTGGTAATTTGCATCTCTTTGCAATAAAAATTAAGTACAACGTGGGCAAATGAGGGCAAGTCCTTGTATCAGACAGGCTCTAGGAGAGGTGGTAAGAGCAATGCAGTGAACTGTTTCATATGGCTCTTCCATGCATAGTCTTTGTAACACCCAACAAACAACTTTTTTCCTGATGGATGTGGGTAAGAAGCGGGGGGGAGAAGATGCCGCTAGGTTTACATGTTTCCGTTTTGAGTGATTGTCATCAGGGTTAATTGTAATTGTGAAAACTTGGAACTTTAACCTGGATATAAAATGAGCCATCTCAGAAGCAGGGGATTTCACTGCCATCAAGGCCAGGAGGGGAGTGTGGCCTTTGGACTCTGAGATCCTTATGCATTGAATCTCCTTGACCCAGGGGCAGGAGTAGCACAGGCGTGGGGAGTAGCACAGACGTGGCAGTGGGGCAGCAGCAGCAGAATCAAGGGCCAGAGCCCTAGACAGAGAGCTAAGCCGGCTTCCCAGCCCTTGGAGTAAGTAAATCTGAGTGCCATTGGGCACTTGTGATATGAGGTGCTTCAAGGCACTTAACTGGGGCGCTAGGTCTGCTGACCTATGAAGCTAGAGCTGAGTGCCTTTGGGCTATAGTAGAATGGAGTACCCTTTAAGCATTTATCAGCAGCCCTCAAAGAACTTTTCAACATTGTTGAGAAGGGCATAGGCCAGGCCAGGCCAAGGGGCCAAGGGCCAGAGTGAGGCCTGCTTGTGGGCATGGCAGAGGAGAGGCTGCCCTGACTGAAGAACTGTGCCCTGAGGATTTATCACCCTGAATTGTAGCCTGCTAACTTCCCTAACAAGGAGCTCTGGTAGCGTAGTGGTTACGAATCGGGCTACGAACCACAAGGTCAGCAGTTCGAAACTACCAGCTGTTCTGCGGGAGAAAGACGAGGCTTTCTGCTCCCGTAAAGATTTACAGCCCCGGAAACCCTGTTCAGGGTCTCTATGAGTCGGAACCGACTCCAAGGCACATCACAACAACAAGTTCCCTAACAGAATCCTGGTGTGGCACTGTAGGATAAGTACTGGACAACAAATCACAGGTCAGCGGTTCAAACTCACCAACCACTCTTTGGAAGCCCTATTGTTGTTGTTAAGTGCCATCAAGTTGGTTCCGACCCATAGTGACCCTGTATAGGATTTCCGAGGAGCAGCTGGTGAGCTTGAACTGCTGACCTTGCAGTTCAAATGGCTTTACAGTCTGGTGCATTAACCCACAGCGCCACACCAGGACTCCTTAGAAGCCCTATATAGGGTTGCTATTAGTTAGAATGGATTCGACGGCACTTAACAACAATAAAAGTTGTGACTATGATGTCTGAGTTCTGTGTGGTCATTGCAATGAATTATTGAACCTAGCTGAGTAGAGAAAGTTGGGGGAGGGATGGTTAGTGCCAGATTTGGTAGAGAAGTTCAAAACCTGGAGGCATGTCTGACCTCTGTCCCATGATGTAATTTTCCTTCCCCCTGGTGAAGAGGAAGTCAGAAAATGTCTCCCACTCCCTTTTTACAGTAAGAGATGGAGAATTCAGAGGGAATAGAAAGTTATCTCCAAGGCGCTACATATAACTCGATTCAAAAACATCTTTTAAATGAGTGGGTGTGGCTGCCATGAATAGGAAGCCAGTAGGAGCTGAGACAGTAGGTTTATATAATGACTCCCATGGCCCATCAAACGTTCTGTTTTCTCAATAGAAATTCCCTCAGGAAGAGCACTTCTGTGACCCAGAACTCTGCCTCCTCGCCACATGGTGGTGGTTATGTGCTGTGGAGTTATTCTGACTCATAGTGACCCTGTAAAGGTCTCTGAGGCTGTAAATCTTTACAGGAGCAAAAGGCCTCATCTTTCTCCCACGGAACTGCGGGTTCAAATTGCTGGTCTTGAAGTTAGCAGCCAGACTCGTACCAATATTCTTTTTAGCATTTGCTGTAGCATATGTCTCTTGGCCCCTCAATTAGTCCTTCAAATATAAGTGGGCTTCAAAAAGCTCGTGGAAAATTCCCATTCTCTTTTCATTCCATTTTTTCCAGGAACTTTTTGAAGCCCCCTTTTATACTACAGAAAGATGGCATCTTAAAGACAGCCGGGAAAAAAAGCTTAGTAGAAAGAAAGAAGGATAAAGCAGGCTTCCAAAAGAGATATTTTGATTTATTTTCTTTAAAAAATAGATATGTGCAGCTCCCTTTGTTCTTAGATTCATCCGTAGCAATCTAACCTGTAATCATTTAAAACAAAACAAAACAAAACACACAATTATCATTCTGGGTATCTTCGTGACTTTCTGGGACATGTATGTGAAACAAAAGCCAAATCCGCTAATGAAACAGGACCACAAATGTCACTATTTGAAACACCAAAATCACTTAGAAGAATTCGAAGTGGAGCAAGTGCTTTCTGAGGGGGGTGAAGCTTGTGCTTTTTTTGCAGCTGGAAGGACACAATTGTCTGACATCTCTGGAGTTTGAGGGTGGCTCTGAGCAATGACATTATTTTTGACACAGCCTCTGAAGGCAACTTCCTGGGGTTGAGGCGGAGCCCTCTGAATTAATGAATTTCGCTTATGACTCACTTAACATGAGGAATGCTGCATAAATAATGGGCAATGAAACGGAAGCAGTCTTCCAGAAGGAATTGTCTAGGCACCTGTGTATCATGGCAGCTGTTAATAAAATCTGCTAACATCTCAGCTTTGCTCTACAAGGTTCTAGAAGCTGACATTCATGATGACAGTACTGGAAAGGATCCACACACAAAGGAACTTGATCAATGCTTGCTGGGCATCTGCTATACCATGAGTTTTGGGTAAGATAAGAGAAAACTGAGAGACAAGGGCAAAATGGAGAGCTGGCAGTTCTGACTAGTAAGAGGAAGCAATCTTTCAACATTTCTGCTCTTCTAACCCACTTGCCTAGGTGCTGCTGAGCCCCTCTTCTTGGGGGTTGGACTGTCTGCTCTGCCTTTGTTTATAGTAGGGGTAGCCTCAGATACAGAGCATGCTGCTTTGGGAGGTTCTGCCTGCGTGGCTAATACATTCAACTGCTAGCTGAAAAGTTGGAGGTTTGAGTCTCCCTAGAGGAACCACAAAAGAAAGGCCTGACGATCTGTTTTTTTTGTTTTTTAAATCAGCCATTGAAGACCTTCTGGAACACAGTTTGATGCTAAAATACATGGTGTTACCAGGAGTCCAAGTTGAGTTGATGGCAACTGACCTTTTCCTAGCTGCCTACTTGGTGGCATCTTTCCAGATAGCCAAGTTGAATTGTTCCCACCTCAGATGTATCCCCTATGACCCTCTGATTCTTTTTCCCAGAAGCCTTCACTTCTCTGAGGCCAACAGCTATTTCTTCCAGTAGAGCCTGGTCATCTCACAAAGTCCATTTTTATTAAGTAATTAAACCAGGTATTCTCACCCTTGGCACTTTTGACATTTGGAGCGGGTCATTGTTTGTGGTAGAAGTTGCCCTATGCACTGTAGGATGTTTAGCAACATCCCGAGTCTCTGCCCACTAGATGCCAGTAACACTAACCTCATTGTGGCACCCAGAATTGTCTCCAGGCATTGGAAAGTATCTCTGGAGATAAGGTGACCAGAATTAGCAATTAAAACTACAGGATGCTCAGTCAAATTTGAATTTCAGATCAACAACAAATACTTTACTATACAGCAGTTCTTCAAAATATTTGTGGAAAAATGGAATTGAAAGATAATGGAAGTGTTCCATGAACTTTTCAAGCCCCCTCTAATGTGTTTGTATGTTCAGTGCAAATAGAGGTCCTGGTGGCACAATGAGCTAAGTCCACCAGTCCCTCCATGGCAGGAATTTTGCTATTTATCTGAAATTCAGATTTGACTGGGTAGCTCTATTTGTTCTGGCAATTCTACCTGGAGGGCAGAATTATCTGGATAGAGAACAACTAGGTTAAGTGATCAGGTATTTCTATTTTAAGAGACCAAAGGAATCAACTTTCTGATTGTAAAACTGCTACTTCAGCAAAAATATAATGTTGTTGTGTACTACTGAGTCGGTTCCGACTCATAGCAACCCTATCTATGCACAACAGAATATAACACTGCCCAGTCCTGGGTCATCCTGACCATTGTTCTTATGTTTGAGCCCATTGTTGTTGCCACGTTGTGTCAATCCACCTCCTTGGGAGTCTTCCTCTTTTTCACTAACCCTCCACTCTTCCAAGCTTGAGGTCTTTTTCCAGGAACTGGCCCCTCCGGACCACATGTCCTAAGTATGAGAGCTGAAATCTTACCATAGTCTTTTCTAAGGAGCATTCTGTCTATACTTGCATCACAGATTTGTTTGTTCTTCTGCCAGTTCATGGTACTTTTCATATTCTCCAACATCATAATTCAAATGCATTAATACTTCTCTGGTCTTCCTTTTTCATTGTTTAATTTTCATATGCATATGAGGCATATCACAGGTTAGTAATGAGTTTTCCTCCAATCTTGAAGCCGTGTTTTTCATATCGTCCAGTTTCCTCAGCATATAGATTGAATAAGTATGGTGAAAGCATACAAGCCTGGTGCATACCTTCCCTGATTTTAAATAATTCAATACCTCCTTCTTCTTGTTGTACGACTGCCTCTTGGTCTATGTACAGGTTTCTCATGAGTACAATTAAGTGTTCTGGAATTCCCATTTTTCTTAATGTAATGTACAGTTTGTTATGATCTACATAGTCAAATGCCTTTGCATAATCAATAAAGCACAAGTAAACATCTTTCTGATATTCTCTGCTTTCAGTCAAGATGCATCTGACATAAGCAATGATATTCGTAGCTCAAGTCCTCTACTGACTCCGACTTGAATTTCTGACAGCTCCCTGTCTAGGTACTTCTGCAACGATTTTTGAATTATCTTCACTAAAATTTAACTTGTATATGATATTAATGACACTGTTGAAAGATTTACACATTCTGTTGGGTCACCTTTCTTTAGAATGGACACACATACAGCTCTCTTTATCATTTGGCCAGGTGGCTGTCTTCCAAATTTCTTGGCATAGACAAGTAAGCAACTCCAGTACTGTATCAGTTTGTTGAAGCATTTCAATTTGTGTTCCATCAATTCCTAGAGCCTTGGTTTTTGCCCATGCCTTCAGTTCAGCTTGAACGTCTTCCTTCAATGACATTGGTTCTTCATCATATGCTACCTCTTGAAATGGCTGAGGCATTGATCAGTGATTTTTGGTGTAGTGACTCTGTGTATTCTTCCCATCTTCTTTTGATGCTTTTTGCATCATTCAATATTTTGCCCATAGAATCCTTCCATATCGTAACTCCAGGCTTCAGTTTTTTCCTTCAGTATTGCAACTTGAGGCTTGAGTATTTATTTCGGTTTCTTTAGCTTAAGAAATGCTGAGTGTGTTCTTTCCTTTTGCTTTTGTAACTCTGGGTCTTTGCACATTTCATTATAGTATTTGACTTTATCTGCTCAAGCTGCCCTTTGACATTTTCTGTTCAGCTCTTTTACTTCATCATTTCTTCTAGTTGCTTTATCTTCTCTATGCTCAAGAGCAAGTTTCAGAGTCTCTTCTGACATCTGTTTTGGTCTTTTCTTTCCTGTCTTTTTAATGACCTTTTGCTTTCTTCATGGATGGCATGCATATTCTTGATGTCATCCCACAACTCTTCTAGTCTTTGGTCATTAGTGTCTAATGAATCAAATCTGTTCTTGAGATTGTCTATACATTCAGGTGAGATATATTCAAGGTCAGAGTCCTGGTGTGGCACTGTAGGATGAGCACTGCACTGCTAACCTCAAGGCTAGAGGTTGGAACTCACCAGCTACTCCTCATGTGAGTTGGGACCAACTCGAGCGCACTTAACAACAACATATTCAGGTCCATATTTTGGCTTGAACTTGCATATGATGAACTGATGGTCTGTTCCATAGTCATCGTTCTAGCAAAATTCTATCAAGTTGTCTCCAGCATCATTTCTATCAACAAAGGCATATTTTCTAACTACTGATCCTTCTTCTTTTTTTCTAACCTTTGCATTCTATTACCAGTAACAATCAGTGCATCTTAATTACATGTCTGATCAATTTCAGCCTGAAGAAGTTGGTAGAATTCTTCAATTTCATCCTCATTGGCTTTAGTAGTTGATGCGTAAATTTGAATAACAGTGGTATTAACTGCCATTCCTTGAAGATATATGGATATTATCCTATCACAGATAACATCTTGGTAGATCTTGAAAATGGTTTTGTTTTGTTTTGACAGTGAATGTGATGCCATTCCTCTTCAATTTGTCTTTCCCAGCATAGTAGGCCATATGATTATTAGATTCAAAATGGCCAGTGCTAGGCCATTTCAGTTCACTAATACCTAGGATATTGATCTTTATGCATTCCATATACGAAGAAAGCAAAAGGTCATTAAGAAGACAAGAAAATGTTTAGAAGGTTCTTCCTTCTCTGAGTGCCTTGTTGGCAGAGGTGTCTGGATATGAGATGGAGCCCTGGTGTGGCACTGTAAGAGAAGAACTGGACTGCTAACCACCTGGTCAGCGGTTCAAACCCACCAGTTGCTCCTTGGAAACCCTATACAAGATTTTGAACTGACTCAGGCACTTAACAGCAACAACAAAGTGGGTATGAGGAGTCCTGGTGTGAGTATGAATTGGTATCTCTTTGTGGCTCTGATTTACATTTCCCTGATGGTTAATGATGTGGGCAACTTCATTTTATAGATAAGGAAATTTAGACTTAATGATGGATTTTTCTCAGAAGCATATAAACAAACATCAAAGCTAGCTTTTGAAATTCAAGATGTTACTGCTACTTGCAGAAGCTTCTAAGTGGATAGATGGTAGTTTCTGAAGCAAGCTCAGTAGATACCCTGCAGTCCTGATATCTGTTTATTGTCTCCATGGAATGTAAGTGTGCCTTTTGAAGTTAGACTGTTAAAATGGAGACCCGTAAGATTCATATCTACCACCTTGTGGTTTAAAGAAAAAAGGGCATTGGTGTCAAAGTCCATCTGTTAGTTTCCTGATTTCCTGTATTGTGTTTGGAAAGACACAAAGTGGGAGAAACAGCAGGGCAGATAAGAGGAGTCCAGGCTCTGCTGAAGACAGAGGTAGCTTGGCTACTTTCTAGCTAGACAGCCCTGGGAGAAGCTACTGATGTCTTAACCAATATTCCTTTTCCTTTTTTCCCTTTCTCCCACTTCACCCTGCCCCTTTCCTTCTTCCTTTAGCAGAATTAAAAATTATAGGAAAAACTGTAACAAACACCCACATGTGACTCCCAGTCTCTGCTGGGTTGTAGTGAGAAGTAAATGATAGCTGGCAGCTGTGGTTGTTCAGTGGTAGAAGCTTACCTTCTATGCAGAAGCCCCAGGTTCTACTCCTGGCCATTGTATCTTAGACTCGGCTACCATCCGTCTGTCATAGGAGGCCTGCCTGTTGCTATGGGGTTGAACAGGTTTCAGTAGAGCTTCCAGACTAAGACAGAGTAGGAAGAAAGGTCTGGTGATCTGCTTCTGAAAAATCAGCCAATAAAAATCCTGTGGATCACAATGGTCCATCTGCAATGGATCACGGGAATGGCACAGGACTGGACAGATTTTGTTTCATTGGGCAGGGGACCAGCCTCATGACAGCTAACAACCACAAGTTGGAATCTTAGTGTGGTGCTGTAGGATAAGCACTGGATTGCTAACCAAAAGGCTGTGGTTCAAACCCATCAGCCACTCCTAGAAAACCCTGTACAGTGTTGCTGTGAGTCGGAAACGACTCAGCATTTTTATAGCAACCACAGCAGCGATCTTTACAGTTCATATTTTTTAATGAAAGTGGATGGAAATTGATTTTATTTGAAAAATTTTGAGACTTGTGATGTATCCACAGCCAACCCAGGGTCCCTCCTTGGGAGTCTGCAGACAAGTTGGGAACCACTAAAATAAACACTGTAATGTTAGTATTGTCAAAGGTCAGCTCCACGTCTGAAACCTTTTCCCTCTTTATTTACGTCAATCTTGAATCTATGTCCTGACGAGGTTTCCCACAGTTCTTTTTTTTTTTTTCTTTACGTTTTTATTGTGGATTGAGTGAAACTTTACAGGGCAGATCATCAGTTTTATTTCCCACAGTTCTTATCAGCCCTCTACAACACAGTTTCTGCTTGTAGGATTCATGATCTTGACTCCAATGACGTCAGCTGCAGTGGAAATGCACGTTATCATTGTATCTGTTCATTTAGATCCAGTGCATAAACATGGCTGAATCTAAAGTTAGAGTGGATTTATTCCAGCTGATAATCCACTTTGTAACTACAAAACAATATCACCAAGACTTTTTCAAAACAATACTAGATGAACAACAGAAATCTTTGAAATCAAGAATTTCCTTTGTGCGTGGTTTTGCGCATATCATCAAACAACAAAGTGAAGGCGGTCTTGCTGGCAGCATCCCTATCCATCTCTGTCTAGACTGATTACATGAGACCAAGACCCGTGGGCTCATTTCTAGTTGCAAAACCTGTCCTCGTGATTCTGGATAAATGGCTTCAAGAGAGAGAAACAGGACAAAAAACAAAGAGAAAAGGGAAAAGGTCAGGAGTAATCCCAAATGTGGGCCCAGCGGATTAAAAAGTGACTTATGAAAAAAAAAGACTTCATTAAAAACCCTTCAAACTAATTTTATTAAGTTTGTACAGTGCTCATGGCCCTAGATGCTGTTGGCTACACAGATGAACCTGTAGATTGAATTCATTTTTCTCCTTCTAAGTGGTTGTATTGGCATTGTATGCCTCGTGGACCAAGAGCACACAAAGCAAAGAAAAATGGAGACCAGTAATTTTCTATCTTTACACATTTTTCTAACTTGCAAAGCTAGCTCTTCAAAAAAATGAAGACACGAGCAATTTTGAACAAGTGGTTTTCTTATCTAGCTATTCCCCAAGCAGAATTATATAAGCAGCAGCAGCAGCATCTGTCTGACAGGGTCAGCAATTTTGGTTTAATTTTAGTTAATAGCAGGTGGGCCTCTTACTGAGATCAGCCCCTGTAGCCTTGAGGCAGGTAAAGGTCTGAATCACCTGGAACAAATGACTTTTGTGGAGAAAAGAACACAGTGTAAATCCATGAACACGAGGGTTCAGACTGGAATGGAACGCAAATCTGTTCCCAACCTTCACTTTTGCAGCAGCCCCAAATGACCTTGATTTATCATCTCCACCTAATGAGAAGAAAGGAGACAGGAACACAGAGCCCAAGTCAAAGCTTTCTTTTGTTAAAAACAAAATCCCATTTCATTTCAGGTAGTTTTGCTTCAGGGTCTGGATCTAATTATTGTAATGATGTTTTTCTTGGATATGATAATGTGACTGATCACCTGTATGATAATCAGTATATTAAGTCTAACAAACATACTATTTCCCAATGATACGCTGCACATCTCCATATCAGCTGTCAGCCACCTTCTAAGAGTTTTCTGGCAATTTCAGTTGCTGAGCTAAACAGAGCCTGGGAAACCTTATGAAAATGTACTCAATTAGAAAATGTTAGTACTCTAATCCGGGGATCCCCAAATCCAGCCTGTGACCTGTTTATGTAAAGGCTCTTGAGCTAAGACTGGTTTTTCCATATTTTTAATGGTTGAAAAAAAGAATCAAAAGACTATTTGGGGACACATGACAATTAAATGGAATTACATATAGAAGGTGTTATTGGGATACAGCACTCCCTAGTGTTTACACATTGTCACCTTTTGTTCTGAGACCACCTGGCCTCCAATCTTAGAAGGATTTACTATCTGGCCTTTTATAGAAAAAGTTTACCAACCTCTGCTCAAATGTAACCATGGACTGTACCATTGGATGCCTTTGACTGGATGGAAATAGGGGAACTATAATAAAAAGAAGATCGTGCATTAAGTTTGGCATTGATTTGCCATTATATCAAACATGCAATCAAACCCATGAGACAATTTCACTGATATGCTTATGACCTTTTGCAAATGAAAGCACACAGGCTAAATGATTGTTATTGTCATTCTATGTTCTGAAATTCTGTGGCAACATTTCAAATTATTGAGAGCCTGAAAAAAATAAATAAAGGCTGCATCAGTATAGAATGATCAATATTTCTGGAAGCATTATGGAATTTTTAATATGCAAATATGTCTATTGCAGGTGTTCAGACATCTTTGGAAACGTTATTTTGATTGGGAAAAGGAAGTGTGCTGCTCTCTTGAAGTAAATCTTCCAGCAGCAACTTCTGAACCAACCAATCTTTTCCTTGGTGTGCAGATATACTGTAACACACACCACTCCCCTAGCCGCCACCATCATTTGACACAGCAGTGACACCCGCAGCATAGTCAGGAGACATTACATGAGCATGATTTTGAAACACTGAAAATAAACAATAAACTAATTGTTTTTCATTTCAATATGAAGGAGCCCAGTCACCCCCAGTAAATCTCAACTTCTTTATCTCAATACCTGAAAGAAGAGATTTTGAGACTTACGTAGTTCTGCTTAGCGTAGTGGTTACGAATCGGGCTGCGAACCTTAAGGTCAGCAGTTCGAAACTACCAGCCGCTCCGCGGGAGAAAGATGAGGCTTTCTACTCCCGTAAGGATTTACACCCTTGGAAACCCTGTACAGGGTCGCTATGGGTCGGAACCGACTCAACAGCACTTAACAACAACAACAAACTACCCAAGCAATGCTTTTACTAGAAGGAATAGACTTAAAATGAAATACCTAGATTTCATTTTAAATGCAAATGCATGCATTTGTCCAAACTTACAGAAGTTTGAACAAATGCATGCACCAAGTAATCTACCTCATCAAGATTTAGAACATTTCTATCGCCCAAGAAAGCACCTCTCTGGCATTTCTTATCAATAAAAACTCTCCCACCTCCATCCACACAACCACTCATTTGATTCTATCACCATGGATTAGTTTTATCTGTTCCAGAATGAACATCACAAAAATGGGACCATAGAGCATTCATTCTTTTGTGTCCAGTTTCTTTCACCAAGCATGTTTTATGCCATGGTATTGCTTGTATTGCTAATTTGTTCCCTTTTTTTATCACTCAATAGTTATCCATTTAAGAATACACCGTATGTTGCTTAACCATTCTCTTGTTGAGAGACATTTGGGCTGTTTCTAGTTGTTGGCTATTATGGATAAAACTGGAATACCTATTCTTGCATAAGGTTTTGCTGCATACTTATGTTCTTATTTCTCTTAGATAAATACTTAAGAATGAGATTATTAGGTCTTTGGTAGATTTTTACTGTGAGCAGTATCAGAGTCGTTAGCACCACATCTTTGCCAACACTTGACATTGTCTGTAAGCCATTCTATGGATTTGTCAAAAATGAAATGGAATGCATAAACATCGATATCTTAGGCATTAGTGAGCTGAAATGGACTGGTATTGGCCATTTTGAATCTGACAACCAC